>NW_027185777.1:3299345-3343153 GCF_028583685.1 Petaurus breviceps papuanus | reverse complement strand
GAGAGAGAGAGAGAGAGAGAGAGAGAGAGAGAGAGAGAGAGAGAAAGTAATTACTTAACTATGTGTTGTGTCCTCCTAGAATGTGTTTCCAGAGAATAGGGACCGTTGTTCTTCTCTAGAGCTTTTCATAGTGCCTTATTTATTATAAGACTGAATACATATTCTTTAAAAAAAAAGTCAGTTTCAGGGCAGCTAGGTGGCACAGTGAATAGAGCACCAGCCCTGGAGTCAGGAGGACCTGAGTTCAAATTCGGCCTCATACACTTAACACAAAAACTAGCTGTGTGACCTTGGGTGAGTCACTTAACCCCAACTGCCCTCCAAAAAGCAAAAAAAAAAAAAAAAAGACACCAAAAAAATAGATGGTAATTCCTCCTGAATGCTATTTCCCGTGATGAAAATCTGCCTTCATTTAGGTATATCTTTCCCTTTCTCCTTCCCTTTCCTTTTCCCTTTGGTTATTTGTAAAGCTTCATCATGTTTTCTTGCCCTTCTTTTCCTTTGGGATTTTTGTTGTTGCTGCTGTCCCCTGTGCAATATTGCAAAGCTCTGTCTAGAGTTCTTCAGACACTCTATCCACCAGATCTAATCTCTTAAATCTTCTCATCACCTCTACTATATATTCCCAAGGGATGTTATTTAGGTCATAGCTACACAGTCTGATGGTTCACCCTATTTTCTTCAATTCAAGTCTAAATTTTGCAATAAGAAGCTCACGATCTAAGCAATGGTCAGCTCCAGGTCTTGTTCTAACTGACTCTATAGGGAAGAAGAGTAGTTTGGTTTGGTGGACTGAGATTATTAAATTTGGGATTAAAAAATGTCAGCGGCACATTTGAGGATCAAGAGGCTTTTTTGTCGTTTTTCCCACTCAATAGTGGTGGTGTGTGAATAGCAGCTTTATCAGAAATTAAAAGGCATGTTACTGTGTCAAGAATTTCAATGAACTTTTTCTGAATTTTGTAGTTGGAAATCCGAAAATGGGCAAATGCAAAAGCTAGGAATACCATAATAAGCATTCAGATCTTAAAAGGTGGGCTTAACTGTCTGTATTTGGATACTTTATAGTCAACTCCCATCGTCTCCTCATCTATATAACCATTCAGGCGGCTGTCTGGTGCACCTGCTATTTTGCTGCCAGAAGGACAATTGAGTGTGTATATTTTTATTCTCACTAAGGATGCCCATTATCCCACTGGAGTGGTGTCCTGCTAAAGGAAGGGCAGAAACAGTCTTATTAAAAAAATTATCCCTGCTATTTGAAAAATCTAGGCAGCTGATGTGTCTGGTCACAAAAGGGGGGAAATTGGCGCAGGTTTCATGTCTAGCCCATCTGTGTTCTGGAGGAAAGTGAGATCAAGCAGAGACCCTAACTACCCTTGGTGCCAGGGTACCAATGCCTTCTTCAGCTCAGGAAGCTTAGTGCTCTCTGGCCTCTTTCCTACTTTCAAATCCTCTTCCCTCCTCTGCTGTCTCCATTCAGCATCACCTCTTTTTCCTTAGGGGCAGATAAGTAGCAGACAGACTAAGACAGAGTGGTGGGACTAAGTTAGGAATTTGCATTGGTGGTGGAATCTAACCTCACCCTCGTGGCTCCCAGACCATGGTGGTAGCATGGGGTCTGTCAGAAGAAACAGCCTGGGGCCAAGGGAAAAGTTAACACTTTGTCCCTCTCAGTCTCTTTCTGTATGACCTTTCTTATAGTTGTGTCATACTCTTTTAGACTTTACACAAGAAAGATTGGTGGATCAGATGTATTTAAGAGGTCATTTGCTGAGTGGGACATGCCTTACGAAAAAAGACTGACATAGCCTATTCTGCCGTCCTTCCTTAAGATTCCAATATCTCTTCAGACATTTTCTTTCTTGGGTTCTAGGTCTCATATGACTGTGCTCAAGTGTGCTTGAGAGGACTATTAGAACTGCGATAGGTCTTCTATTTCCTCATAGCCAAAAGAACATAAAGAGATAGATCAGTACAACTTAGGATCCAGAAGAATGGGAAGGAAAGGAAGCTACCTTCTACTAAGGTTAGGACAGGAGATATCCACAGGATACTTACTTAAGTGATTGAAACAATGGGGGAAGTTTTTTTCAGAGGGAGCAACTAGGTGAGGGCAAATCTAATTGGCATTTTCTTAATGCAATAGAGAAGCAAGGAGGTACTGGGGAAAGAACTATGATTCAAACCCTGGTTCTGTCATTTGTCACCCATATGACTCTGGGCAAGCCACAATCTCAATGGTCCTCATTTTCCTTAAATAGAAAATGAGATTGGACAGGGTAGTCTTTGAGGTTGCTTCCAGCCCTGAATTTATGATCCTAGATGTATTCTGGCTTCTGTGAAGACCAGAAAGGACCTGGTGTGTATAAGCAGAGGCCAATAAATGATGCATCCCCCAATCTTCATTCTAGCTCTCTTCTTTTCTTTCATGAGAGTCTTTGGAAATTAAATTCCACTGGTGCCTTGCTATAAAGTAGTCCTTGGGAATCCATGCTATGGCACTTTCTGGCAGATAAAACAGCTATTTAATGAGCTCCATTGGGAATGTTGCCAACTAAACTCTTTGGTTGAAGGGCCAACAAATAAGATTCTTGAAATAATAGCAAATTTCCAGGATATTTATTGGATCTTATTTTCTTGACATTCCTCCAATGGGATAATAGATGTAAAACCACTTTGAACAACTAAAAATGTGGTACACACATAAAACATTATTATTATTATGCCCATACTTTGTGAATTCCTGACTTCACTGGCATTGCTAATTCTATCCAATTTTTCTGCATCCTGGTTGAAAGTTTTAATCTATCCACATGGCCAGGAAAGTGTTAATTTAGAAAGATGTATTAATGTGTCACTGTTTAAAAAAAAAAAAGGTAGACAAAGCTAATGAATTAAAAATCCTATTGCTCTGCTTTCTGAATATAGCTTTAAGTATAAAGACGCTTGATGCAGGCCTCACTAATTTTAAAGTCACTATAATTTAGACACATGCGTCGGTCTTAGAACTCTCCAGAAGAAATGATCCCAATTTATTTTTTATCACTGGAGATGAGAGAGCAAATGCTTTGTGATTTTTGGTGGGATGGTCTCTTCTCCTCAGTAACTAAAAGCTGGAAATTCATTCTCTTCAGAGTAAATCAGAATGTGTTGTTCCTATTAGGCATTTTCAAGATATATCCATGTAAAGTGAGTAGCTACATGGACATGAAGAGAGTCCACATCAATAAGAAAGAGCCATTACAGACTTGGGCAGTAATAATTTGGTTTAAAAAAGAGCGCTTCCAAGATGCCTTGTGCTTAGAAGATAAGCACCATTAAAACAAATCATGCAAGGCATCCAAGTTCTGTAATTCTCATAGAACTTGGCTGTAATGAGTACAATGCTAGAAATCACATTCTCAATCTGTAAAACTAGAGGTAAAATTATACTACCAAGAGAAATAAGTGCTCTTTGCATAGTAGGGGGAGGAAAGAACATTCCAGTGTTTGCCTGTTCCTGGATCATTTTATGTGATGCTGGTGATTGTTTTGGTGGCCAGTGATTTCAGTCTCAGATTCTCATAACATCAGGGTCAGAAGGGACCTCTGAGGCCATTTCATCCAATCTGCCCCTGAATAGGGACCCCTCCCCTAAGGAATGGCTGTAATGATGGTGTGTTCCCTCTTGAGTCAGCACATTACAGTTTGGGGAGTTTTTCCTTACATCAAATCTAAATCCACCTCTGCTCCTTTGGGCCGTTGTTCAAGTTCTGTCCCTATGGGGTAGAGCAAATCAAATTCCTCTTCCATATGACAGCTTTCAAATGTCTAAGGTAGCCACCATGTTTTGCCCTTCCCCCACCCCAACCCCCATGCCTTAGCCTTCTCTTTTCCAAACTAAACACCCCCACTTCCTTCAATCACCTTCATATTGCATGCTCTCTAGACCCCTTATGATCCTGGCCATTTTCCTCTTCACTCTCCACTTTCTGCTTCTACATCATTCATAAAAGGCTGTACTTAAAACTCAGTAGAATATTTCATATGTGGCTTAACTTAGTTCCCTTGCTCTGGATACTATGTCTCTATTAAAATACCCTAAGTAAGATCATGTTAGCCTTCCTGATCACATCACACTCTTGACCCTCATTCATTGTTCAGTCATTTCAGTTTTGTCCAACTTTTCATTTCCCCATTTAAGGTTTTCTTGGCAAAGATACTGAGTGGTTTGCCATTTCCTTCTCCAGTTCATTTTACAGATGAGGAAACTGAGGCAAAAAGGATGAAGTGACTTGCCTGGGGTCACACAGCCAAAAAGTGTCTGAGATGAGTTTTCCTGACTCCAAGCCAAGCACTTCTCCCCAATGTCCCTGTTATTTTTCTATTCCAGCAAATGGTACCACCTTGCTGCCCTCAAGGAGTTTGCAGTCTGTGAAAATACTGAGAGCTTTCTCATGTGAAATGTGCTTTAGTTATCTCTGTCCTTCATCCTGTATACGTGAATTTTAATTTTTTTTAACACTTGTAGGAATTTACATTTATTCCTATTAAATTTCATCTTATTCAATTCAGCTCATGTTGAGACCCTTTGGAATTTGACTTTGTTTTTCTGTATAACTGTCCCTTCAAGCTCTGTTCCATCAACAAATGAAGTGAGTATGCCATCCATTATTTCATCCATGGCAGTAATTAACATTTTGAGGAAAAACTGATGTCTAACTTAACCTCAATCCATTAATCTTGTCTCCTTTTGAGTTCAGTTATTCTACTGGTTCTGAATTGTTGTGCTATCATCTAACCCACATCTAGTTCTTGTTACTGGTGATCTATGCGGCATCTCCTTCATCTTCCATAGCTAATCATTCACCAAGTCTTCTCAATTCTACTCCTCATTCTACAGTGTTTTCTTGATCGATATATCAGGTTAGCAATCTTGTACAAAATGGAAATGAGGACATTTGACCTAACCACGTTTGCTCTTTGTGATCATTCCTTTTACTAACCATCTCTCTAGTAATATAGTAGGGAATCATGTCAGAAATCAAAGTCTACACAGTAACGCCTACATTGTGCAATAACTAACTTTGATAGACTCATCTCTTCTTAGCAATGCAAGGATCTAAGACAGCTCCAAAAGACTCATGATGGAAAATGCTGTCCATATCCAGAGAAAGTCTGAATGTAGACTATCTCTTTGATATCTCTTTTTTTGTTTCTTCTTTCTCATGATTTCTCCCATTGGTTCTAATTTTTCTTTACAACATGAACATGTTGTAATGTGAAAATAGGTTTAATATGAATGTATATGTACAGCCTATATTAAATTACATGCTATCTTGGGGTAGAGGGAAGGGAGAGATGCAGAGAAAATTTGGAACTCAAAATCTAATGGAAGTGAATGTTGAAAACTAAAAATAAATAGATTTATTAAAAAAAAAAAAGAAATCAAAGTCAGCCTTAGTAGCCTACAGTGTGGAGACTCCATTGTCTTTCATCTTTTGAAAACAGTGACAGTGCTTGTGCCTCTCCAGTCCTGGGGTGCCTCTCCTTTTCTCCATGATCTTTAACATACTGTTCACAATGGCTTAGCAAATATAACCTCTAGTTCTTTTAATACCTGTTGATGTAGTTCATTTGGGACAGTGAATGGATCTCTTCAGTGGCAGCTAGGTGCTTTCATGCTGTCTTCATACTTACCTTGGGTATTAGCTCCCTTGTAGCCACTTTTGTCCTTTCTGGTTTAAAGGTCATTCTTCTTAGCAGAGAAGATAGAAGCAAAAAAGTTGATTGGTATGCTTCCTGTGTATCCACACCAGTTTCTTTGGTGCTTATTTTTCTCCTTTGTGTGTTCAGAATTTCATTCCTGAGTTTCCATTCTTCCTGGACTAACTTTAGTTCATAGGTTACTACACATCAATTTTCTTAACCCATTAAAATTTGCTCTTCCCAAAATGTACTGTTCATTCATATCAGACTCTCCCAAGATTGCTTCTTCATCACAATCCCTAAGAGGTATTGTCTGGGGGAGGCTAGGTGGCACAGTGAGTAGAGCACCGGCCCTGGAGTCAGGAGGACCTGAGTTCAAATGTGGCCTCAGACACAACACAAAAACTAGCCCTGTGACCTTGGGCAAGTCACTTAACCCCAACTGCCCTCCAAAAAGCAAAAAAAAAGAGGTAATGTCCACTTCTTCCCAATGTCCCTGTCATTTCCATTCCAGCAAACATTCCCTCCCTTTAGTGAGAATATCAACTGGAATGGAATTTCTTCTTATTAATTCCTCCACTTTGTAAAAGATAAGTGAACATCGGATAAAAGTCAAGAAATTATTAGCTACTCTATTTTTAGCAGAGAGAGAGAGAGGTTTTTGGCAGATGTTCAGATAATTGAAGTCTTCTATCACTAGTATATCATTCTTCTAGGCTTATGAACTATTTCCCAAATTTCTCATTTATGGGTTTTTATCTGCATAGGTGGCCTATGGAATATATACTCCACTAGAAAAATTGCATCTATTTCTGCCTCCATCTTTTTTTTTCTTTTTTTTTTTGGAGGGGGGAAGACAGGGCAATTGGGGTTAAGCGATTTGCCCAAGGTCATACAGCTAGTAAGTGTGTCAAGTGTCTGGGGCCAGATTTGAATTCAGGTCCTCCTGACTCCAGGGCCGGTGCTCTATTCACTGCGCCACCTAGCCGCCCCAAAATTAGTTATCTTTTTAAAAATGTTTTGGTAACCAGAGGGATAAAATTTCAGCTATTTAGAAAAACTTGACTATGCAGAATTATCCATTCCCCAAGAGTTCTAAATAGTCAAAGTTTCACTGTACTTAAAAAAAGTTAAACAGGTTTGTCCACTAATGTTTACTGCATGTCTAGTTCCATACATGTATGTCTTAACTCCTCAGTTAGATGGCAGGTTCCTTCTAGATAGGGATTGTCTTATACTTTTAAAATACCAGCATAGCATTGCTAGGTGTATAATACAATGGGTACTCAGAAAATACTTTTTGGTTGATTCATGGATTGGCCAATTCTTTGGTTTTGTTTTAAGAGTTGGAGTCTTATTGACTGGAAGAAACACAGCCACAAGGTTTAGCCATGGTGCGGTAATGGTAAAAATTAGCAGGAGCAGGCTATAAAGAATCTATGAGGACAAATCTGTATGGCCCAACAACCACCAGGGGGCTCAGATGGCAAAGAAAGGGTGGGTATAAGTAGAACTGTGATGATATGGTTCTAGGGAAAACTGGGGATGCCACACTTTTAAGGGTATTACCAACATTTTCTCCATCGCTTTCTTAAATCTAGACAGTCCACAAAATGAAAAATCAAACTGTGATTTAGCAGAGTAGTGATTTCTGAGCTGTCAATGCTCACACTCAAAATTTAACAATCGGCTTTGGCTTGAATTGGCTCCAGCTTAACCCTGGGTGGGACTGGGAGATGAGGGGAATTTGATCTGGGACAACTGCCAACCCTCATCCAGTGCCCCAGATTCCTCAAGCAGGAACTCGAGGGCCAGGAAATTAAAGTGATTTGTTTAAAATTCAAACGGGGGCCGAAAAGCTTCCTTAGACACTTGGTCATCAGCTGAGGGAGATGAGCATTGTTCCCCTGGGCCTCTCCCAACACTAAACTGGCCCTTTTATAATCTATTTCCATTTGGAACATAATGTTTTGCTTCTCCATTTTTTTTTTCATTAATGCTATCCTACCACTCCAGACAACTTTTAGAGGAAATATCCTATTAAAATATAATTTAAAGAATATCTTTTTCATTTGATTAAGCTTTATTGTGTTAGTCTATTGTATTTTAAATAGGTAACAACTTGATAATTGAGTTTTTCATGGAAAGGAAAAAATGAATATGAAAAGAAGAAAGTCTTAAATAAAAACATTCTCAATAGAATTTGATTGAACAGATGTTTCATAAGCACATTTTGTGCATAGAACTAGAGTGTCAAGGACAGAAGAAATTTGAATAAGACATTATCTATGCCCTTTGAGGAGCAAGAAAATAAGATATAGAGGCAAATAACTGTAATTCACAAATGCTTTAGGGAGGGGCCAAAGTAAAATTTGAGGTAGGTAAGAGAACATCATTCCTGAATGTCAAAAAATAATTATAGTGATGATGATGATAAGATTAACGTTTATATAATACTTACTGTGTGCTACACACTGTGCTAAGCACTTTACAACTGTTTTCTCATTTGATCGTCATAACAACCCTGTATATTAACACCTGGAATGGAACCATGAAAGACCACAGTACAGGGACCGAGCCTGACGGTGTTTGCAGCATTCGGTCCCGCATCTCCCACCTCTTTGACAAGAGGAAGGTGATAGGTTTCGTCATATTGTCATCTGGGACCAAAATTGGTTATTACAATTATTCAGAGGTCAGAGTCTTTTGCGTTCTTCTCATTAACATTATTTTCTTTGGATGATTTTTACATAATGTATCTGAGAGAAGTAACTAGCAACAAAGAATACAGTGGTAAATGCTGTTCAGAACTTTAGACCTTTGAAAAACATATTAGCTGTTAGAGTAAATGGGATTCTCTACCTAACTTGCCTGAGCATCAGAAAAATATTTTGACCTCTGCACTTTTTTTCTACAATTATAAAATGGTGATGATTCTGATTATGTGTTTTCCTCCAAAGCTTAGAACTCCTTTCACGGGAAATTTTGTACTCAGGTGCAGAATCTGTCGATTGTTCAGTCTTCTCTTGAATTGTCAACACCTTAATATACAAATTCCTGGCCAAAAAGCATTAACAAGTAGTGATGTCTACATTAGGCAGGAGCATAGACTAAATAACCTGCAAAGAAGGCTCCTTCCACCTTAGAGAGACTGTGATGAATAGAAATTTATTTCCAAATCACATTAATTCTTAAAATTGTAGGTGTCAGAACAATTGAACAATGAGGAATTCAAAGCAGATTTGATTTCTCTCCACTGCTTTCTGATAGACATAGGCTTTTAAACTGCATATTAAGCAGACCAGAGCCTAATAAGAAAATTGCTACAGAAAATTATGGAGAGAGGAGATTTAACCTGCTGCTTCCTTCTGACAGACAGAAGGGAGTCAGTGTGAAGGAGGACAGGGTGAGTGGCAGAATAACAATGGCTTTGTTAACCTGACTTGGTAGATTCAATGATCGTGCCTGAAATGTCATCCCTGGTTGGCTTGAACGAAATGCCTTTTTCTCATTTTAGTCACCAGCTTTTCTCCCTCCATTTAAATGGTAATTACACATTTATAATGCATTGCAATTCTCTCTCTCTCTCTCTCTCTCTCTCTCTCTCTCTCTCTCTCTCTCTCTCTCTCTCTCTCTCTCTCTCTCTCTCCCCCTCTCCCTCCCTTCCTGCTTCCCTTTTCCCTCCCTCAATCCCTCTTTTTCTCCCTCCCCCAATCTCTCTCTCCTTTCCTCCTTCTCTTTTCCCTCCCCCCTTTCTCTGTCTCTCCCTTCCTCTCTTTGTCTCTATCTATCTGTCTGTCTCTGTCTCTCTCCCCTTTGGGAGTACTAGAAATCAAAACTTCTTCCCTCCTTCTCTCCCTCTTCTTTCTCTGTCTTTCCTTATCTCTCTCTGTCTCTCTCCCTCCCTCTCTCTTTTCCTCCCCTTTGGGAATATGACAAGATAACCCTTTAATAATAACAGATACTCATTTCGAATTGTTTATTTTGGGAGTATTTTCAAAACTCTTTCTCTTACACTCATGTAAGAAAGCCTGTGGTTCCTTAGGCCATATATGTTACTGGGAATTTTCATAATGTACTTTGGATAAATTTGAACTAATATGGATATTACTGTATTAACAGTGACTGCAATTTTGAACTCTTGATGTGGAAAGTCCCTTCACAGGTACAAATAGGCAACTCTTCTGTAGCCTGAAGTCTCCAGAGTTTCCTGGGAGCAGTTAAAGGTTAAATCCAAATCACAGGCAATATTTGAACCCAGGTCCTCCCGACAGTGAGGACAGTGAGGACCCTGTATCTGTTATCTCACATTACCTCTTGGGTTACAGATAAATATAGAATAAAATGCCATTGTTTCAAAAACTCTTATCCAAGAGAATAACTGATCGTAGCATTTTTACTTCCAGAGAAAGGTTCATTTCAGTAGCTCCAAGAGCTGCATGGGAGATTATATCTTCTTGCTCCATTCAGTTCTGAGAATGAGTTTCACTGTGATATTCTCTCATTTTCCCCATTCATTTTTATGCATGGTATTTAGTTAATATTCATCTCTCCTATCAATAACTACTCACTTTTCCAGATAGGTAAAATTTATCCTGACCTTTAAAATTATTTGAAAGCAGGGCAGTTTTATCTCTTATAGACGGATGCCGTGTAAGTTGATGATGAAATATTTTTGAAGTCGCTAAAGAAAGAATTAAGACATCTATATTATTTCCTGCAGTAGGAGCACTATGGAAAGCTTAAAGATCCATCTGGGAAAATGCCTGTTACATGATAAAAAAAACACACATGATGTAGTGTGGTTGGTCCCATATATACTCAAGTGCAAAATACAGACATTTGTCCTGTTCAAAGTATTGATCGACTCATATTAGATTGGCAAATGGATTATTGGTAAATGGTAAATAGATCCCTCCTGGATGGCTGAAAATTCAGGATCTAAGTCTGATAAAATAACCATTAGGAAGGCACCCAGGTGTGTTTATATTTTTGAATTTTGAAATATGCTTATGCAATCATAATGGCTCACATTTACATGCTGTTGATTTACAATTCACAATGAACTTTCTTCACAGCAAACCTATGAGGTAGGTGGTATAAGAATTATCGTTGAGTGGCCAGGTAGCACAGCAAGTAAGAGCACAGGCCCCAGAGTTGGGATGACCTGGGATCGAATCTGGGCTCAGATACTTAGCACCCACCCAGAAACACCTGGCCGTGTAACCTTGAGCAAGTTACTTAACCCCAATTGCTTTAAAAATAAAAGAATTATCATTCCCAGTTTACAGATGAAGGTATTGAGGATCAGAGAGGTGGATTAAAGTGCAGCATGTAAGTGGGAGAGTCCCACCTCAAATCCATCCTACTGGTGTCACATTTAGTGTTCTTTTTACTATGTCATTCTGCTCCGTAATCCCAGAGAAGTAATATTTATAATTAAGCTAGTTAGAATTGATTTTAATATTTAAAGACAAAAGTTGGCCATAAGTCAGTGAAGGCATAAATTTAAGTTAGAGTCTACATATGATTTCACACCCTTCCCAAAACGTCTTGAGTATGTTCCCTCATACCCATCTTTGACTCCATGGTTGACTACTTTATACTTTTATCAGGTGCTGCTCTATATTGCCTGGCCACCCTAACTTTTAGTGATTCCCTGCTGGGGAGTTCTCCTTCTGCAGTAAGCCCCACCACCTGAATTCTCTCCAGTCTCACTTCAGGGCATTGAAAATTGATTGGCATCATTCACTACAAATGTAATATATTTAACCTCACTTGCCTTCACTTCTGTCCGATACACCTACTCTTCCATTAGTGACCCCTTTTGTGTTCCCCATAGTGTCTACTCGAAGCCTATTCTTCACTTCTCTCGTCCCATGCTGTACCCTAACCTTCCCTCTCCATACCTACAGCAAATGCCTTACTTTTTTTACTTTACTGAGAAAATTGTGACTGTTCACCATAAATTCCCTCAGTCAGTCCTTTTATTCTTCAAACTCCTCAGCTGCATCGCTTTCTCTTCCTTGCACAGGGTCCCAAAGGAGCAGATAGCCCCATTTTTCTATGTGTCTAATACTGTCTTCACCTACGTTCTTGAGCTGTATGTCTTTCCACCTTCTCTAGGACCTTATTCCATTAATCACCCTTTGGATTTCATATATCCTTCTTCTCTCTTTCCACTGTGGCCACATCTGCTCACAAGTACTTCAAGTCTCCCTGATCTTTAAAAAAGATTTTAGGGTGGGGAGGAGGTAGGTGTTAGAGGAAATAAATGCTCATTAATTGGGGAAAAAAACTAAAATGTAATTTAAAAACAGTGTTTGCTTTAAGCTATTCCAGCTCCTCTCTCATTTCTTTCTTATCCTTCACTGCTAAACTTCTTGAAAAAGTAGTCTTTATATAAAAAAAAGTCCACACAAGGCGCTACTGCTATATAATGTGGCTTCTGTTCCTGCTACTTTATTGAAACTCGGAGGACACCAATGTCTATCAGTCACCAAATTCAGGAGTCTCTTTTTTCCTTATTTCCTCTAACTTCTGCTTTTTATAGAGTTGGCCCCTCCACTGGATATTTTTGTCTGTCTTGGCTCCAGGAACAGCCTTTGACCAAAGGGGACTTTGGAATCACTTGGGGGTGGGGGTGGGGGTGGAAGGAGGAGGAAGCATCTGTCTTTTAGTTACGGCTAAATAAAGACCTCTCCTCTGTGGAGGCCCCATTCTACCAGTGTTAGCATCGATCCCCACTTTGCCTTCTGGAGTAATTATGAAGCCCTGGAGCAAGGTACTGGTAGTGGAACTAGAGAGAAAAGCATGAGCTTGAAAGATGCTAAGAAGGATGAATCAACCAAGCGTGATTACTATTAGTCTGCGGAGGGGCAAGTCGAGCCAAGTTTTACATGACTAGATTTTCAAGGCTGACAGAGTATTAGTGCCTTTAGCCAACAATAGGAAAGTAGGGAAAGTTATGCGGTTTCAGCGGGAAGATGATGTTGAGTTTTAGACATATTAAATGTAACATCAAGATGGGGGAGAAGAGCCTGAACAGGGAGGGACTGGTCCTTTGATTTCATTCATATAGAGAGAAACCAACTCAGGTCACCACCTTGCTGCCATCACTGTAGCATACACAACCACACACACACACACACACACACACACACACACACACACACTTGCTTTTTTTTTTAGGGCAATTGGGGTTAAGTGACTTGCCCAAGGTCACATGGCTAGTTTTTGTGTTAAGTGTCTGAGGCCGGATTTGAACTCAGGTCCTCCTGACTCCAGGGCCGGTGCTCTATTCACTGTGCCACCTAGCCACCCCTGTAGCTTATATTTTTAAAGAGATGGAGATAAGGCATCCAAATAGAGATATCTTCTATTAGTAATTAGGTTTATGAAATTTGAATGCAAGCTTGAGCCTGTGTCTAAAAGTGTTCCTGTGACAGTGATCCTCTTAGAGAGAATGGTTGAAGTGATGAGAGTAGATGTATAGATACTGAAATCTATTATGGGTGTATTATGCTTTATTATTTTTATTTTGGAGGGAGAAGGCAAGGCAATTGGGGTTAAGTGACTTGCCCAAGGTCACACAGCTAGTAAGTGCGTCGTCAAGCATCTGAGGTTACATTTGAACTTAGGTCCTCCTGACTTCCAGGGCTGGTGCTCTATTCACTGCACCACCTAGCTACCCCTGGTGTATTATACTTTCTCAAATAAAAGTGTTCCTGCTAAATTGTATATAAGTCAAATTTGGGGCAATTTCATCATTTTAAGCCAGGGGACCTCAATATTTAAAGAAACGCTAGACTGTCGCTCTTTTGGTCAGTTTTGGCATCTTTGTTGTTATGGGTGTGTTGCAGCAAGCACCCCAGTGTCCCCAGGGTGCCTGCTCACACAGGTTCTTGGATCTGCTTTGTTAAAGGAAAGCAGCTCAAAATGGGTTAACAAGCTTACTTTAATCAGTCAGACATATATCGTTTACCTTGTTCAGGAGAAAAGGTCAGCACCCTGAACCTCAAAGTATACAGGCATAATTATCAAGACAGAAACATCAAGTAGACAGATTTCCAAACTGTCCAACCATTACATCCATACCCAGTCAACATCTGGGTTTCCACATTCTTGGTTTTTCAAAGCCGGGGGACTCTCAACAACGGCTTCCCAGAATTCAGATCAAATCACAGAACACTTCTCAAAGTGAGTCCCAAAACAAAGCTACACATCAGGGCTTATATAGCCTTCTCCTGGCTCAGAGAATGTAACAACCTTATTGACCCACTGGCCAATCAAAAAGTATCTACTGAAAAACAAGCCTCCCTTCCCCAGGCTTCTGGTGCACTTTAGCCTAGGGGCAGGGAAGATCTTTAAAATTTACATTCTTATTACAGGGTGGCAGGGGGCAAAGGAGGTGTGTTAAGAAATTTTGAGTTATGAAAAACAAAAGGCATCAACAAACTTAAAAATGATCAACATGGTGGTGAATCCTTACCCTTAGGACTCCTGGGCCTTGCTGCTTCACTCTTTGGCCTCCAGCTATCTAGAAATTGAAATTTTAGTGAACTTAATTGAACATTTTTTGAGTGTTCTCACTCCATCATAGTGTAAGTTCCTTATGAACAGGACTGTCTTAAATTTTCTATTTGTATCCCCAGAAACTGCTACAGTATTTGTCTCATAGCAAGCACTTATTAACATGCTTTTTCATTGTTCATTCAAAATGAAGAGTCTTTTGGCAGTTTTAAAATTCCTTTTCTTAAAAGTTCACCATTTCCTATATTAAGTTTTCTTCAAGTATGTATTATCTGCATGAGAACACCTGTCCTCAATTAGTATGTTTCTAACGGAGTCTTCTTATCCTTGTCTCAAACTGTATCTGTTGTCTATTGAATCTGTTTTTGCTGATGGTTGTCAACCTTGGAAGATTTTATTCTATATCACAGTTATTTCATCAAGTCCAGTGATTTCAACAAGATTGTTCTTATAAGTAACCAGATGGAACGAACATAATCTTTGAGAAAAACATGGTCTGCCATTGTTAGCGTGGGACCTATGCCAACTGAAAGAGCTGTTTTTTTATTGCTCATTTATCACAATGTATGCACCTGATTATTTGAATAACCTATGTATGATTTTTTCAAGGATTGGTATAGAAATTGGAAAGCATTAAATTTCAGGGAAATTGATTTAATAGGCTTCAGACTTGAGTTTTTCCATTTAAAAATGAAAGATGAGAATGAATTTGAGGCATCTTTTTATTCTTCCAGGCCTCCTTTGAAATTCTTATCCTCCTTACAATCTCTTTGAGAATGATTAGAGATGAAATCTTCTCTACAGTTGAAATTTTAAGATCTACTGAATATTTTTTGTCTCATATTTCAATAATTTTCAGACTTCAATTTGTATTTTGAGATCATACGAATTGAAAACCCTTTTTTAACAGGGATTTTATGATTACATTGAAGGAAGAAAATATTCCATCTTGGACTCTGGAACTTTCTTTTCTTTAACTGTTCACACACTCTTGCTATACTTTTCTTTAATTATCAACTAAAGTACTATAAACATACAACTCTTCCATGACATAAAGACTGGAGGCTGGACCTTGGCTTTGTGTCACTATTTGCCTTTGGTCATTGATGCTAATTAAAAAGTGAATATGTATATGGTAACTCTCACTTTTGTTTTTCCAAGAAAGGCTTGTACTTTTTTTATTGGATTCATTGATATAAAAATCTTTGCTAAAGTATTGAAGAAGAGGAAATGTATGTCATTATGTCAACAGGTACGGATAAACTATTATATCAGTGTTCATTTTTCTTTCAAAGTTGTGTTTACTTCATTTTCATTACTAAAATGGTAGTAGATGAGTAATCTGTGAAACTTTACCCTTAAGGAAAAAAAATTTAAGTATGACTTATACAAGAAAAGACCACAATGTAAAACTAAAAGCAAAAAAAATTTCAGTATTTTTTTCTAGAGTTCAGAAAAGTAATAGTCAAGACAAAGATTACATCCGGAAGGGCCATCAGAGGTCTTCTAATCCAACTTCCTCACTTTACAGATGAGGAAAGCAATGCCCAGATAGTTGAAGTCATTTGCCCAAGTCAAATGGGTACCATACATTTCAACCAAGCGTTCTCATTTTGCAAATAGCCCCTAGTATATTGACCAACATGCTAGGACAGCTTCTGTTTTGGAATAGTAGGTATAGACATTTGCTGTTGCTGCCGCTTAATGTACAGAGCCTTTATAGCTATAGTAGCGGAAAGAAGGATGGAGTAAAGCTGGTTGTGCAGAAACCATTTCAGAGAGGAGTGAAGTTCCTAGTGAGTTCAGCTGCCCACAGTTAGGCTTATTTCTCCTGGTCCGCCATGGCTGGTCAATGTGCAGAGATCACAAATTCATGCAGAAAACATTTGTATACCAGTAGCTGAGAACAATGCAAGATTTCTCGAAGAATTTACAAATTAGCTACAGATAATCTAGTATTCTGAAGCAGGTTTGTGGTTTCCTCCCTTACCCTTTTTAGCCATTGTCAAGTAGCTGGGACACCAGGCTCTGAAAGGGGAGCTTTTTGTCTTGTTTTGTCTGAAATCAGGCCTCCCTCCAGGAGACTTCTTGGTCATCTACGTACCATGCTTCTTACCCTCTAGCCACCATCCTCACCTCCCCCGACCAGATATTTAGACTCCAGTCCTGGGACTCTGGGGCTCTGATAGGTAGGCTTTTTACCATCTCAGACATCTCATGCCATACTTCCTTTCCTCTTTCCACTTCCCCTTTACATGTGGCCTGACCCCATTAGAATGGAAGGTTTTTGTGGACTGGGATTGTCTTACTTGTTTGTGTTTGTATTTGCAGCCTTTCATGCGGTGTTTGACACTTAACTCCTGTATGCTTATATTTAGTGTCTTGGGAACCGCGTGCTATTAAGGGGAATTATTAATAACTTTGCTCTTAGTAGCAACACTGATAGCAAAGAGTAAAGTACAACTCAGCTGCTGCTTTTGAAGAATAACGATTTGTGATAAGAGTAAGTTGATAATGCCTAAATAAGACCTAGAGATGGCTTTCCCAGGAGATGTTTTATGTAAAAATTATGGAGGTCTGCCCATCACAGCACAATGAATACTGACATTTTTGACTTAATAGGAAAACATTTATCTTTTGCACCTGTTACAATACATGAATAAATGTCAGGTACTCTCACAAGAAGGGGGAAAAGCTTTCAGACTGATTTAAAAAATATTCATGGGCTTAAAAAGCAGCAAAATATCGTGAGCAGTTCAAATTGTTTTTCTTCCTATACCATACCTAGATTCTAAATGACAATAGTTCAGTTTAAGTCAATGATATTCAAAAATATGTGTTAAGTAATATGAGGATTTTCCTATTAAATTTACCCATATTGAAGTCAGCTATAAGGTAAGTTAATTGAAGTGAATACGTTTGTATTACTTATGCTTCAGTATTTCCATACATCCATGTTCTTATCAATACAGACATTTACTCACACAGTGAAGGTTGCATGGGTAGGCTCTAACTTATTCCCTTGGCATCCAGCTCTCCATTATCCTCTGGGCCACTAATAATTTTGATTTTTCTGGAAATTAAGATCTGTCCAGATTTGTAGCCATAAAGTATCATTCAAAGAATGTTAGCCTTAAAAAGACAATAGCTCTGTGTCATGGGGAAATCTGGAATCTCTTAAAAGCGCTGCTCATTTCCCCAAATGTAACCCAGCCTTCTCTTCCTATTTAATTCTGGACCCAGCTGATTCTCCATTTGCAGTGCCCATCCAAAAAAACATGTGCTATTGGACTAACTCAATGAGCTGCCCATTGAACTTCATGTCATCATTTGAACGATAGTCAATATTCTTCCATTTAGATTTTCCCTGTGTGGATTATTAGACTGATCTCTTCTGAGCAGCTTTGGGTCTCTCTGAGGAGACCCTGAGAAATTTTGTGGTGTGATGATAATATATAGTCATCTCCAAACAAGAATATCAGTTAAGACCTTGCCACCTATATGGGGAAATGCTTTTTCAGTTGGGATATCTGAAGGACATCCTCCATGAAAGAGGCAAATGGCTTTGGTGAGCATAGAACACAAACTCATTGAGGGCAGAGAGTTGCATTTTTGTTTTCATATACCCAATGTCTTGTACATAGTAGGCATTTAAATGTTTGTGGATGGGAATACGCCTCCCTGGTTTGTGTTTTGCTATACTTGGTACCAATAGGAGGATTTTTAAACAAAGTTACCAAGAGTGTCATCTTTCCAGGAATCTGGATGGTCTTAACATATGCATGGAAGACCTTTTGTTGGAAGAGAACATTTGATATATTTGTAGAGTTAAATACTTTTTTTATTTTATTTTTTTAAACAACAAAAGATTTGTATTTTCTAAGATTTTGTAACTGAGGTCTTCTGTAGAAAATAAATTTGTAAGGACCTGAATATGAGTATGGTTCTGGAGCAAAATTAAACATTAGTTATTTTATGAGAATATTAAACCTCTATGGAACATAAAAAGAGAAATGCCCTAATAAAATTTAAACTCTTTTAAAAATAATATCCCAGTGAAATATCAATGAAGCACCAAATTGAAGTTTGGTAAAATAAGACTCATAGAATTTAAGAGCTGAACAGGAGCAAAAAGATTCATCTAATTCACTTCCTTCATTTTATAGACAAAGAAACTGACTTGGCTGACATTATTAATAAACATAAGATGTACATAAAATGTCATTGAATTAAATTCAACAAGTATGAAGTATCTACTATGTATAAAGCAACGAGAAAACAAAAATTAAAATACAACAGTCCCTGTCCTCAAGGAGTTCACGTTCTCATGGAGGAAACTTATTAGAATCAGGCATTCACAACAATGGGATAAAAATGTGCCTTCATGCTGCTTGGCAAAGCAGAGAGACTTCCAATCCTTCATTGCTGGGCTGGTAACTATGTGGGCACGACCATCTAAAGGGTTAAGAAATCTCTGCCATAATACAGCCCTTTCCTCCAATGCTGCACTCCTACACGTTACCTGCTTTATTGGGTAAAATTATGCTGAGATCTTGTCAGCGCTCTTTTATATTTATGTATTCACAGCAGTTGTTTTGTATCCTGGCATTTTACATACTGATTTCCCCTCAGCTGCAGGCTCCCTCCCTCATCAACCATCCCCCACCCCATGCTTTGCAGTCCTTTAAGCTGTCTGAAAAAGACATCACACAGGAAATTTATGTGTGTATATAATATACAGGGTGTTCTAAAAGTCTTAGTGCAGTTTAAGCTTATTAAAAGTTTTAAGCTTTATATTTTTAAGTTTATTAAGGATTAAACAACAAACATTTATTAAACACCTACTATGTGCCAGAGACAGTGTTAGGTGCTGCACAAAGATTTTTTGGACAACCCGTATGATACATACATACACATATATGTACACATATCATACATGATAAACCACTTATAGTATTATATGCATGTGGCTACAAAATAATGTTAATGTGACTGATTTTTTTAAAAGTAAATAAACCACAACTTATACTTCCATATCAGTGATGTTCCCTATGGAGGAGAAGGGGAGGTACACTTATTACAGTTATTACTTAAAATGTGTTTAATTAAGCCTTTTAAGTTAGAAATTTAAACATCAATACAATTTGAACTAAGTAGCAGTCTAGTGTTGTGATTGAGAACCAGCTTTTAAACTCAGAAAGACCTGGGTTCAAGTCTTGCCTATTTAAATTAATTTCAGTGCAAAAAATATCAACACTTTTTCAGTCCCTCTCAGTTGGTCACCTCTCAGGATGCTTTTCTCATTCATTTCATTCGCTTTTCTCAGTGGAAACATTTTTGTAAATTCTGACCAATACTGACTGTGTGATGGTGGACAGATCACTTATCCCCTCAGTATCTCAAGTACCCAGCTAAGATCAAGAGGTATTAAGTGTTTTGTTTTGTTTTATATAAACAAAATCAATTATTTGATTCAAATTCAAAAGAATTAGAAGAGAATAGTTAGGGTGGGGAAATCTTTGTAGCAAATTTCTCTCATAAACATTTTATATCCCACATACATAAGGAATGAACATAGATGCAAGAATGAGTCATTCTCCAATAAATAAATAGTCAAAGAATATAAAAAGTTATTTCTCAAAGGAAGGAATCCAAACTCTCAGCAAGCCTGTGGAAAAAATGCTCTAAAGTATAATCATTAAGAAAAAGCAAATTAAAACAACTTTGAGGCTCCACTTCACACCTACCAGAAGGTTAAAGCTGACCAAAAAAAGAAAAAAACAGTTGTGAAATGAGAAGCACACCAATGCACAATGATACTACCATTCTGGAAATTTGGAACTATACTCCAAACTAAATTGTGCTTATCCTTTGGCTCAGAGATACTAGGCACATGCCCCTAAAGAAGTCAAAGGCAGAGGGAAACATCCATTGGTACAAAAATATTTATAGCAACATGTTTCATTTTTTAAGCTACAAACTGGGTGCCCAACAATTAGGGAATAGCTGAACAAATCATGGTGTATGAATATAATGGAATATTATTGTTCTGTGAGTAATGATGGAGGAGGAGGATGGATTCAAAAAAACCTAGGAAGATTTTTGTGAAGTAAACTGAGCAGAACCAGGAAAATTATACAAGCAATGATCATAGCAGAGTAAAGGACAACTTTGGAAGACTTAGAAATCTTAACAGTGCAATCACAGACATCATGAAATATGCTTCCCAACTCCTAGTGAAAAGTTGGGAATTTCTGTCGGTACGGAATTCGACATAAATCTGCAAATACTAGTAACACAAATTTGGGTTTCTTGACTACATTTGTTACAAAGAAGCTTTTAGGGTATGTCTAAAGATTTATGGGAAATAGCAGAGCATAGTGATAATGATGCAAAAAAAAAGAGGAAATGAAAGAAGCATCAATGAAATTAGAATATACAGAAAGGAGAATTAGATTGTTTTGATAACTGCCACTTTATATGACCTGATGTATAGTAGGAGCAATGTTATTTGCCAGAATATCCTTCCACCTCCCCACCATGGGAGGGGGACTGAACTATCCTCCTCATGTATCTTTGGCTAATTTTTTCCCAAAAAGTAATGAAGCTATCCTTGAAATTTGATTGACTCAGGGAACTAAAGCTCAGACCCTGGACTGAGTTTCTTGATATAAACAGATATTCAAAGTATATTTTTTAAAAGGCCTGCCTGAATAGAAAGGGGACTCGAGATTTGGAGGTTAACCTACATTGCACCTATTTGTACAAAAATATTTATAGCAACTCTTTTTGTGGTAGTTAAGAATTGGAAATCAAAGGGATGCCTATCAACTGGGGAATGGCTAAACAAACTGTGGTATGTGATTGTAATGGAATATGACATAGAATAAGAAATGACAAGCAGGCTGATTTCAGAAAAATCTGGACAGACTTACATGAACTGATACATAGTGAAGTAAACAGTACTCGGAGAACTTTGTACACAGTAACAGCAGTATCTTAGGATGAAGAATTGTGAATGACTTAGCTGTTCTCAGAATACAATGACCCAGAGAATCTCAAAGGATTAATGATGAAGCACTGCTATCTACTTCTAGAGAAAGAACTGATAACGATTGAATACAGACTGTAACATGCTATTTTTTACTTTTCCTCTAATTTTTTCTTTTATTAGAGTCTCCTTGTATAAAATGGCTAATATGGAAATGTTTTACGTAATTGTACATGTATAACCTATATCTGATTGCTTTCCAACTGAAGGAGGGAGGAGAAGGAGGAAGGGAGGAATAGAATTTAGAACTCAAAAATGTTTTTAAAAACTGGAAAAAAAGTATTAGAAAGTTGAGAAGATAGAGAAGAAGCAGGGTAGTGTTGGCCCTACCATCTGAACTGCAGGGCAGAGTGTGATGACTCACAGGGGCAGTGTGGGTTAGCCTCTAAATCTAAAGGGCCCCCTTTCCATTCAGGCAGGCCTTTTAAAAAATATCCTTCTAACATCCATTTATATCAAGAAGCTCAGTCCAGGGCCTGAGCCTTAGTCCCCCAAGCCAATCAAATTTCAAGGATAGCTTCATAACCTTTTAGGAAAAAAATTAGCCAAGGATACATGAGGAAGAAAGTCCAGTCCCCCCCTGCCCCCCATGGTGGGGAAGTAGAAGGAAATTCCAGCAGATAATA
The DNA here is from genome assembly GCF_028583685.1 of Petaurus breviceps papuanus. NCBI lineage: Eukaryota > Metazoa > Chordata > Mammalia > Diprotodontia > Petauridae > Petaurus > Petaurus breviceps. The sequence continues at coordinate 3,321,253 of NW_027185777.1, read as the reverse complement.
GTGCTCCTATCACACCTCAGGCCAAAGGAGCATTGACCAAGAAGAAGGGCAATTCTCAAGAAGCTCTGGAAAGGCTGGGTCATCCTGGATGTGATGAGGATTCTGGGGCTTCTTAGAAGGTGAAGAATCGTGGCATTCTAGAACCTCCCAGTGAGAAGAGACCTCAGATAGCAATTCCTTCACTAAGTCTTTGACAAATGGTCCTGCAGCTTTCACTGGAAGACTTCCATTGATGTCGCTACCTTGTAAGGGCTCATCTGCCACTTTTGTACTTGTTGGGAAATTTTGCTTATAATAAACTGAAGTCTGCCTCTGTAACTCAGCCCTTAATTCTAGTTCTGCTCTGTGCATATGAATAGACATCTAATCTTCTTCACTTAACTCTTCAAACAGAAAGTCAGGCCACTTATTCTAACAAAAAGAGAGATTAGCAAGGCCCATGAACAACAACCATGCATAGATGGCAGAGCAGAAGCAGGTCCTCTGCATGACTCCAGCTTCCTCTTTCCCCAATTCATGTAAAACGGTACTCTGAACAAACTTTGGAGCTACAGAACCCACAAAATGATGCAGAGAAGCTAACCTCCCACTGAGGACAGCCCGGCAGGCCATCAGCAAGCTGCCAAGGCATCGCTCTTCCACTCCCAGGTTTTAGCACCAGGGCAGCCCTGACCAGCCACCGGCAGGAGGGAATCCAGATCACAAGCAGTTGTGGCTGTTTCCAGAATTATCAACACATAGATGTGAAGGACAAAGTGAGAGGTCAGTGCACCATGGACTTTGGGACCCAGTAGTTGGGAGTGCATAGGTTTTTGCCCCTGCAGGGCTGTGTAGCCGCCCCCACATGGCAGCTTCAGCTCCTGGCCTGCACACTGTAGGTGGACCAAGCAACCAGTCTGAGGGGTAATCACTCTTGCTTTAACCTGCTTGGATCTGGATTGCAGTCTAGGGTGGAGGTCCTGGGGTGTGCGTCCAGCTTGCCAGAGCGTGGGGAGGCTTCAGCAAGGGCACCCGACTAATACCTCTGGCAGCTGAGAAAAACCCAGCATTTGGGACAGAAGCTCCCCTGTCTGGTAGCAGAGTCCTACTGAGGCAAAAAGCCCAAAAGTCAAGTAATTGAGTGGCAACATGATCAGGCAAAGGAAGCAAAGCAAACAGAAGAACCCAACATTAGACTCCTATTTTGGGGACAAAAAGGATCAAATAATGGAACAGGAGGAAGACAGTGAAGTCAGAACTCCTGCACCAAAAGCTTCAAAGGAAAATACGAGCTGGTTACAGGCCATAGAGGACCTTAAGAAGCAGATAAGAGAAGTGGAGGAAAAATTGGGAAGAGAAATGAGAACAATTCAAGAAAATTATGAAATGAGAGTCAACAGCCTGACTGAGGAAAATAATACCTTAAAAAATAGACTAACTCTAATGGCAAAAGAGGCTCAAAAAGGCAATGAGGAGAAGAATGCCTTAAAAAGCTGAATTTTCCAGATGGAAAAAGAATCTCAAAAGCTCACTGAGGAGAATCATTGCTTCAGAATTAGATCAGAGCAAATGGAAGCTAATGACTTTATGAGAAATCAAGATGCTGTTAAACAGATCCAAACAAATGAAAGAATAGAAGGCAATGTAAAATATCTCATGGGAAAAACCACTGACCTGGAAAATAGATCTAGGAGAGATAATTTTAAAATTATTGGACTACCTGAAAGCCATGATCAAAGAAAGAACCTAGAAATCATCCTCCAAGAAATCCTCAAGGAAAACTGCCCTGATGTTTTAGAACCAGAGGGCAAAATAGAGGTTGAAAGAATCCACCGATCTCCTCCTAAAAAAGATCCCAAAAAGAAAACTCCTAGGAATATTATAGCCAGTTTCTGAAATTCCCAGATCAAGGAGAGAATATTGCAAGCAGCCAGGAAGAAACAATTTGAATATTGTGGAAAAACAGTTAGGATAACCGAGGATCTGGCAGCTTCTACACTGAGGGTTCGAAGGGCTTGGAATGTGATATTCTGGAGGGCAAAGGAGCTGGGATTAAAACCAAGAATCACCTACCCAGAAAAACTGAGTATCATGTTCCAGGGGAAAATATGGTCATTCAGAGGAATAGAGGATTTCCAAGCATTCTTGATGAAAAAACCAGAGTTGAATAGAAAATTTGACTTTCAGATACAAGAAGCAAGAGAAGCTTGAGAAGGTAAACAGGAAAAGAAATCATAAGGAACTTATCAAAGTTGAACTACTTATATTCCTACATGGAAAAATGATCATTGTAACTTATGAAACTTTTCTCAGTATGAGAATAGTTGAAGGGAATAGAAATGTATATATAGATATATATATGTGTGTGTGTGTGTGTATGTATGTATGTGTATACATACATATATGTCTATATAGGAGGGTTTATGGGCATATGAATACATATGTGAGTGTATGTATATATGTCTACAGGTATACATAGACAGAGGGCACAGGACCAATCGAATAGGAAGGGATGATACTTAAAAGGTGAAATTAAGAAGTGAGAGAGGAATATGATGAGAGGAGATGGGGAGAGATAGAATAGGGTAAATTATCTCTTAGAAGAGGCAAGGGAAAATTGTTACAATGGAGGGGAAGAACAGGAAGGCAAAAGGGAATGAGTCAACCTTATTCTCATTGAATTTAGCTTAGGGAGGGAATGACATATGAACTAAATAGGGTATCTCACCCTACAGGAGAGTAGAGGGGAAGGGGAAGAGAAGGGGGATAATGGAAGGGAGGACAGGCTGGGGGGGGAGGGAAGTTGGAAGCACTCACTTTTGAAAAGGGACAGGATCAAAGTAAAGAATAGAACAAGTGGGAGGTGGGATAGGAGGGAGGGAAATGTAGTCAGTCTTTCACAATATATCTACTATGAAAATGTTTTGCATAGCTACACATGTACAACCTATATTGAATTGCTTATCTCCCCGGTGAGGGTGGGTGATGAGGGAGGAAGGGAAATAATCTGGAATCCAAAGTTTTAAAATCAAATGTTTAAAATATTTATTATTATTTTACAGGTAACTGGGAAATGAGATATGCAGGCACTGGGGCATAGAGATCCACCATGCCCTACTGGAAAGTTGAAGGTGGAATGGGGGAAGATATGGGAGAGAGCAGATTGAGGGAGGGGATATTCAGTGGGAATGCTGTTTTGGGGTGGTGGGTAGGGAAAATTAGGGAAAAATTTATAACTCAAAATCTTGTGGAAATGATGTAAAATAAAAAAGAGAAAAAAATATGTTTAATGATATATTCTTTTTAAATCACCTGGATTCCCCCTTATAAAAGTCATCTCTTATAACAACTGCTTTTTAAAAACATTTTTAAAGGGAAGAGAAAAATTTCAGCAAAATTGATCAATACATTTAAGAAAATATGACATTATATATCGTGTTCCATACCCATGAGACTGCCTCCCTTTTTCTGCAAAGGAGTATGGTGAGGTGTCTTTCCATAGAGCTCCCAGGGCCAGACTTGTCCTTTATACTTTTGGAATACTCCTCATTGATTGCTATGTGGTGATGTTCTTTTCCTTTACATCATTGTAGTCACTGTGAAGATTGTACTCCTGGCTTTGCTTGCTTCACTCTGCATCATCAGCTTCATGTAAATCTTCCCATACTTTTCTGCATTCATGCTATCAGTTGCTTCTTATAGCTCATTTCATTCGTGAACCACAGGTTAGCCATTTCCCAAAGATTGGGCATCTACTTTGCTTCTTGTTGTTTGCTGTCTTTAAAAAAAAAAGGACTGCTACAAATATTTTGGTGAAAATAGACCTAAGACTAGCTTCACTGCACTATGTCCCTGAGACTCAGCCGCTTCCTTTCAGAGGATCAGTGTGTTGGGGAGCCCTGAGTTCTTCCAAGCACCATTCATAAAGCCAACACTTTCTGCCCCCTGTCCTCATTCACCAACACCCTACTATGCTCAGGCTTCCTACAGGACCTGTAGCCCCAGCCCATGAGTAGGGTGTTGCTTCCAGGCCAGGGCTAGCTCATTTTTTCTTATTAAACACATTTTCTAAAAGTATAAAGAAACCAAATTCTTCCATCACTCCTACCCGCAAGGATTCTTGTGTCCTCATTTCACCAGCATTGATGGCTTGTTCTGTGGCCATCAAGGGATCTCAGCAGAAAGAGGCACAGGGGCTGTGCTTCATCTGATGTCACCTTTTCTCTAGCTGAATCCCTGTTAGGTCATGCTGGGTCCTCACCCAATACATTTAATACAGTAATATTTAATATAATAAAATAATATTTAATATAATAAAAGGTCCTTAGAACCTTTTCCCCAAAGGTGTGTTCACTTCAGTATGTGTGATTGGTTTGAAGCACTACCTGTCAATTAAGGAAAGTCTTTGAGTGGCTAAAAAAATAAAAAGCTTTGTCAACTTTGATTTTTTTGATAACAAACTCTTTGGGGTATATGCCTAGCAGAAAAATTTCTGGATCAAAGGATGTGGACAATTTAACCATTTTATTCCCTTAATTCCAAAGTAGAATATTTGTACTAATTCATAGTTCCATCAACAATGCATCAGTATGCCAATTTTTCCACAACCCTTGAGTGGGGGGTTGTTTTGATTTGTATTTGTCTTATTAGTGATTTGCAGCATTCTTTCAAATGATTGGAAATAGGTTGCAATCATTTGGAGAATTGTTTGTTCATATTCCTTGACCACAATGTGATATTTCTAAGGTACGAGTATGACTATATTACTCCTGTGCTCAGAAACCTCTTGTGGCTCCCTATTACCTCTAGAATGAAATACCAAAAACTCCAGTGTTTGGCACTTAGTTCCTTTCATAAACTGGTGGCTTATTATACATTACTCCCTATATTAAGTATTCAATGGTCCAAACTGGCTTATTTGCTCTTTTTCAGGCATAACTTGGTATTTCCCATTTCTGTGCTTTGCAAAGGCTATCTCCTCTACCTGGAGTGTTCTCATAGATTGACTGCTTTGTTGTATTTATTTCAGAGATATTTTATGCTTATTTATATGTGTACGTGTTGTTTGCTCTCAGTAGAATATAAATTCGTTGAGAATTATTTTTGTTTTTGTATACTTAGCACAGCTCCTGGAGCATAGTAGGCCCTTTATACTTAACAAATGATTTCATTTCTAACAGCCCTCTTCTTCGTATCCATCAACCAGGCTAATTCTGCCCTTAAATCAGTCAGTCAGTCAACTATCATTTTATTAAGCACTTAACTGTGTACCAGGCTCTGTGTTGTTGAATTCTGCCAGGTAACTATTTGAGCAATTAATATCCATGGAAAAGAGAGAACTCATAGGATGCCAAGGTCAGGGAGCTCTAACAGGATTTCCTGCAGAAATTATAGGAGTGAAAGTTAAAAGTTGATTTGGCCCAAGCTCTTTAAAGACTTCCAGTGAATTCAGACATATATCAGAGGAAAGAATCTGAGTAACCCTGTCATTTGAGCTCCTCTCTTCCCCTTTAAATTTGTGACCAGCTGCACCCTGTGTTGAGTCAATGTGTGGAACGGTACTGGAGAGGCCGAGAGGTGTCAGTGCTGCTCTAAGCACCCCCTCCTCAGCTGCTGGGGAACATCAATCACCCCTGAAAAGGAGAAAGAGAGCTTTACTCCAGGCAATCTCACTTCCCTCATTTTTCCTTGGAGCCATTACACTTTCATATTAAAGTCTCCTGTGGTGTGGTGATTTTTCTGGGGTTATAATTTCATTTTTGTCAGTCTTAAAACTAAATGAAACCTAATGGACTTGTCCTTCACCTAAGAAGGTCATAGGTATTGCTTTCCACAATGTCTATACCTACAGGCAGCTCCATCCGCTGCCTTCATTCACATAATGTACTATGCAAAGAACCTCATTTGTTTTTAGCAATGGTACATTTACCAGCTGTATGGTGGACCTGGAAATGAATTTTCTTTGGCCTTGAATGTATTGGAGATAAAGGGGTGGGGGTAGTAAATAGGGAGCTAAATTCTGAGCCAAGAAAAGCTGGGTTCAAGTGCTTCCTTTGAAACATATTGGTGGAGGGCGGCTAGGTGGCACAGTGAATAGAGCACCGGAGCTGGAGTCAGGAGGACTTAAGTTCAAATCCGGCCTCAGACACTTAACAGAAAAATTAGTCATGTGACCTTGGGCAAGTCACCTAACCCCAATTGCCCTCCAAAAAGCAAAAAAAAAAAAAAAAAGAAAGAAACATATTGGTGATGTGGCCCTGGGCAAGTCACCTAACCTCTGTATCCTTCCTTCCTTTCTTTCTTCCTTCCTTCCTTCCTTCCTTCCTTCCTTCCTCCCTCCCTTCTTCCATCTTTCCTTCTTTCCTTCCTTTCCATGGCTATGGGAATGTAAGAAGAAAAAAAAAAGAATGCTTGATAATTGAAAAAAAAAAAAACTTCAACAAAACTTTCTCAATGCTCCAAGAAATCCCAAAGTTATATATAAATTGCAGAGAAAGTGCCTGATTGTGTTTGTAGATGAATTTCCCTTATCTGGAAGTTCCTAGTATCAGTGAAGGAACAACTAGGTGGTGCAGTGGATAGAGCACCAGGCTAGAGTCAGGAAGATCTGAGTTCAAATCTGGCCTCAGACACTTACTAGCTGTGTGAACCTGGGCAAGTCACTTAACTCTATCTGCCTCAGTTTCCTCATCTGCAAAATGAATTGGAGAAGGCAATGGCAACCACTTCAGTATCTCTTCCGAGAAAACCCACCGGGGCCAGGAAGAGTCAGACACGACTAAACAACAACAGTGTCAGTGAAGTCACAGAATCAGTGCCCATCACTGAGTATATTGATCCTGACCACATAGGGTTTTATCTTTGACATTTTGTTTGTTTGTTTGTTTGTTAAGATATGTGATTTTAGGGAGGCTAGGTGGGGCAGTGTATAGAGCACCGGCCCTGGAGTCAGGAGGACCTGAGTTCAAATCCGGCCTTAGATACTTATTAGCCATGTGACCTTGGGCAATTCACTTAATCCCAACTGCCCTGCTTTCCTTCCTCCCAAAAAAAAGGCAAAAAATAATAAATATGTGATTTCTTTGGAGCTGAGAACTTTCTAGTGTGGTAACTCCCTCCACTCTTGCAGATCAGCCACTCCTAGTCTCAGATAATGTTTGGGATACTGAAACACTAGGTGATTGTCTTGGCTGGGTCAGAGGAAGGATTTAGACACCCCTAGTCTTCCTGATTGGCCTACTGACTACTAGGCAACACTTCTTCTCTGAGTCATGTGCATTTCTTATTGCACAGTAATATTCCATTAAATTCACGTGTCCCAATTTGATTAGCCATTCCACAAACACTGGGCATCTATTTGGTTTCCAGTTCTTTGCTACCACAAAAAATTGCTGCTATAAATATTTTTATATATATATATATATATATGTATATATATATATTGTTTCCAGTTCTTTGCTACCTAAAAAATTACTGCTATAAATATTTTGAGACACACACACACACACACACACAGTCTTTCCTCTTACCAAGTAGCTCCTTGGGATATGTATCTAGTAGTGAAATTTCTGGGTCAAAGGCTGTGGACATTTTACTTATTTTATTTGAATAATTCCAAAATGCTTTCCAAAATGATTGTAGTGATTCATAGCTCTGTCAATAATTCTTTTCTTTCCACAGTCTCTCTGATACTGACTATTCCCATCTTTTCCATCTTTGTCAATTTTCTTGTAAAGTAAAAACCTTGGGTTGTTTTGATTTGCATTTCTCTTATTATTAATGGTTTGGAGCCTTATATCACATGGTTATTAATGATTTGCAGTTCTTCTTTGGAGAGCTGTACATTCATGTCCCTTGACCACTTATTTATTGAGGAATGACTCTATTCCATTTCTTAGACACCTTTCACCTTAAAATCTGTAATCCTTTGTCAGTTAATAAGCATCCATTAAATACATACTATGAACCAGATACTCTGCTAAACACAGGGACAAAACAAAACAAAAAAAAAGGAAAAAAGAAAAGGCAAAACCAGTCCCTAAACTTAAGGATATATATCATATCTAGATAAATTACCTTGGCCACTGAATGGAAGATGGAGAGTGGAGGAAAACTTGGGTAGAGAGACAAATGGGGAGACTGCCATAATACATGAGGCAGAGATGAGGGTCTAAACTAGAGGGCTGGCTGCATTGTAGACATGAGGCATATAGGAGAGATATGGTGAAGGCAGAAATGATAAAATGTGGCAGAGAATTGAATGTGTAGAGAGAGAGCAGAAGTTGTGGGCCTGGGTTACTGGGAAGGTGGTGGCCTTGACACAAAGAGAGAAGTTTAGAAGAGGGGATGGTTTGGAATAATGAGTAAGTTCTGCTTTGGATATGTTGCATTTGAGAGGTTTACAGGCCATCCAGCTTAAGATAAGCAAAAGGCATTTGGTAATGTATGACTACAGTGGGTATAGAAATGCAAATATATATATATCTGGGAATCATTTGCATAAACATGATAAGTAAACCCACAGAAATTGGTGAGATCACCAATAGAGTGAAGATAGAAAAGAGACAAGGTGGCTTAGGAAAGAGCCTGGTGGGGGAGAGGGGGGCACACCTATAGTTAGTGGTTGTGAACTGAATGAAGAAGCACCAGAAGAGATTGAGAAGAAGTCATCAGACTGGAAGAAGGAAAACCAGAAGAGAGCAAAAGCCTCCAGCTCAAATGTTCCAAAAGGAACTCACTCTCTTTCTGTTAAATCCCACCCCTCTTCTGACTGGCCTTCTTTCTCTCACAGGTGGGACCATCTTTGTAAATTCTTCTCAATCCAAGGACAATACCCCTCACGTCATTCCTGTCCTTGCCATTCACATGGCCACCCCCTAGTTTAGGTTCTTATTATTTCCCTCTTGACCCTTGTCATGTGCTTCCAATTGTCTCCCTGATTTTACTCTCACCCTATTCCAATCAACTTCCCATAGATTTCAAAATTTTTTCCCAAAGTCATAAGTCTAGCTGTGTCATTTGCCTAATCAGCAACCTTTGTGGCTCTGAGGTGTATCAGAACTAGCGGACTTGAGGGGCAGCTAGGTGGTGCAGTGAATAGAGCATTGGCCCTGGAGTCAGGAGGACCCAAGTTCAAATCCAGCCTCAGACACATAACACACCAAAAGATAACTAGCTGTGTGGCCTTGGGCAAGTCACTTAACCCCAACTGCCCTACCTTCCCCCCTCCAAAAAGGCAAAAATAAACAAAATTTAAAAAAGAAGAACTAGCAGACTTGGGGGTGAATACTGTAACACCTATTAAATTACATGGTGTTGGGCAAGTCGTTGAAGCCTCTCAGAGCTGTAAAATGGGGGACAATAACATCTCTACTCCTTCCCCCACAGGGTTGTTGTGAAGGTCAAATGATATAATGTAATAAAAAGAGTTGTATAAATGGCAGCTGATTAATGTTATTTATTATTACAGAATAAAAATACAAATTCTTCAGTCTGGTGATAAGGGTTCTTCCCAATCTGGCTCCAATCTTCCTTTCCATTCTTACTAAACATTATCATCTGTTATGCACAATATGTTACAATCAGGTAAATGTTTAACTACTGACTTCCTGGGAGGGAAAAAAGTACACAAGATGGTTTTAAATTTAATCTACATTATTAGCATCTTCTCCATCACTTTCTTAAGTCTAGAAATCAACAAAACAATAAATCAGTCCATGGTTTGTAGTGTTTGCCAATTTCCAAGGTTGAAATGTTCTCATTGAAAATTTAACAATAAGATCTAGGAAGCTGGTATGAGTGGACTCTGGCATACCCTGCAATAACCATACTGACGTTCCCCTGAAGTTGACATTCCATATCCTGCCTTTGTGCATTTGTCATTTGTCATTTGTGAATTCCACAGCTATGCCTTTTTTTTTTAGTGTTTATGTGGTATATCCTCCGACAGAATATTTTCTTCAGCATACGCTCGTCTGTTTTTGTTTTTACATCCCCAGAAAGCTGATGCCTGTGTTACATAGTTTGAGGGCTACCCCAAATGTCTTCTTCATCAACCTGTCTGAAATTCCACCATTAAAGATTTGTTTCCTTGAGGTAAATCACTGTGGGTTTTCTTTTTCAATATAAATGCCCCTTGAGGGGACAAATACAGTAAGCTTTATCTGTTGATACTTAAAGTATAAGCTGGAGTGCCATTCCCTGGAGATAAACTCTTATGGATACATGCTTATGCCCCTGATCTGAGGGGCACCATAGCATAATGAATAGAAAACTGGCCTCACATCCAGAAGGGCCTGGGTTCAAGTGTTGCTTCTGACACAGACTGACCATGTGACTCTGGGCTAATTTAGCCTCTGGGTGTTCTAGGCAACTCTCTAAGATTCTAAATTACAGTGAAGGTACTAATTTGTATTGATAGAAACAATTTCCTCATTCAGGAAGAAATCATAGGTCTAGCCCCCATTTCTTATACACAACCATATTCCTTTACAGAATCTCCCCCCACCCAAAAATAATAACAATTTGATAATGGAAAAGACATGACCTGACCTCAGAAGAAAGAAGCAGCAGAGTATAATGTACAATTCATCGAAATATCAGCTATGAGGTTTCCGTGCTCTTCCCAGTTCTGCTGGCTAACTAAACAACTGTGGCCAAGACATTCTGCATCTTCGGATCTAAGTTTCCTCATTTGTTAAATGAAGGGATCAAAAAGTTCAAATAACCAGAAAACTCAAGCTCCAAGGATAGAAATTCAGGGGTCGTTTACCTTCTGATTTTTCGATTAAGGAAATGAGCCCGGTGAGGCTAAGTAATTTACCCAAGGTCATAAAATGATATTTAATCCAGGTCATCTGAATCTTAATTCAGTGCTCATTGCCTCTCCATAGGTAACCTCTATAGGACCTCTCTCTGACATCCCAAGAGAAATAATCTGGATGAGGGTGCATTGGGGAGCAGGTATAGAAAGGGCAAATGAGGTGGGCAAAGGAAGAAGACCTATACTTGGAAGAAAGCAGGCCTGGAAAAGGGACATCAGAAGGGCATGGACTGCCTTGGAGGAGGAAGAGAAAGGCTGCGTTCAGGTTAAGGACCTGCTGTAAATTCGAAGTGAATAGTAATATCCCTACCTCTCATTATGAATTCAATTGTTCATTAAAAATTGACATGAGCTTTGAAGTGAGTAATAGTTTTTAAAAAGTTATTCTGTATCAATTGATCAACAGAGGAAATGTTTATTGACCTCCTACTGTATGAAAGGCCCAGTGCTCAATTTCTTTTAGTCAAGAATTGCTATTTTTCACTCAGAAAAACTATATCAATTAGAAGTGAAAATTCTCTTGCAGAAGGTACTCAATCATGTTGGATTGCAGGTGTTTTTCAACTTGAGTTAGATACTATGCAAATGGTCAAAGGATCTTGAATTAGTTGCTTAAAACCTATCTGTGCCTTAATTTTCCTCATCAACAATGGATGGATGAATGAATATATTTATTATGGATGAGTGGATGGATGGATGGAGGGGGAGGGAACAAGTATTTTATAAGATACCTACTATTAAGTGGAACTTCTAGTACCAGGAATTCTCCTGTCTTACAAATATCTCATTTGATTAACAGAATGAATGAAGGAGGGAAGGAAGGAATGAAAAAGCTCACTATGTGCAAAGTACTGAGTTGGAGATTCAAAAAGAAAAGCAAGGCAGGCTCATAAAGGGGATCAACACATACGCAAGTGACAGCATGATACAATGGAAAGAGCCCTGAAACTTGTAGTCAAAGGTCTTGGGTTTGAATTCTGGCTCTGTCATTTTCTAACTATGTGGCCTTGATCAGGTCACTTAAATTCTGCATTGTTCAATTTCCTCAACTATAAAACAAGGGAGGTGAAGCTAGGTGACTCAGTGGATAAAACACTGATCCTGGAGTCAGGAGGACCAAAGTTCAAACCCTACTTCAGATACTAGCTGTGTGACCCTGGGCATATCACTTAACCTTGTTGTCTCAGTTTCCTCATCTGTAAAATGAGGGATTTGAGTTAGATTACCTCAGCCCCTTTCCATTTCTAATTCTTTGCTACTTATCAAGTACACATAAAGATGATTGGTGAAATGCTTGTCAAAGGCTTTAAACGTTCTAAAATGGGTCTAGGCAGCCAAAGCATGTGGTTTGGGGTTTGTGGGGCTAGTATTCCTAGCTCTGACATGAAATTGGAACAAACTTGTCTGCCTATTAATGACCCATATATCACAGTTTGGTCCAGCAGGTATGAAGAAGTAAGACAGCTGATATCGGGAAGCTGATATCATTGCTGTTTGGAGGAGGAATAATGGGAAATCTCCCAGGATGCTCTTTCACCATCCTCATAAGTGATTTGAATCAGTTACTCAGCAAACAGCAAAATAGTCTAGGAATGAGAGCTGCCACCATTTTAGGTCCAGCACAAAGCCTCTAATTTCATAAGTTGTATGTGGCCATGAAACACTGAAGGAAAGATTCACCTTAATAAATTTAATTAAATTATAATCCTGAGTTTAATAATGCTGACTTTCATAGAATTACTCATTTAGAGTTGGAAGGGAAGTTAGATTCCATCTAGTCCAATGCCTCATTTTACAGACAGAGAAACTGAGGTTCAGATAAATTAAATGACTTGTCCAAGGTCTTTTTATACCAATGACTCACTTGCAGAATCTCTCTTCCCCATAGTCTTTGGATCACTTGATATGAGTTCCCTCCTCTTTCCAAGCTCTGAGAAAAACTCTGGAAAACAGAGTATTCAAGGTTGTTATTTATTTATATTTTGAGAGGGGAGCAAAATGAATATTGCTTTAAGGTTAGCACTTTACAGGTATTATCTCATTTGATCCTTACAACAATTCTGAGAGTTAAATGCTGTCATTACTCTTATTTTATAGATGTGGAAACTGAGGCTAAGAAAGGTTAAGTGACTGACTCAGGATCACACAACTAATAAGTGTCTGAGGCAGAATTTGAACTTGCATCTTTCTGACTTCAAGTCCAACACTCCAGGTCGATCTGCTTTCAGGTATGAGGTTTCTATAGGACTGCACCTAGTGGTCATTTGTGGCTTTTGGAGCATCAAGAATTTGATTCTTAAGAACTCTGTTCTAAGAATAAAAATTCCTAAGGGATGCCTAACTTGCTGACAGTGTTCACTTGGGGGTTATGACTTGTCACTAAGTCATAACCTTGACATTAGCTATTTAATAGTTCTACCAGAAAATTCATCTATGTGGGGTAGCATTGACTTACATCAGATCAAGGGATGCCTGGCCCTTCAGTCAACTGGGTCACAATCTAGGTCCAACCCATCTAATTTTCTGGACTGATTTCCCATGACTCCCTTCACACAGCCTATATTCCACTCCAACTAGCCTACCTCCTGTATCTCATACACAGATATTCTGGCTCCTGCCTTTGAGTCTTTTGCAGGCCATCTTCCCCATGTCTGGAATGCTCTTCCTCCTTCTGTCCACACCCTTCAAGGCACAACTCAAGGACTGCTTCCTCTATTAGACCTTCTCTATTCCCTAAGTTCTTCTCTCTCTGCAGAAGTTAACTTTCTTCTTTCTCTCTCCCCCTCTTCTCTGTAGAAGTTAACTTTGAATTTACTCTCAGTATATTTTGTATTTGCATATCAGTATACTTCTTGCCTCTCCTCCCTCTCACCCTAGCAAAATGTAAGCTTCTTGAAGGCAGGGACTGCTCCGTTTTTGTCTTTGTATCAAGAGCCCCTAGCACACTACCTAGCATATAACAGGTGCTTAATAAATGCTTGTTGACTTGAATTTGTTAAGGAGCATAGTCAAACCCTGGTGCTGGGAATTAGTGCTGTCTCTCCCAATAGAAACTTGCCTCTTCAACTGGCTGGTTTGTTGTTCAGTACCAAGGCTAGCTTCCCTGGCAGCCAGCAGCACCCAGCTATCTTATTTGCTGGCTTACCTTCAGCATTAGCATCTATATGCAGGGCAGCTTCTAAGTCCTGGGAATCCAAAGACACCCCCCAGAAAAAAAGAACCAAGGTATTCAAGGAGCTAACATTCACCTGGGGAAGACCCAGCATATAAACAGAGTAAAACCTGGCTAATCTGACCAAGAAAGCACCACCAGCTGGACAGAGATCCAGAGGACATGCATGAATGTTAGGCTGGAGCAGGACTGGTCCCTTAGCAAACTCCTTATTCAGGGTAGCTTTGCTTCTGTTGTGCAGCAACCTTTTGGGGTCTCCTGCGGCATAATGTTTTGCCCACTCATGCCATCTATGTCCTTCTTCACTGGCCTTCTGGTGACCCACAACGCTTTTCATAAGAAGATATGCCTAAGCTGCATCTTCAGTTAAAGCTGAGAATTCTTATGGGTGGAGACGAGAAGGGAAGCATGGAGGACATAGCCTATGGACACCAATAGAGAAAGGCAGGGAGAATTCAGTGCTGAGTGTGAAGAGAACAACTGGGCTGATTTAGCTGGATGGTACAATAACAATAATTCTTACACATAATAAATCTAGAGAACTAGGGTGACCCCCTACTCTTGAAGACTTTGAATCCTAAATGTGTTACTTGCAAAAAAAAATAGATCATCTCAGAAAACAGGAATATCAGACTGGAGAGAGGAAAAGAAACAACAGAAAACTCAGGTGGTTGGCAACCCTCAGGTTGTTTTCATAAAATAGGGTGTAGTGAATAGAGTGCTCAGTCTAGAGTCAGGAAGACCTGGATTCAAATTAAGCCTCAGACACTTACTTGCTGCTGGGTAAGTCACTAAGCTTCTGTCTACCTCAGTTTCCTAATTTGTTAAAAGGGAAATTATCCCCTAGTGCCTATGTTGTTGCGAGGATCAAATGGGATATTTGTAAAACACTCAGTGCAGTTTCTGGCACACAGAAGGAGCTTACTAAATGCCATTTCCCTCCTTCCTTAACTACTTTTATATGGTCCAGCCATTTAGTTGTTGCAGGAATTTAAAGAACTTTTATATATGGAAGGTTTAATCAGGGATGAATCATTAGCAAATACCTTAATTTAGGGCAAATGTCCTGCCACTTTTATTGTGGAAGCTCATTGATAACTTTTCTCCAGCAGCAATTCCTTATTGGTGATGGTAGCAGTCTGTTAACCCTTGCTGTGTGACTCTCTATGACCCTTCCAGGGAACCTTAACTTTAATTTTTAAGAGACTGTGATCATCTAAGATTTGCAGTCTCA
This sequence comes from Petaurus breviceps papuanus, assembly GCF_028583685.1. Classification (NCBI taxonomy): domain Eukaryota; kingdom Metazoa; phylum Chordata; class Mammalia; order Diprotodontia; family Petauridae; genus Petaurus; species Petaurus breviceps. The sequence goes on along the minus strand of NW_027185777.1, from coordinate 3,306,046 downwards.
TAGATTCACTGAACTTAAAAAGATAGGGTCAGGGGAGAGGATTGTCACTCAAAACACTGCCCAGTTTCCCAACTGTGTTACTTGCAAAAAAACCAAGCCAGCCCACCGACCCGCTGTTCAATTCTGGGTCCTGTTCATTGTTCATTTGCAAGATGTGTATACTGATAGGTCAGTTTTATGAATTAGCCCATTTAACTGCATATCATCAAAAAGTTGTATTATCATGGCCAAAAAAAAAAAAAAAAGCTTGCCTATTCATATAGCAAAGGTAACAAAGGAAAATGCCACATATTGTCAAGAGATGTAGAATGAAACCCTCAAGATGAAGTGTTGTAGGATTTATGGGAAACCATTCAAAAGAAGTGCTCAGGATGGGAAGGGAGGGAAGGATTGTGATCTGCATCTTTGGAGGGAGTATCCTCATTGATGAGATCACAGCAGAGTCCTGTTTGTATTTAATGAGATGTTTTTCTTTCAATAAAGCCACCAGGGGTCATCAGTAAATGAAAATATATTAATATTGCCCAAGTATGTTTGAATTTTGCAAATCCTATATTTCACAGGGGTAGACCTCATAGTTAGTGTTTTACTCCAAGGGGACTTCTTATGATAGCTAGACAAATTAAGCTAATTAGTGATTATATTTTACAGTAGAAGTATAATCATTGCTTCATGAATTTGCTAATTATTCTTCTCTGCTGTGGGACATCAGCCACAACTTTAACGATAATGAGAATGTACTAATGAAGTTAGGAAGTAGGTGGGGATAGAAAAGAAGCTTGAAATTGAATTGCTTGGATAGAAAACAAAAGCTTTACAAGGTACTGTAAAAGTTATGAGGCTTTTAAGGTTTTTGCTGAATGAAAAGCCACCAGAGGGCAGCTTAATACAATGCAATGATGCAACGCTTAATAAAACAATGGAGCACATTTTTTTTGGGGGGGGGGTGGAATTCACTCCTATGTCCTGTGCAATCCTGCTACTATAACCAAAGGGCTCAGAAGTCATCAAGTTTTACTGAATGAAATGTTATAAATATACTAACAAAAATGAATTTGCTACTTCAGGAAGCACAGAAAGGAGCTCTGGCCTGGGAATCAAGACTCCTAGGGTTAAAACTTCATCTCTGCTTCTGATTTGCTGTGTGACCTTGGGGCAGCCACTTCTGCTCTCTGAGCCTCAGTTTACTTATCTGCAAAATAAGGAGATTGGATTTTTGATCTCTCAGTTTTCCTCCATTTAGTCTGTAATTAGGCTCCTACTTAGGACCATCAGATGTTTGTGTTCCATTTTCTATTGAAAGCATTTCCTGACAGTTTATTTAGTGGGGGAAAAAATTATGCCCATTTTTCTAGTGATAACTCCTGAGGAGGCCAAGTATCCTGCCCATGAGAAAAAATGAGCACTTTAACTTGAGTTGGTGTCCAGAGAGGTTCCAGTTGCCATCTATGTCCTGACTAGTACCTTTCTTCTGAAGGAATTGAAAACATTGATGTATTTCTTTCTAATTAAATAGGATAAACAATGTCCAGGGGCAGCTAGGTGGTACACTGGACAGAGTGCTGGACCTCGGGTCAAGAATGACTTGTCTTCCTGAGTTCAAATCTGGCCTCAGATACTTGCTGGCTGTGGGACCCTGGGCAAGTCACTTAATCCTGTTTGCCTCTGTTTCCTTATCTGTAAAATGAACTGGAGAAGGAAACGGCAAACCACTCCAATATCTCTGCCAAGAAAACCCCAAATGGAGTCACAAAGAGTCAAACATGACTGAATACAACTAAACAACAACAAAATAATGTCCATGAGCTCCCTGCACTAATAAAATCACAAGTCTCTATTCTATCCCTCACAGTGACCTTGAGACTCTGAATGGGCTTGTTGTAGTCAGTAAAAGTAAGAACACCGCTTTATGTTGGCAAAATAAATTTAAATATTGAAGAGAAGAGCCTTGACAGGGAATGTTCCACTTTCTCCAGCTGCCAACAGCAGTATTAGATTTAATTTGGGGGATAAATTTCCTAGAAAGGGTCCTTTATTTATTGTTACGTACAAAATCAACATCTTGGAGTTTGGGGTAGCGAAGGACAGGCCCTTTTCCTAGCTCTGCCCCTGGGATGCCTGAGTTCTTCTGGCAGCATTTTCACTAATGACTCTCAGAAAAGTGGAGGAAAGGGCTGCCAGCCCTTGGCTTCTGTCCCATCAGCCAGCTTTGTGACGAATGGAAAGAGAACTCTCTGTTTATGGTCCCGGGAATTGGCCAATAACTGCTTTCAACAGAATTGCCTGGTTAAGGACGTTCTAACCCTATGAGATGTGTTATTTATCATGTAAGAGGCTAAATTTAAAAGAAGCAGAATAACAGAGGGATAGATTATTGGCTTCTAGAGTCACCAAGCACTAGGTTTGAATACCCCCTCTGACATTTGGACAATATTAGCTGTGTGACTATGAGCCTTGGTGGAATTAGGACTAGACTCACCCTATTTGATATATGTTAATTCTAGTCGAAGAAATGTAATTGCTCCTATTATTATTTTTGTTACTACTATTAATGGTTATGATGATGATTTGGGTGGTGGGGAGAGGGGAAGAGCTATGGGTATTGAATTAGGGATTTTATGGTGAAGGGAACTCCTAGTGAGAAAGTTTTTCCACTAATGAAAACCATAATTTTCTCTGACCCTTAGAGTCTGTAGCAGCTCTAAGGGACTTATACAGGTCCACAGAACTGGTATGTGTTATGAGTTGGGACTTGAACCCAGGTTTTCTTGATTCTGAAGCCTACTCTCCATTCACCCTGCCCTACTGCATCACACCATTATAAAATATTTCATACTATCTCAAAGACTCCTTTTAGCTCTAACGTTGTGAGAATCTATCTCTCTGGATCTCTCCTCCTCTTGAAAAAACCATCTTTGACAATCTGGGCCTCTTCTTCCTTTCCTCTAAACCTTCTTCAATTAGCTTCTGATCTCACCTCTCAACTGAAGCTGCTCTCTCCAACATTACCAAAGATCCCTTAATAGTCTAGTGGCCTCTTCTCTGTCCTTATCCTTCTTGACTTTTCTGCAGCTTTTGATGCTAGTGGATACTCTCACTTCTCTGGGGCTTTGGTATTCCTCTCTCTTGCTTCTTTTCTTACTTAATTAATTGTTCTTCCTCATTAATCTCCTTTGCTGGATCTCCATCCATAGCGTGTCCATTAATTGTGAGCGTCCCCTAAGGTTCTATCATAGACATTCTTCTCTTTTCTCATTACAGTATGTACTTTCTCACTTGGTAATCTCCTCAGTTCCTATGGGTTCAATGATTGTCCCTCTGCAGATGATTCCCTGATCTATATATCCAGCCCCAGTCTATCTCCTGATAATGCTAGGGCCATAACACAGACTTCTTTTAGGACATTTTGAAATCGATGTCCTGTAGGCATCTCACACTCAACATTTCCAAACTATAACTCATCATCTCATCCCCTCAAATCCTTCCCACGCTCTGATTTTCCTATTACTCGTGATGCTACCACCATCCTTTCAATTATGCAGGTTTACAACCATGGTGTCATACTGGATTCTTCTTTCTTGTCCATCTCATGTTTGCCAAATCTTACAATTTCTTTCTTTGGAATATTTCTCCACTCACACCGTAACTACCTTAATACAATTTCTTATCACCTCTTTCTTATATTATTGCAAGAGCTTTGGGGAAATCCTAGAAATGACCAAATTTAAATTTTAAGTAATTTTCCCTGAGATTCTGGGTGGGAGCTCAAAGAGCTAGAAATGAGACAAAAGAGCCTGACTCCTCCACTAGAGGCCAGGCTGTCCCAGGACTGAACCTGGAAATTGTAGTCCCTTAGAAGAGAAAGACAGGGTGAGTGCCTTAGTCTCTCTAAACCTAGCAACTATTCTTATTGTTATAGTAGGACTACGCACCTATATTTTTAAAAATCAATTACAGAAGTACAAGATGTGGAGACATAGTAGGCAACAATTTATTTGAAAAGGATCTTAAAGTCTTAATGTTCTGCAAGCTCAAAACAAATCAGTAGTATGATATAGCAGGTAGAAAAGCTAATGTTACTTACAGCTACATTAGTAGAAGTCTATATTAATAGAAGGGAGGTAATAGTTCTTCTGTATTTTGCCTTGCTCAGGCCACATTTGGAGTACTGTGTTAACTTCTGAGCCCCACATTTTGGGAAGGACATTGACAAGCTCTAGGGTACCCAGAGGAGGATGATGGTGAGGTGATTAGAAATCATGCCATACAATGATTTGTTAAAGGAGCTAATGTATCTTTAGTCTAGAGAAGATAAGACTTAGAAAAGAACGTGGTGGCTATTTTCAAGAATTCGAAGGGCTAAGATTAAAAGAGATTTTATGCTCCTCCTGTTTGGGGAGAACTTATAATGGTGGGAGGGAGACCGAAGGTTGGAAGGTCAGTTTAGGCTCAATGTAAAGAAAAACTTCTTAACAATTGTTGTAGTTCAGTTTCAGTCATGTGCAGCTCTTCATGACCTCATTCGTGACACTGGAAGGATTTGCCATTTCCTTCTCCAGCTCATTTTATAGATGAAGAAACTGGGGCAAACAGGGTGATGTGACCTGCCCAGGGTCACACAGCTAGTGAGTGTCTGAGGTTAGATCTGAACTTAGGAAGATGAGTTTTCCTGACTCCAGGTCCAACTCTTCTCTACCTAGCTGCCCTCATGCTCACAATTAAGAGTTGTCCTAAAGTAGAGCAGGATGCCTTGGAGGATAAATGGTTAAGGTTAACAGAGATCACATTGTAGGGCATTAAGAAAGGAGTTAATGAAGAGAAAGTGGAAGCACTTGGCAACGACCAAATATTGGAATTCAGTAGGGAAAGAAAAAAGAACTTGATGATAATTAGAAGGGTCTAGTAGGATCCTGGTCTGGGAGAGACCATTAGGTGCTCCTGTTAGGCAAATCTGGGGGCCAGGGAAAGCAATCTTCTTACCCACATCAAATTGACATCCACACCAACATAGATCAAAAGGTCATATTGGGTCAGCACCAGGATTTCTTCCTAAGGCTAAAATCCAAGAAGCTTAGATTAATGTGAAAACCAATGATGGATACTCTCACTTGAGTAATAATCTCATCCACTGCTCCTGCCTTGGCTCTATTGTGCCCTCTTGGCTCCTCTATAGCAACAAAGGTTCAGGTTTAAACAGAGAGTGGGTTTATAAACTGACACTTTTTTTAAAGATAGACAAAGGTCCATTGGTGTGTAACATTGCTTATAATGATATTTTTAAAATGTATATTGATTGATTTTGCTGATTTTTAAATCGTCCTCTTTAAAAAAAAAAAGTCTTTGTTATAAGGACGCCTTTCTAAGAGAGTAGGGATGCAAAAGAAAAGAATATAACAAATCTCTAACATTCTATTTTTAAAAAGATAGACTCGGGTACCTTTGAAAGAAGATAAAAAGGACCCTATGAGAACAATCAGAACGAGCTTAAGAGAAAGGGGTTGGCTCCACAATTGAGGTCACAGAGCAGTTGGGAAGTGAGAAGGTCAATGTACAGAAAGATGTTCAGTATACAGGTTAACTTTAGAAAGGAAGGAAAAACCTCTTGCTCTGAGGCTAGAGGAAGGATAAGAGGATTAATGTATGGACAAGGATATGTTAAGAAGACAGGGCCATCCTTGGAGATCTGTGGGGCTTAGTGCAGGTATCATTGAATGGGCTCTCCCTCACCAAAAACAAAACAAAACAATCTTTTTTGGTACATTTGAAATCAGGTTAAAATGGATAATATTGTAGAACCAGGGGAGCAATTTGTAAAATAACAATATTGCAAAAAATAAATTTGAAAGACAAGAACTCTGATCAATGCAATGACCAGTGCTATTGACCTCCTTATGGATAGATAATGAACTAATTTGTGGAATGAGATGTATATATTTGGACATGGCCAACATGGGACAGTATTTTGCTTGACAATGATTATTTGCTACACCAGTTTCATTTTCCTTTATTGTGAGGGGATGAGAAAAAAAATAAATGTTTAATAATTTGGAAAAAAATTAATAAAAAATAAACACATGTTATAAAAAAAGATAAGTACTTGTTGACCATTAAATGAGCCTTCAGCCAGTCTTGTTGTGGTTTCATGATGTGTTGAGTGGAATTGCCTCAAAGAATTCAGAGTCAGATCACCTCTAATCCAAGTATATGCATTTATTGAGATAAATACCTCTCATGAAGCCGGCTAAGTTGCAAGAGGAACCAGCAACTTCAGAGAGAGCAAGATGGGTTTTTTAAAGGGTAAACATGCAATTACACAACAGAAATTATGAATATTTAAAAGGCAGGAAGGGATTAGGTAATAGGGGAGGGGTCTCAGCCACAGTGGAACTGTGCATGTGATTACCCACAATGCATACAGAAAAACCCATGGCGGGGGGGGGGGGCATGTATGTATGATAATGATGTTATAATAAGCTTCTCCACACCATAAGTTCACTCTATATCAATTCTTTAGTATTACTGCACAGGTGCCTACTTAGGGAAAGTCCCTTCTATTGTTTTGGGGTCCACATCCTGCTTGGGCATCCTGGTGGTGCTTTTTTTTTGATTGGCTGCATATTGTGGTCCTGTCTGAGAATAGATGGATGTGGTTGTGGTCGAGTTTATGGACACACCTGCTGTTTCTGTGGGAAATATGAGTT
>NW_027185777.1:3140046-3298945 GCF_028583685.1 Petaurus breviceps papuanus | reverse complement strand
AGAGAGAGAGAGAGAGAGAGAGAGAGGTTATGTAGGGGCAGTGAGCCTGCTGTTCAGTGGGGCCTATAAGAAAGTTAGAATATTGGGACTGGGAACAACTTTATTAGGATTCCATCAGTTTGGACCATATTGGATGAACTTTGCTTTGAGTGATGAGGCAAGCCGGACCCTTAAATATGCTTAATGGAGGGATCACAAAGACACCATCAAGAGCAGGAGAAGCTATAGGGATCTCATTTGACTTCTTGGTTGTGTTTCCTATTGTTGTCACCTTTTGTACAAAAAAAAATACAAAGAATGCAAAATACTTGAAAACAGCACTGGGACAGAGGAAAAAGGCAAAGAAATGACTGTCTCTCCTTCAGCATCATAAAAGCCTGTTCTTTAAAAACACTAAGAAGGAACCTTTATTGAAGAATAAACTTGGGGTTGTATAAAACTTCCCTTCCTCTGACATTTAGCCCACAATTGTATTCTACTTTATACTTGAGCTATTCTGGTGGGAATGACTGGATGAGCATATTTTCAAATCTATATTTTATATGTAATGTAAAGGCACTATATAATATTGTGCCCACAAGTTGATTTTTGTAGAAGCTAAAACATTTTTAGAGAATTATAGGGAAAACCTTGAAAATACTATGTAACTAATGAAAACCCTTTGATAACTTGAAAAATAAGAAGTAGCTAATCTCTCATCATTCCCTATTAAGGGAAATTAATATTATACTGTGATATTAATATCTAATTATTAATTTGTGACCCACCCCTTTCTTCCTATTTCTGTTGACCCAACTCCTGCAAAGGTTAGTTAGTCTTGATAGGGCATGGCTAAGGGACTGCTCCTAGCACTCAGGGGACATACTCCTTAATTGGGTTGGGCAGGACCCTACCCAACTGGGAAACCTCGTGTCTGTTTGTAGTATAAAGAGAATCCAATCTGGGTGAGTCTCTGTCTGGGGGAGGACACCCCTGTCCTTCATCACCTCCATTAGAGTTAGGGTAGTCCAGCTCATGGAGAAAACTAGCCAGAGAGGTCTGGATGGAAATGCCTTCCCTTGCCCAGATGCCTTGAGGCTGCCGAGTCTCCTTATCAAGCACATTCTCAGCAGGAGGAGCAGATTTGTAGACTACCTCCTCATTATACACCAATAGACCACCTCATGTCCACCAATCAGGGCTGAGTTTCACTTGAGAAACCATTGACCATAAATTTATGATTACCTTCTAGCCTAATAAAAAAATAATTATTAATTACCCAGAAATTCTGTCTCTTGGGTTTTTTAAAAATTATTTGTAACAACATAATGTTAGCAAATGGACTTGTACTCAACTGGAGTGGTCCTTGTCCAGTCTGTCTTTGTGCTTGGTAAGTACTGGGTCAAGTCCTATCTAATTATGGTACGGATGCAACTGTGGGTTTTTGGAGACTATGCAGGAAGACCATGAGGTTTTGGTGGGTTCTAACAAACGAGAAAGACTTTGAATACAGCTCCATCAATATATTAAGTGTCTGTTGTCCAAGGAACTTAATACACGACTGTTGATTGACTGATTTATCAGTCTAGATAAGTATTAGGACTCTCATTACAAGAATGCTGGCTCCGTAATGATGACTGAGTGTTGGGGAGACTAAGGAAGGGAGTGTGGCAACCCCTGAAATGCACAAAAACACTAAATGTCCTTAATCCTATGTAAACCCCTTCACATTTTGCAATGATGATGGTAGAGTGTCAGAAAAGGGAACAGGCAGTAGGAAAAATTACCCTGTTCTTAGACAAACATTGACCTAACTGCTAAGGCTCTTAACATGATCTTTGTCCAGTGTAAAATGAATTACACTCTAATAGAGGAACTGATCCACACCCATGTTTACATTCTTTCTCTAAATGAAGCCATAAGACATAAAGAAATTGCATGTAAATGGAATGTAGCTTCTCCTCACATAGTGGGGGGAAAGAGTTGGAGGAGCTGGTTTTATCCTGTACCCAAAAGTAGTTAAGCATGATTTCATAGGACAAGCAGCTCTCTTTCGTTGCCATACTGGCAATCCCTATTTGCAAACAGACCACCAAGAAGAGAATCCTGATTTATAAACTAGTATTCATGGAAGAGGGCAAGGGAGTAGAGAGATTTTGTGAAGAACTTGATAAGATTTCCCCAGCCTAAATCAACACATGCCTGTTTGCTTATCCATTGTGAGCACTGCAAAGTGAGATAGCCAAATGTCCCAGGAAATAATGTTTCTAATTGTCTTTGGGAGTAGGATGAAACCAGCCGAACATTTCTATTTGATGACAATCTGCATCCCATTTGACTTCAAGGAATTACACAGAATTGAGCTAATTCCTTGAAGAAGGATTTACAAATTCCCAAACTCCTACTTCCCCTCCCCCTGAATAAACAATTAGAATACTTTTACCTTTCCACCTGTAGTAAGCCTAGACTTACTCTCCAAACCCATAGACACACTAATAGGCTGTGTCTCCAGAATTTGACTGGTCCAATATTCCTTATGTTCTATGGTTTCCCTTGAGGGCTTATAGGATTCTTTCCATGTTATTACCTTGAGTCCCCATCTGATGCACTCTTCCAATATAATCACGAGCACCTAAATATAATTTGCCAGTACCAGCTATCTCTCTAATATTATTTAACCAACTGACAACTCCTCAAAATCATCAACTAGGAACATCAATTGGCTTTTTACATGGGGTTATTTAATGAAAGGATAGCAGGCACACACAAAAAAGATAGCACAAGAACTATGAAGACATCCCTCCCTGAATTGAGGCACTTTGGCCCCACAACCATCTCAGTCTTTGGGAATGATGGGCTCAAATTTAAAGTGATGACTGACAAACAAGATTCCCACTACGGAGTCCATTAGGTGCCGCATAGCTAATGGACAAATTATTCCCTTGCACATAGGAAAAGTAAGGTCTGAGTTGCTGGGTCAAGCATATTGTTCCCCAGTGTTGGCTCCATCAGGAATTCTGCTATTAGACTTCTCCTGGCTCCTCTGAGCTTTAGAAGCTCATAAGGTCTTTCAGTCTTCCACATTCATTCACCCAAGCTCAGGAAAGAGTGAAACAAAACTGAGACAGCAAAATAAGTGTCACATGGTGTGGCATATTCAAAGCCACATGGTGACCAGATAGAAGCTTTAAGTATTTCTTCTTTCTTACCCTAATAATGTCAGGGAGAAACAACTCACGTTTCCAGTTGGACTGTTTGCACATTTTCTGAGTTCTAGTTCAATAATCAATTAAAAGGTTTTTTTCATGATGTATTAAGTGGACAGGAAACAATCATAGAATACATACATATGCTCTAAATTGGGAGCAGGGCCACACACCATCATACACTTAGAGAATCAGACTGGACAAGTCCCTTATGTGGGCTGTCAGTAGGCAAAGCTCCCTGCACATGTTCTGAGGACTGGACTCCTCTTGACCAGTCTTTTTCCTCCCCCTTATAACATTCCTAATTTTACTTTTTGAAACAATTTCTTTGTTCTTTTGTGGATTCTCTTTTTTTTCTTTAAAAAATATTTTATTGATGCCGTTTGTTTTTTAAACATCAAAAACATTCCTTCTCTCCCCATGGACCCCTACCTTGTAACAAATACAGTTAAGCAAGACAAATCAAATAAATCCTTTGGTTATGTCTGACGCCACATGTTTTACTCCATATCCGAAGTATACTCTCTAAAATGAAGGGAGAAACAGATGTTTTTACCAGCAATTCTCTGAAGTTACAATTGGTCATTGTGCATTATTCAGCGTTCTGATCACTTTCATTATGAACTTCTATTACTATTTGATATTGTTTCATAATTGTTATTATTTGTTAATTCTTTAATATGCAGTTGTTAAATGTTAATAATTGTTAGTTGCTTAATGTTATTTAATAATTGTTAATTTTGCTTAATACTGTTGTTTAAATTGTTGTCCTGGTCTTGCTTTCTTTACTATGCATTGTCATACAAATTTTCCCATTTCTCTGAAGTCTATAGAATTATCATTCTATTCCATTCAATAGACCACAATTTGTTTGATCATTTTCCAAGAAAAGGGTATCCACTTTTCTTCTTCTCGTTCTTTACTACTACAAAAAGTAATGACAAATATATTTGTATGGAACCTTTGCCTCTGACAAATTGGGGGCATTTGTTTAGTAGTGATACCAACTGATCCAAGGAAATACATCCCAAAAGTCTTAGTGGGGTTTTAAAATTTAATAGCTTTTATAGTTTAAAACTCCACTTAGACTTTTAGAATACCATGAATACCCCTTTAGTCTTTCCACATCCTTTTGGAAGATTGTCTCATCCTCAACCCAATTGCATGCATTATAGGAACAGGTCCTGGGGCTGGACCTGTGATTTTATTGGTATTGGAAATTTCCAGGTAAGGAAAGTTCTTCCTCCAATGCAAGTTGCTAGCTTCCCTACAATCTATAGTCTTAGAGCATTGCCTAGGCTACTGAAAGCTGGGCCTGAGGTCTCACAGTCAGTAGAGGCAAGACCTGAATAGTGGTCTTCAGACTCTGAGGCCATTATTTTCCCCCCTACACTACCTTCCTCCCAAGCATTATATGTCCATCTATAGTAAATAGCCTGCTTGTGTGTATTTGATGTAAATGAAGCTACTAGTAAATGCTAATTTGTAATAAGCCAGTGAAAGACTTAATAGGAAACAGAATAATGGTACAGCAGACAGCTAATTAAATAATTAACATGAGTAACTGATGCATATATTGCTGTAACCTTTACAAAGTGCATTGCTTGCATAATTTTATTTGACCTCCCAATAACCCTGTGGCTTTGAAAGACTCTGAAAGAATCAGGGTTCTAGAGGACCATTGATGAAGCATGGCACCCACCTTCTGATAGTGAAGTGATTTATAAGCTCAAGATGCAGAATGAGGCGGATGTCTTTGGATATGGCCAATGTGAGGATTTGCTTTGTTCGTATACACACACACATACACACATATGCATACACATATGTGTGTATATATGTATGTATGTATATGTATTTGTTTCTAGAAGGGTGTGTGCGTGTGTGTCTCAGTGATAGGGAGAGATGTAGGATGGAAGGAAAATAAAATTTTGTTAATTGAAAAAACTTCAAGTAAAAAATGCAGGAGGTAGTTTCTGTAGATGGGCATTGAAAGCTCAGAGGGGTTCAGTGATAGGCTCATAGTCTTGATTCAAACCAAGGAAGAAGTGAAATTAGCACAATGTCCTCTTCAATTAGGCATAGCTGGGGGATCTATAGGGAATTCTTCCATTTGTTTATGCACTGAACAGTTTCCATGACAGTGACAAACACCCAAGGGTATATTGGTAAATGTTTAACAACCAGCTCTCTGGGGGGGAGGAGAATGTACACAGGACACACTTTAAAAATTCAATCTTCATTATTAACATTTTTCTCCATCATTTTCTTAAATGTAGAAAATCAACAAAGCAATAAATTAGTCCCTGATTTGTAGGGTTTGCTGATTTCTGAGATGTAAATGCTCTCACTGAAAATTTAACAATCAACTCTCAAAGGCTGGTTTGACTGGTTCCAGCATATCCCTGCAAACATCTTCGTGAGCATAAGACTCTGTTTTGTTTCTTGACTGATGTTTTTCCTCAGAGAATTGTTAAGCAAATTCCCTTGACGTAGATATTCATAGAAAACACTTGGTTGGAGGAAAGGACAAAAATGTTTTGCTCTGCAGAAGCAAATGCTTTCTAGTAGTCAGAAAACACTAAGGACATTGGATCTTGTATTTTTTTTTTTTGGCAATATCTGTGTTCACTGTAACAATATGGGCTGCTGTAGCATATCCTCTGTAAAGTCTTCTTGTTCCTTTCTCTCACCTTCATCACACCCTGGATATATATGAAGATTATTCTCATAAAGATTTTGTACATAGAGGAAAATAGGCATCTGGGGCCATGGTTACTCCTACTTTTCAAGTCCCTTTCTCCATTAGTTATATTATTTATGGAAGATGCTTTTTTCCCCAAGTGCCTGTTAATTTAGCTATCTTGAGAATGAATCCTTCAATCAATCCCCTCAAAATTATTTTGTCTTTATCACTGACCTCTTATATTTGGTCTAGTCCAGATTCTCTTCCCTGTTTTGGTTTTTATAGTGTGATTTCTTTTTTTTTTTTGTATAATATACTGTGGATGGCAATATTACAGTTCAAAGGTTGGAATTCCACCATTGATGATAGAAAGAATAGTTTGTTGTAGTATAGTCCAATATCTTGGTTAAAAAATTCTTCTAAGTTCCTGCGAAATGTCTAAGAGAGAGGTCATGAAAAAAAAAACCCTAGTTTTTTAGTTTCCATGTGGATAATCATGCCTCTAGATAGAAAGATACATACACACTATATACAGAGAGGAAGAAGAAAAAAGAAAAGAAACAAAGAAACTACACCCCAAAGAATAGTTTTTCAGATAAGAAAAAACAAACAAATAACTGGATAGGAAAAAAAAGAGAAAACTTCAGTGCAATGAGCAAATATGGATTTTAAAATTCCAAAGAGAAGTCACTAGAAGGGGAAAAAATAGCAAACTAGCTTCACCAATAGTCAAAGAAATGTAACAAAGTCTAGTAGGAGACCCCTCAAATTGAATAATCATCACATAAAAAGAAATGAAGGAGAATCAAGGACTGGTGAAGAAAGACCAGTTATCTGTACATACTGATCTGGTCTGTGTAATGAGAGATCTTTCACCAGTAAAAAATGGAACTAGATGGGACAGCCAGGTAGCACAGTGAGTAAGAGCACCGGCTCCAGTGTCAGGATGACCTGGGGATCACATCCGGGCTCAGACACTTAGCACCCACCCAGAAACACCTGGCCATGTAACCTTGAGCAAGTTACTTAACCCCAATTGCTTAGGGGTGGCCAGGTGGCTCAGCGAGTAAGAACACCGGCTCCAGTGTCGGGATGACCTGGGGATCGAATTCGGGCTCAGGCATTTAGCACCACACCCAGAAATAACTGGCCGTGTAACCTTGAGCAGTTACTTAACCCCAATTGCTTTAAAAAAAAATGAAACCAGAAAATGGAAGCAGACATAATGATAACAAATGTCAACAACATTGAGAAAGTAGTAGCCAATTCAAATAAAGGTATAGAATTAGCAGGAAGTAAAAGCATCAGGTTGAAAAGCAAATCAACAGAAGTTTCACAAGAGGCAACAAAACAAGGTTTAAGGCCAACCCAACTAGAAAAGGACTTGAAAACTTTATTAACAAAGATGATGGAGCTGGCATAGAGGGTTTTAAATTTTAATTTAAAGGGTTTTTAAAGAGTGTGGACAAAATTTTGGGTGTTCTGAAGTGATAACCTACCAAAGAGAGCAGCCCATTGTTATGTTTCCTTGAAACCTAGAATAAGAAAAAACTTTATTTAATAACCCTTCGAGTATAAATATAAAATAAGCCATAACAAAGGGAGATGTATATACTTCAAAGTAAGGATTCTGGTGAGGTCCACCAGAAGTTCCAGTCTATAGATGATCATATACTGATAGCTTTAATCCTCAGAACATTGCAGATTCTCCTAAATGAGATCTGTAATCACTCAAAAGAATGTAATCTAACTATCTACACTGGAAAAACCAAATGTATGAAAACAACTCAAAGTATCACATTAACTCAAATTGAGCTTACAGTCCACAGAACCAGGTTTGACCTGGTTGCATATCTTTTTTTTTTTTAAAGCAATCGGGGTTAAGTGACTTGCTCAAGGTTACACAGACAGTTATTATTTCTGGGTGTGGCACTAAGTGTCTGAGGCCAGATTTGATCCCCAGGTCATCCCGACTCTGGAGCCAGTGCTCTTACTCACTGTGCTACCTGGCCACCCCCATATCTTTTTTTTAGACAACTTTGTGTTTAGCCACGGCTCCTTGATACTGTAGTTGTGAAAAGATATTTTGAAAGTAAGACTTTATATTAATGCCCATTCAATATGATCTTCTTAGATTTACAACTGAATTCTAGCCTGTTGAGATCTTTTTGACCCTGATTCTGATATCTGATATTTCAGTTTTGTGTCACCTACAAATTGGATAAGTATGGCTCTGTACCTTTGCTACATAGCACAGTGTAGGCATTCTATAAATGTTTTATGATTGATCTAAACAAAGTATTGATAGAAATATTAAGCACACAGTGACAAGCAAAAATCCCTGAAGTTTTCTATTAGAGACCTATTGCTATGCTCACTCCAACCTATAAATGACAATTTTTTTGGTCTACTCATTTACCAAACTCCAAATCCAACTAATTGCATTAACACCTAGGCCTTACCCTCCATCTTGTTCACACTGATAACATGAAAAAAATTTTTTTAAAGCAACAGGGGTTAAGTAACTTGCTCGAGGTTACACGTCCAGTTATTTCTGGGTGTGGTGCTGAGTATCTGAGCCCGGATTTGATCCAGGTCATCCCAACACTGGAGTCGGTGCTCTTAGTTGCTGTGCTACCTGGCCACCCCAACATGAAAAATTTTGTCAAGTACTTTGACAAAAAGTATGTCGTGAATAGAACACCAGCCCTGGAATCAAGAGGATCTGAGTTCAAATCCAGCCTCAGATATTTGACCCTTAACTAGTTGTGTGACCTTGGGCAAGTCACTTAGCCCAGTTGTCTTGCCTTTCCCCCCTCAAAAAAAAAAGTATGTCTACAACATTATTCTAACTTACCAATCTCATAGACCTGTCAAAAAACAAGATCACTCTGGATTTACCCAAGTGACCCATGAAGATCATTGTTTATTTTTCTAGTTGTTCACTGTCTTGAATTTTGGTAGAAATTGAAGTCAAGCTAAATGGTCCATATTTTATTCTCATGCTTTTTTTTTTCCCTAAATGAGGACATTGGCCGTTTGCCAGTCCTGGGACACCTCTCCCATTATGTATAATTTTTAGAGACTACTGACAATTGCTTAGCAATCATATTTTCCCATTCTTTCAGTTCTCTGGAATGTAGTTCATCTGGGCTCAATGATTTGAATTTAATTGAGGGCAGCTGTGTTCTCTTATTTACTTAAATGTATTGTCTTTAATTCACTATTAGGCATTTTCGTTTTACCTTTTCAAGTCCAATAACCATTCTCTTTGGTAGAGAAAATGCACTGTGTGACCCTGGGCAAGTCATTTAACCTTAATTGCCTTGACAAAAAAAAATGATACAAGAATTGAGTTGTTCTGCCTTCTCTTTAGGGAGCTGGTGGGTCCCAAAGTGCATAGAATGCTGGGCCTAGAGTCAGGAAGACCTGAGTTCAAATACATCCTCAGACATTGTCTAGCTATGTGACATTGGTCAAGACACTTAACCTCTATTTGCCTGTTTTCTCAACTGTAAAATGAGAATAATAGCACCTACCTCTTGGGAATCAAATGAAATACTATTTGTAAAGTATTTAGCACAGAAACTGGCATATAGTAGGTATTGTAGAAATGCTTATTCCCTTCCTCATCTTCATTGTATGTTATCACCCTCCCATCATCTTCCCAAATGCCACTCTATTCCTTCTTTGTCACCTCTTTTCCCAAATATATTTTTTAAATCTCCTTTTCTTGTCCTTAGCATTTGTTTACAATCACCATTTGGGGCACAATACTCCTGGTAGTATGTTAATAGGACTGAACAATGCTTTTGTATTTGTATCGGCCCATCTTTTGCACAAGTGTTTAAAAATATAAGATGGTCTTGTAACAGGTCAAATCTGACCCAGGACAATCTCATACAACAGGCTGGATTCTAGAAAAAAAATGAAATACTCCTAGAGCATCTGACAGTTAACAAAAGGAGGTTTACTCAGCCATAACAAGGGAAGGATATTCAGTGAGAACTGATTCAGCATTGATTCAGTTGATCATACCTTTTATCCTTCTGTGTGGTACCTGATGGTTTAGGGTCAGAAGTCCTGGCTTTTGTATTATGTATATCAGTGATCTAGGTATTTACTCCACTGAATCAATTAAGTCTAAAGGATGGTTTCAATACCTTTTAGGGAAGAAAAAAAAATGAGCCTAGCCTACATTGGAGCAGAGGCTTAAAATGTTGTTCTTCCTGAATTGAGTTATCCACAACAGTCTCTTGACAGCTCTTTGGAATTTTCTTTGCCTTCAGAATTTCATTCTTTCAAAATAAAAATTATTCATGACAACTTCCCATCTCTTCTATGCTGGATCCCCTTAAAGAATCATAGTCAGTGGGATGTTGTCCATCCTTTCTCTGAACTAGAATCTGCCAGACTGTGTCTGGATTTCCTTTCCTTCCCTATTGGTCATTCTTTGATGGAGTTTATCATTTCTGACCCATAAGGGGAACCTATTTGCTGGAGTAGAAATTTGGGGGGGAAGTTCTGTAGTAACAGTTTCTTTTCTTTGTTCTTCCATCTTTTTTTTTTTTTTTGCTTTTTGGAGGACAATTGGGGTTGACTGGCCCAAGGTCACACGGCTAGTTTTTGTGTTAAGTGTCTAAGGCCTTATTTGAACTCAGGTCCTCTTGACTCCAGGGCTGGTGCTCTATTCACTGCACCACTTAGCTGCCCCCAGTCCGTCCATCTTTTAAAAAAAAAATTATAAACAAAACAAACTAAGAAATTATTTAACTGCTCTGTTATTGTCAGAGAATAAGCTCCTAAAGATGCCAAAATATTTGGAGCTTCCCATTACTTACACACCACATGTCCAGGACAGACTTGTGATCTGTTTTCCAGACTCCTAATCCATTTCTTCATTCTGTCAAGGTGGTCTGTATATACTGTGTAGTCTATATCTGGGACAATACTTTGTCTATTTCTCCTTCTTTTGATCTTCACTCAGATGTTCTTTATCATTCTTTCTTCTTTTTCCACTGCTGTCTTTCTGGATTTCCCTATGTGAGCCTATCTTTTTAATAAATAACTATATGTTCTCCCCTTCACATTTTGTTTCTTTTGAATACAAAATACCCTTTTAAGAGTCATGTTCTTTTCAATGGTAATTATCAGATCAAACTGGCTTCTAATTGTTAAATTCTCACTTCAGCTCCTTTGTCTTGTGTTTATTGAGCTTCCTCTATTTCCTCCTGTTGTCTAGGCAGTCTGTAGTATATAGAGATGGAGTAATAGATTTTATGGCTGCCTCACTTCTTGATGTTTATCTCCTGTGAATCAATTTTAAATAAAAATGTAGTGAGTCAGAATTAGAGGGTTTGATGGGACTTTTTGAGTCATCATAAAAATGGAAATTTGGTTTTGAGGAACAGTATTTGGTGAAATAATATTTTTTGTGCTCACGGACAAGAATTGTATGGGATCAGGAGGCATAGAAGAGTTGTGGTTTGAGGAGTTGGAGGGAGTACATCCAATTATGGAACTATGCTTCAAAGTAGCGAAAGATATAAAAAATATCAAAGTTTTGATTATTTTGCCTGAAATTATAGGATTTTTAATATAATTATGTTAAAATTATTTGCTATCAACAACATATACATATTAGGTAATATATATTTGAAAATACTTTAAAATTTTATTTTTAATTCCAAATTTAATTAAATCCTCTCTCACCAGATTTCCATATATAAAGTACAACAGAAAAAGAAAATTATATGTGAAACCTTGAATCTTTATATGTGTAGCTTGATATTTTTGAGTATATAATACACTCAAGATTTTACTTATAAAAATGTTTTGTTTATCTATGATTCCTCTGTTCTCTTCTGTGTATTTTAAAAAGTGTTTCAATGACCTTCTTTTCTTTCCTTTCTTCTCTTTTTGGATTAACAACCCCAGGTCCACCTTTTTCAATTTTATCAACTCTATAAACCTCATTGCCTAATTCTATGCCTTGAAATTCATCACTTTTCTTTCAGGAGGTTTGAAGCATGGTTCATCATCAGTCTTTGAGAGTTAAGACTGGTCACTGTATTGATTAGCGTTAAGTCTTTCAAAGGTGTTTCTTTTACAATGTTACTACACGAAACAATTCTCCTTGTTCTGCTCACTTCACTCTGTTATAGGTTCATATAAATCTTCCTAGATTTCTCTGAAACCCATCCTTGTTTCCCCTCTTTTAGCGTGAAGTAGTATTCCATCACATTCACATACCATATTTTGTTCAGCTATTCCCCAGTTATGGGGATCTCCTTTGTTTCCAGTGCTTTGCTACAAAAAGAACTGCTATACATATTTTCATACATTTTGCCTTTTCTTCTTTTCTTTATCTCTTTGGAGTATAGTAGTGGTATCACTAAGTCAAAGGGCATACACAATTTAGTGACTTGCTATAGTGGGTCTATCAATTTACAACTTCACCAACAGGGCATTAATGAACCTCTTTTCCCAAAGCCCCTCCAACATTTATCATTTTCCTTTTTTGTCATCTGCTATTCTCAGAGATGTGAAGTGAAACCTGACTTGTTTTAATTTGTACTTCTATAATTAATGGAGATTTGGAGTATTTTTTAATATGATTGTTGACAGCTTGAACTTCCTCCCTGATCATTTCTCTATTGGGAAATGGCTTTTTTTCTTACATATTTGAATCAGTTCTTTCTATATCTTGAATATCATGTCTTTATCAGACAAATTAGCTGCAAAGATTTTTCTAGTTGACTGTTTCTCTTTTAATTTTAACTTCATTGAGTTTATTTGTGCAAAATCTTTTCAATTTTATATCATCAAAATTGTCCATTTTATCTTGTGTGATCTTTTCTTTTCCTTGTCTGGTCAGGAAATCTTCCTCTATCCACAGTTGTGAAAAGTCTTTTCTTCTCTGCTCCTCCAATGGGATTCTGATACCTTTCGTATCTAAGTCATGTATCTGTCTGAAGCTTATTGTCATGTATGATATGAGGTGTTAGTCTAAAACTAATTTCTGCCAGAATTGCTTTCCAGTTTTCCCATAATTTTTGTCAAATAATGACACCTTGCTAGAAGTTTTGGTCTTTGGGTTTACTGAATTTTATGTAACTATATTTGCTGCTTATGTATGCTTAATGTGACCGACTGATTGACTCCCATTTTTTAGCCAGTACCAAATATTTCATTACTACTTTTTTGGTATAAGCTGAGATCTAGTATAGTTAAGCCTCTTTTATACACACACATTCACATAAGCACACATATATTCTCCCTTGGAAGTCTTTACATTTTATTCTTCCAAATTAATTTTGTTATTATTTTAGCCCTCTAAGCAACTCTGTTAGAATAATTGTTATGGCACTAAATAAGTAAATTAATTTTAGTATTAAGTTGAATAATTAATTTTAATATTAATATTTTAACTTTATGATTTTGGTATATATTGAGGAACCTAGTTGTGGTGCAGTGGATAGAATGCTGGACCTGGATTCAGGAAGACTTGAATTCAAATCCAGCCTCAGCCACTTGCTAGCTATGTCCCTTAACCTCTATTTGCATCAGTTTTCTCAACTGTAAAATGAGGATAATGATAGTACCTACCTCCCAGGGTGGTTCTGAGGTTGAAATGAGATAATATTAGTAAGGTCGTTGGCACACAGAGGGCACTAGATGAATGTTTATTCCCTTTCCTTCCCTTAGTATGGCCCAACCATGAGGAATTAACACCTTTCTACTTATTTCTATCTATATTTATTTCTATGAAGTGTTTTGTAGTTCTGTTCATTTTGTTCCTGTGTGATAATACATACTCTTATCTATGTAGCTATGGCATCTGTATGTAGCTGTGGTATCTGCGATGCCCTCTCCTTGATATACAAAGGAATTACTTTGGACCCCTCATCTGCCAGGTGATTGTTTTGAGTTGTTTTTCTGGTAATAGGGATGATTTCTCTCACCATTAAGAGGTGTTCTGAGGCAGTTGGCTGGGTTTAGGGGATACTGTCTCTGCCCATGAGGCAACTAGGTTACAGTACATAGAGCACTGGGCCTGGAATCAGGAAGACCTGAGTTCAGATCTGGCCTCAGACACTTACTAGATGTGGGACCCTGGGCAAGTCACTTAACCCTGCTTGCCTCAGTTTCCTCATCTGCAAAATGAGCTAGAGAAGGAAATGGTAAACACTCCAATATCTTTGCCAATAAAATCCCAAATGGGGACACTAAGAATCAAAATGGACATGACTGAAAATGAGTGGATATGATTGACTTACATCAGAAATGTGTCCAATTAAGTGATCCTTCCATGATGATCTTTTCCCCAAGATTTTACTTCTTTTTCTCTTCCTCGTTGTCCACTCATCACTCTTCTTGCTTCTGCTGCCTTAGCTACTTCTAAAGCTAAGAAGTGTTAGAAGTATCCTCTATTCCTTCACTATATTCCTGTATTCCTTCCCTGCTTTTACTCTGTCTAAAATATCTCTTCCCATCTTCCTAACGACGATTCACTCATAACAGACGAAAATCTTCTAGAAAGACAAAGAACTTCTTAAGTCCCTTTCATGAGAACAGCTCAGAATGTTTTTGTGTTCTCAATCTGTGATTTCATTGGTTCATAAATGACTGAATCACACCACTCAAAGCTTTTCAGGCACTTTTTTTTAACCTTTGGACAGAGATAAAACATGGAAATTCCTCTTTCAAAGGATGATTTTTTTCATAAAATTACAGGCAAGTGAAAACAAGCAGGTATAACGGAAGTTGTACAGTCCTATTACCTTTACTACCATGAAGGCTACAATTTGAACCCATTTCAAGTCAAATACCTGTATAGGTCATATCATGGCCAAGTATTGGAGGCTGCCTGGGAAGCATCCCCAGACCATAACTAGAAATCTTTGCTGCTTAGGAAAGCAACATGGAGAACTTCTTCAGTTGAGGAGTTAGAGGGGGGCTATATACCTTTTGTTTGGGGGTGGGGGCAAAGACCCTAGGAATTCAGTATAAGGTCCCTGCTGAGAAGGCTGTCATACAGAGAGATGGGCAGGGCAGGAGAGGAGCTGACTGCCTTCTGTACACTTTACCATATGAACCCAGTGGTTAGCTCTGCTATTTCTACACTGATGAAGGAGTAAAGTTACTTTTTCTTTATATAAGCTTTCCCTC
This sequence comes from Petaurus breviceps papuanus, assembly GCF_028583685.1. Lineage (NCBI taxonomy): Eukaryota > Metazoa > Chordata > Mammalia > Diprotodontia > Petauridae > Petaurus > Petaurus breviceps. The sequence continues at coordinate 3,283,903 of NW_027185777.1, read as the reverse complement.
TTCTGTGAGTGAACTTAAAATCCAAGGTTCTTTAAATTTGAAGCTTTCTAAATCTAGCACCCTGGGACAAAGCCCAGTTTCTTTGTCCTAGTTATTGTTTTGACTATCCCTTCAAGGATAAGACAGCATAGTTCTGTACTGCCCCTTCAGGGTGGTCAGAAGACTCTCCCTACGCTAAGTCTGTTCCAATTACCTGTAAAACGAGAGGGGTTAGACTGTGTGACCTTTAAAGTCTGCTCTAAATTCATGATCCTGTAACTCTCTATGAACCCCGTATGACCTCTGACTCTCTGATACCCTGAGCTGTCCAATATAACAAAGATTTTAAAATGAAGAGGAAAAAAAGTTCAGTAAAACCAACTTATCTACAGCTGACTTTGTCAGAATAAGCAATCTTTCCCATCCCTCATCCTCTACTTCTGCAGAGAGGTGTGGGACATTTATTTTCTTAACTTTTTCTGGGTCCATTTCTTGGGTCTGTCTTGTATACAGTGTGGGCCAGCAACACCCCCCCCCATGTCTATGCATGTTTCTAATCATGTTAATTGTATGGTTATCTGTCTCATTTTTTTCCCTTTCCCATTTAAGTTGTAGTATTTGGGTCTATTATTTTCTTGGTTCTTTTTACTTTGCCCGCATCGGTTAATGCAAGTCTTCCTAGACTTCTCTGAATTCATCATCTTTGTCACATCTTCCTAAGCAACAACATCCCATTGGATTCATGTACCATGATTCATTATACCATTCCCTACTCAATGTGTTTTAGTTCTTTGCTACCATGGCAAGTGCTGTTATGAATATTTTGGTGACACAAAGTAATTTCAAGAGGACAACAGTGCTATCAGGTAGGGAGGAAGGAGGGGATCAGGAAAGACCTTGCAAGACCTGAGCTGTGCCTTGAAGGAAATTAGGAATTTGGTACTGTGCAGGTGAGGAATAATCATATTCCTGATATGTAGGACTGCTTAACATTTGTAGAGAAAGGCTTCCACAGGTCTGATGTCAGTGCCATTTCTCAAGTGGGAGATTAGACTCAGAACTGGCTTGCTTATGTTTTGAAGACAGAGAGTGTCTTGATTTCTATTCTGGCAGTCTGGACTATATCCTTGGTCAGGTTTTTCTTATTTTATGCTTCAAAGAAAACCAGCACAATTAAGTCCACACTTCTAGGGAATTCAACATCTTTTTGAATCTCAGTGAGCCCTGGTGGTTTTCAGACGTCAAGGAAGAGAGTCAGAGCTGTTCCTAAATGAGCCCAGGAGACTCCATCATAAAACATGGCTGTTTCAATGGTATTAGCAGTCTAGGTCTCAGGCACTATATTTGACCCTAATCTCAGAATCTGGTTTCCTCAGTTGACAGATTATACTTCCTTACTTCATTTAAAGATGTTTGTGATCAGGCTGATTCCTAGTCTTCCTTCACTAAAGTCTAATAATTAGGAAAGCAGTACAATGGAGATGATGTAGTTGCAAATCCCTCCTGTTACTTAAGATATGTGTGACCTTGGGCAAGTCACTCTAACTCTCAGTTTCCCGATCTGCATAATGTGGAATTGGGACTAGATGATCTCCAAAGTCCATCGTAGTTCTCAGTTAGGACCCTATGAATTATAAGTTTTCTTCCAGAGAGGTCAGGATTCCATTTTGCTTCTCTGACATCTTTCAATAACAATGACATTATCATTTTCATTCAGGAATTGTGATTAAAAGATGCTTCTTTCATATGTACAGGTATATTGTATTATGATGCATAGTCAAGTAACTAGGAATCCTTTCACCCTGGACAAAATCAATCATTCAAATCTCTTCACATTCCCACTTCTTTCTGGGGCATGAAACACTGTGGGTGGGGTAATAACACAAAGAATAGGGTGGGGAAAACTCAAGGTCCAAGATCCTTTGCAGACTGGAGTGAGCTACTTTTGGGAGATGTCAGTGTTTCCATAGGCCAGAAACTGTCCATAAAGAGAAAATACTTTTAAGATCTGGACCATCTAGGGAAAGAGGCTGGGCTGCTCTGGGGAGGTGAAGTATTCCTGTGGACCTTGTTCCCATTATGAAAAGGATTGCCATAAAGGGGCCCTGGCAACTCTTGCAACTGAGATCTAATTTCAGTGGGAAGAAGAAACTGCATCTCTTGACTAGAGGTATTGCTTGGAGAGTTAAAAGGATGTGAAATGTGTTAGTATTAGAAGAAAATGGGACTTCTGTTGACCAAGACCTACTTAAGAAGAATGAGTTCCTGTGGGTACAACGTCTCTGACTTATCTCCCACAAAGAGTTAGGAGAAAGGTAACCAGGGATAATTTCCCCCTTCCTCTACTGGCCTGAAACCCAGTTCCCTCATATTCTTCTGGGGCCCACTCTCACCCCATCCAACCCCTACAGGAATTGTAGTCTCTGGACCATGAGGGTGGGAAATGCCCCCCTCCCAGATGTTGGAGCTTGATGCAAAGCGTTCCTTACTCGTTACAGTTCTGTGTGCAGCACACCGGTTCTTTCTCAGGATAGAGCATAATTTAATTAAAAAAATAAGACTAGAACTTCAGAAATCTGTTGTAATCACTATGTGAATTAGGCAAAGACATTCTCCTAGTAAAATAAGGATTCTATACCTCCTCCACACACCCCCATTACATAAATGGGAAATAATGGAATGAGAGAATGATGTGAAGGTTTTATGGAAATCCATGTTATTAAGCAAAAAATAAAATAAAATTCAGCTTAGATGGAAAATGGGTGAGAGGTAGACTGGTAACACCTAGCACCCTATTACTTTCACGGTAAGCCCTCTCCATGACTTGTAAATACTAAGTATAGGTTAAGCTCCTATGCAGATGAACTGGCAGAGACCTAGATTTAGTCAAACAAAACTGGGATACTGGAGTTAGCAGAGACAGAACCTCTGAATTAATTGCTCCTAACAGAGTTTGACCTTCAGGCACAAGGTTTCAGATCACCGCAGTTCCTGGTGATTTCCTACCAACATGTGGTGTTCCATTACACAAAGGACTCCTGAAGCTATGTTTTGATGGATGCCACGTGATCAATTGAAATGGATGATAATATATCTTAAAATCATTCCGCTCACACTACACCCACATCTCACACATACCTTTCATTTAGCAAATACCAATTAACAAATTATTTGGCACATCAGTCACACTAAGGGTAGAATAGCCAATGGTTTGCCTTAAAAAACCCCAACAACCCTCTGGTAGCTGTTTCCTTTTATTCATTTTTGTAGTTTAAATGATAGAGGCTTGACAAGAAAGCTTTAATTCTTCACCATTAGAAGTTTTAAGGACCATCTGAGTCACTAATTGGAGTTAAGGTACATATGGATGTGTGTGTATATTTATATATGTATATGTACATACACATACATGCTTTGAATCAGGTAGTTTATTTTCTTCAAAATTATCCTCAGATTCTCACACTTAATATTATTTTTAAACAATATCTGTGTTTTTCACATCATGCCTTTTGCAAGAGAACCTTGATTCTCTCAAAACATAGGCAATAAACAGTATGAAATACATTACAAGAAAAAATTTTTTTTATTTAATTAAAATGACAAGGCATATGTAGACTCTTTTCCTGAGTGTGCTTGGAGGCCTGAAAGTGTGAACAGTGTTTATGGTTAACTTGTTAAATACTGAGATATCAATATCTATTATTTCTCTTTCTCTCCCCCACCTCCCCCTCATCACCCTTTCCTCCCTGATCCCTGAATACATGGAATTTGGTCAGGTGTTGGAGATTGTTGTGAGGTTCTGAGGGGAAGGGAGTTAGAGAAATTCTGCATACTTCTGCAATTTTTGGGACTTGTTTTCATTTTTTTGTAACTCAATTGGGGTTAAGTAACTTGCTCAAGGTTACACAGACAGTTATTTTTGTGTGGGTGTTAAGTATCTGAGGCCGGAACTGATCCCGGGTCTCCCAACTCCAGGGGCTGGTGATCTTACTAACTGTACCACCTGGCCGCCTCGACTTGTTTTAATTTCAATTCTCAATTTTTTATAATTTCAACTTGCTCTTTTATGATCTTTAAGACTGAGCAATGTCTAATGATGAGAATATTAGGCTTAAATGTTGAGAAGTCAGAGGTTGTACCTCCCAGCTTCCCCAGTGACTCACTGTGACCTTGGTGCATCACCACTCTGTCCTGTGGTAATTCAGTTCAAGGTGTCCTACCTACCTCAAGAGAGTACCGTAGTGATTAACCAGGTGCCCATAAAGATCTCTAAGATTGTATCTAATTACACATATTTCCACACCTTTAGTGATTCACTCTAATGATGTGCCCTTATTTTAAAGTAAGTAAACCTTGGTTTTATTTCAACTTCAGGTCAAATGACCTCAGAGGTCATTTAGTCCAGTGCCCTCATTGCACAGATGAGGTGAGAAAGGCCCAGGAAAGTTGCTCTAAGTCACAAAGACAGTAAATTGCAAAGCCAGGATGACTCCAGACCTTAAGCTCTTTTCCCTGCACATTGTGAAGCATCTATAACACTCAATGCTTCTTGAATATCTGCACATGTAGCATGTCTCCCCTTTAGCTTGTTTCTAATTCTACTCTCCATGTCTTTGGCATCCTCATTTCTGAGTTTTTCTCTTCCCCAAATGGTATCTTTATACATCTCCTACTTCAGAAAAGCTTTCTCCTGTTGTGTTTGTTATTGCCTGAACTTTACCTTGGGGACATCTAGGTCATACAGTGGATAGAGAACCAGGTCTGGAGTCAGGAAGACTCATCTTCTTGAGTTCAAATCTGGCCTCAGACACTTACTAGCTGTGTGACCCTGGGCAAGTCACTTTACCCTGCTTGCCTCAGTTTCCTTATCTATAAAATGAGCTGGAGAAAGAAATGGCAAACCACTCCAATATCTCTGCCAAGAAAACTCTATATGGGGTGAGGAACTGTCGTATCGGACATGACTGACACTACTGAAGAACTAATTTCACCTCAGGACAAATGGTCTCATCTCATTTGCATCACTACAATTACCTTTCCTAGATTCTAACTCTTCTAGTTTATTCTGTGCTAATTGTTGCTTCTCTCAACCCAATTATGCTACAGTATTTTGTAATCCAGATCTCTCCTTTTTTTTTTTTTTAAAGCAATCGGGGTTAAGTAACTTGCTTAAGGTTACATGGGCAGGTGTTTCTGGGTGGGTGCTAAGTGTCTGAGCCCGGATTCGATCCTCAGGTCATCCCAACACTGGAGCCGGTGCTCTTACTCCCTGTGCTACCTGGCCGCCCCTAGATCTCTCCTTCTTTATCACAAGAATGGCATGAAGGACTTTCCCAAAGGGGTAGCTGAAATAAAGGTAAACTGCATCGCCCTGTCCCCCCCCCCCCCCCAATTTGGTTCGTTCCCCAATAAAAAAAAAAAAAAAAAAGGACTAAACGAGTAGATCAGATGGACGGTTTGCTTAGATTTCAGCAAGGGAATTATTAAGTCTCTCATGGTATTCTTGTGTGGAATATGGAGAGAAGCAGGCTGCAAAATAGTACAACTATGTGATTGCAAACTGATCAAGTGATTGGTTTCATTAATTGCTGTGTCAGCTTGAATGGAAGTCTCCAGTGGGTGCCTCAGGAGTCTCTCCTTGGTCCTGTGCTGTTTAATGGTAACTTAGATAAAGGCTTAGTTGGCATGTTTATCACATTTTCAGATGCCATGAAACTAGGAGGGATAGGTAACATGCCAGAGAATAGCCAGAGTACCTAAAGTTCAAGACTTTTGGGCTGAATACATCGAGCTTTAATGGGGACAAACGAAAAGTCTTACTCCTGGAGTTCCAAAAACTTACTTCACAAATATAATAGATGAAGTAGGGCCAGATGTGCAAATTTTATATGAGTCAACTGTGTGGTAGGAGAGAAATAAGGAAGGGAAGAGTCCTGTTGTACTGTGTCCTGGTCAGAACACATCTGGTCTGAGTATTGTGTTCTGTTCTGGCCAGCACATTTTAAGAAGGACATCAATTAGCTGAAGAATGTTCCAGGGTTAGGAAGCCAGATGGAAAATCACCTTAAAGACATCATATGAGACTCAGACATCAACATGATGGTTGTCTTCAGGTATATGGGAGAATGATTAGACTTGTTATACTTGGCCCCAGGGAGTTAGAACTAGGAACGATCAATGGAAATTGCAAAGAGGCAAATTTGGGCTTGAGCTGGGAAAGACTTTCTAAAAGCTAGAGCGAATTTCAAGTTGCCCTTCATATGAGTTCTTCAGGGGGAGCCTAGATGAACACCTATTGGGTAATTTAATGAAATTATGTTTTCAAGTATGGCCTCAGAAGGTCTCTGAAGAGTTTTCCAACTTTGAGAATCTCTGATTCTCATATGATCAAGACCTGTCAAATCCATTTGTCATATCAATGCTTTTGTGCTCAGTGGATCGGTGATGTCATACGTGTATTACTCCCTCCAAAAATGGAGCTCACAAATCATCAATTACCACCCATCCTTATTCATATTCTCTCAGTAATCTGTGATGGGGATTCATTCTGGGCACTTTTCCTTAGATCTTCAGACGTTTCATGGAGATCAATGGAACAGGGTCATCCATCCGTTATTATTATAAGAAGGAATGGTGACCAGGCCTGTGATTTCAGTAGGACAGCTCCCAGTTAAAGAAATTCTTTCTAACAATACAAGATGGCAGCTTCTCTGCAACTCAGTTTTAGATAATTGACTAGAAGACTGGGAGGTTAAGTAATCTGCCTACAATCACAGAACCAGTACAGCTCAGGTTTTCCTTGCTTGTCTATTACACCACACTGAAATAGCAATATAAATTTTAATTTAATTTTCTATTAACATATCCTTATACCTAGGTCTTAACTCCATACTAATAGTAGGGAATTAATAATAATAATAATAATAGCACTAATAGTGTTATTTCTATGTCTATTTAATATATAATAATACAAATTACATAATATTGATATAACAAAAATAATATGTTATATATGAATATAATAAATTTATTGATATATATTTATATAATTTGTTGTTCAGTCATAGCCAACTCTTTGTGACCAAATTTGGGGTTTTCTTGGCAAAGATAATGGAGTGGTTTGCCATTTCCTTCTCCAGTTCATTTTGTAGATGTGGAAACTGAGGCAAACAGGGATGAGTGACTTGCCCACAGTCACACAGCTAGTGTCTCAGGCTGGATTTGAACTCAGGTTTTCCTCACTTCAGGCCCAGGGCTTAATCCACTGTGCCATCTAACCACTACATTTCTGTAATGATACTCACTAAAAATGAGTTATAATATACAAAAACCTATGTTTTACTTATCAATTGAATTATACACTATTTCACATTTTCTTCAGAACTCATTGAGCATGGGGGCATTCAAATATTTAGTGGTCTCTGGTTGCTTAAATTAGTTGGTCAGAGCCCTGGAGTAAACAAAGTCAGGGCTTCAATTCCTTTGCCAGTTGATTAAGTCATTTTAATGTAGAAAGGTCAAGGTCATCCATTGCATCCTGGGCCATAGCTGGTAATCTTGACTTTTGTCTTGCCTTTGGACTTCATTGAAAGGAGGAGAAAGTGAAGCGCAGCTCTGCCTCGCTTCAATCCACTTCACAAGCTGGTCATTGGTCCTCTTCAAAGGTAGAGGGTATAACAAGTTACCTTTTCCCAATCACAGTCTGCACTCTTGGCTCCTGCACAAATTCTATTAACAAGAATGTAAAGTCCAAGATGGAAGGGACCGTTCTGTCCTTGTCCTTCTATCCTCTCTGATACAGACTTAGTAATTTAGTTGGTCAACATTTATCGAGTGCCTATATGTCCCAGGTACTGTGTTAAGCACTGGGGATAGAAAGAAAGTAATAAATGTTTTCTGCTCTCAGGGGGCTCATAGTCAAATGGAGGAGACAACAACATGCAACTGGGTAAAAATGAGACAGGCTAAATGGGGGTCATCTCTGAGGGACGGCACAAAGATTAAGGAAGACTGGGAAGGGTTTCCTGCAGAAAGGGAGGCTTGAAGGAAGCCAGGAGGTAGAGATAGGGGAGAGTTCCAGGCCAGGGGAACAGCCCATGGAAATGCTCAGAATAGCTAGATGGGAGTGTCAAGTTCTAGGAACTGCGGAGAGGCCAGTGCCACTGGATAGAATAGGAAGTGTAAGAAGACTGTGAAGTTAAGAAGGGGCCAGGTTATGAATGACTTGGAAAACACATAGTGGGTATTTAGTGTTTATTTAATGGAACCAAACTGAATTTTAAGAGAAAACACATTATTATTGGTCATTGTAACATCAGATTTAGCCGCTGCTTCATCGGAGAATTCAGTTTAAAACTTCACTCTTTGGTTTCCATTTTTTTTTTTGACAGTTAAGATCATCCATGTCAAGGGATTATCTATGGTAATGCATAACCATGAGAGGGATGTTATGGCTAATAGATCTCCATTGATACTTCCAAAGTTTCATTTTAATCAAGTTATAATCACCTTTCTTGCAAGAGACAAAAAAGATACAAAATTGATGGATTTGAGCTAATTCTTCTTCACTCTTCTAATCATGTGAAGTTTATTTTAAAAAATAATTGGGGAGTTGAAGGAGGATTAAAGTATTTGCTGTTTTTTTTTTTTTTCAAAGCAAATCATTGGCAGAAGGGCCAAGAACATCTGGACTTCCTTTGTAGCTGCTGGGAGAATTCATGGACATCCCGGGATGATGGTTGGAAAGCTTTATTCCATCACTTACACATGTGTTGCTGACAACTTTCTCTGAGTCACATGAGGAAATGACAAAAAGAAAACTTTTCCTGAATTGGACCACACAGGATGCTTTCTATGATAGCTACATGGGGGCATCAGTATCAGAATGCCTGTTAATTTATTTTATTGCTTTTACACATACTGTGTCTATGTGTAATTCTTTTCGAAATCACTATTCAGTAGTAGACTTCCTGGAAGTCAGAAGTTGGTTATCGGCCCCCCCCCCCCCCCCCCCCTATCCCCTTTGTCCTTATTGACTGAGATTTCTTAAACACCTTTAATGTGCTCAGCACTATTATGAATAAATCAAAGGCATAGTCCCTGTACTTCAACTTACAATTTAAGGAAGGGGGGATTAGTTTTTGTTGCAAGATAAAAATCTTTTAACAAAACACATATTCTCTCAAACTTCCTTTAAAGCAAACAGCATTGTCACACCCTCCCCACCTCTCTCATTGCTTACACAGCCAGATGACTCAAGATTACTAACGTTTCTAATTCAAAAGAAGCGCTGGTGCCCAAATACAACACATTCTAACCCTCCCCCACTGGTTATTTGGACATAGCCCATTTTATTAGGATCCAGATGATGTCTGTCTGCAGGCTGTAAAATTGCAAAATCTCACCAGGTCAGTGGTGGAGGTTGGGAGGAATTTCTTTTTGTATCCATTGCGGCAGAAGGGTGAGGTATGCCCAGGGGCAGTATATTATAGTAGAAAGAAGCAGCTAGGTGTCCAAGTCGATAGAATACTGGACCTAGAGCCAGGAGGACTTGAGTTCAAATCCTACCACTGATAGTTCCGTGTGATCCTGGGCAAGTTACTTAACCCCATTGTCTCCAGAAAGCAAGAAAGCATATTGGTTTGGAAATCAGGAATGGAATCAAGTTCTGCGGCTAAAATGGGACAACCTCCTTGCTAATTGTGTGATCTTGGTTGAGTCAACTCACTTTGGATAAGATGATCTTTGTGGTCCCTTCTAGATCTAAATCCTTGATCTTATAACTTGGGTTCAAATCTTGGCTTAGCAACTTCCTTCCTGTGCATTTTCCAAGAGTCACTTGGAGTTAAAGTCAAAATGAGGGGTTGAATTAGTGAAGAGACTTGGAAAGTAGGTGCAGAAGGCTGGATTGACTTCCAACTGTGAAACCCTGGACAAGGGACTTCATTGCTCTGGGTCTCAGTATCCCCAAAAGTGAAAGGAGGAGGCAGAATGAATTCGATGACCTCAGAGGTCCCTTCCAGCACAAAATTTATCATTAGTTGCCTTTCCTTTCAGGTCTTTCACCTTCACAGCTTACTGGGCAATTGAAGGATTGACCACGGCCTCTGGCATATTTGATCGCCCTTCGGTGGACAAGGTATAAATTGGGGCTCATCGCCCTTCCCCCTCCTTTCAATTTCACACACCGTTAATTTCTGGGAGGAAAAACATCGCGGATCCAAAACGATAAACTTCTCAGTGCCCTCCTTAAAGGGCTCGGCGCTGCACCCCCTCTCTTGGTTGCGCTGCTGTCCCCCCGCGTCTCCCCCATCCCGCTCGCCTGCTCGCTGCTCTGCCTCAGCTGTCACTCACCTGCGCTGCCCGCCTCCCCGTCCAGTCCCCGTTTGGCCCCGAGGCTCGGCTGGGGGAGTCCCCAGCCTCGCACACTGACCCTCCAGTCTCGGAGCGCGCGCGCGCCTGGCCTGGCTGGGTAGGGAGGAGGAGGAGGGGGCCGGGGGCGGAGCGAGGGGGCGGCGTGGGCCGTCCGGGGGCTGCTCCCTCGCCGAGGCTGGGGGAGAGGAGGGGAGGGAGATGACGCGGCCTGGGAGCGGGGGAGCCCAGGCTGCCGCTGCCGCCGCCGCCGCCGCCGCCGCCGCCTTCGCTTCCCGTTGCTGCCGCTGCTGTTGCTCCGAGCCCCGCGCCGCTGCTTCCGAGGCTCGTGCAGCCGGCCGACGGACGGCCGCCGCCTAGGCGACCCGGCGCCGCTCTCGGCCCTCGCCCCTTGTCTCGGCTCCAGCGCCGGTCACTCGACAACTTCTCCCCCGCCCTCCCTGCCTGCATCCCTCCCGCCTTGGCGCCCGCCCTCCCGGAGGCTCCTCGTCGGACCCACCGCCCGGAGTCCCGGTCCGGCCCACCCGCAGTTTCTCGGTCCCCCGGGGGGCGCAGGGGGTGCAATGCGCCAGGCTGCGGGGAGCTCCGCGGCGGCGGCAGCCGCTGCCCCGGGCACCACGTAGAAACTCCGAGGAGCAGCCGGAGCAGCGGCATCTGCAGAAAGCTCGGACCCCCTTCTCCACGCACCCCGAGCCCGCGGGTGCCCCGGCTCTGCGCTCGCTCGGCTCGCCTGCCTAGCCCAAGGCTGAGCCTCCTCCTCCTCCCCTCTCTCCTCCTCCTCGCCCGCCCGCCCGCCCCCCTGGTCTCTGTTGTCTTCTTCGGCTCTGGACCCGTGTCGGGAAGTTTCCCGGGCTCCGCAGAGTCCAGATGTGTGACCTGATTGAGTCTCAGCCGGCGGAGAAGATCAGCAGGATGAAGAAGTTGCGCCGAACTTTGTCAGAGAGTTTCAGCCGGATAGGTGAGTCTCCTGGGGCTGCCGGCCGACCCCTCTTGGAATCCCCTGCTGTCCGGCTCCCTAACTGCCCAATTCCTCCCTCTCCATCCTTCCCAAACCCCAGTGCGCAGTTGTGTGCGGCGATGCCGAGTACCCACTCCGGGGCCGAAAATCCAGGGGGTGGGTGTCTGGTTTGCACGCCGTACCCTAGGGGCTGCACTTGGCTCGGAACCTGGGGAGGGTGGGACCGGGACCGGGAAGTTCCTCCCTTACTCTCTCCTGGACCCCCGAGGGCACTTTGTGGGCATTCCAGGCAGTTATTTGCATTTCTCCACCCCGCCCTCTTTCTTTCCTCCCTCTCCCATCCTCCCCAAGACTGTCTGCCCTGCCCAAAGGATCTTCTCCCATCACCTCCCATCCACACGCCCCCATAAAGCTTGACCGCAGGGCTTTGGTGTCGCTGGTAGTTAACCACCAGACCGCAGTTGGTTGGTTTGTTTAGTTTTTGGGATTCTTGAAAAGGTGGGACCGAAACTCCGGGTGACGTTTGCAAACTCATGAAACCCTAGAGGAAGTGCTCCTTCTACCCTGGGACCTTTTGTTTGTCACTTAGCTTCCAAGAATGCTAGGTTTGATGGTTACAAGGGAGTCAGGCTATCAGAGGCAATAGACACCCACATTTTCTGAATGCTTTACAAAATGTGTGCCAGAGCTACCTACCAACAATTAAGAGTTCATTTCAACTCCATTGTTAATAAGTGGGAACAGTTGACTTCATTCTTTTTTTTTGTTGTTACAAAAAAAACTTTAGGAACTTTAGGTGAAAAATACCATATTATAGGTACAGTTTAAAGGTTTATTGCATTTCAAGGATTGACAACAGAACTTGCCCCTTAAACTTAGCAAACTTGGGAAGGGTCCCTTTCATCAGTGTGCGGTGGTGCAAACTACAGGAATATTCTGTTTCTTATTAAACTGAGCCATAGTGTCTCATAGGCACTAAATCTTTGTTTCAGTTATTTAATATCCTTGTTAATGAAGGTGTTAATGAAAATAAAGCAGAAAAATGTCCAGGTCTGCCCCTCCCCACATCAAAAAGAAAAATACTGAAGGACTTTGCAGATATTATGTATATATAGTATATATATGTATATATCTGCAGTTTGGTGCAGATATAATATTTGTGCTAAATTAACTTTTAACATTTTACAAACATATCCTAAAAATGCTCAGCTATTCCCTTATCTTTTCCCAACTAAAAGGCAGTTCTGAGGTTTTGGATTTAGTGGTGGTGTCTTTGTTTTCCTTTGACTTATGAATAGATAAGTCAATTCAGATTGTAAGGCCCAATCTCCCTTTAGATTCAAGTGTTTAGATTCAATATTTGAATTAATATTCAAATATTCTTCGAAAATATATGGTATGTTTGTAAGTTCACCCATCAGAGTTAGAAATATTTTGGAAAATAAAGTTTCAAGATTAAAAACAGCATTTGAAAGTAATTGCGTACTTGGTGCTCAGTGTTTATTATTAATAATACTGGTAATTCAAATTCTAATCCAAACTATCATATAGGCCTCTGCACTTTCAGTCCATTAACCTAATGTTTTAAAAACATTTTACTATGTATTTTCTAATATTAATGACTCTGTTGGAGTAAAGCCAGTTTTGTATTAAATAATTAATGTCAGTTGCCTTGGTGAGAAACTAAGGAAATGAATACAAAATATAAATTTAATATTGACTGTGTCTGTGTTTAAATAATTTTGAAACCTTGTTTTTTATTTCCATTCTGTAAGACCTGGATTAACTAGATTTTTGGGGAAGTGGAATATTGTGGCTAATTGAAATTTCAGGTTTATTGATCAGAGGTTGTTTTCTATTTCAGCCCTTGTTGAGAGATTTTTAAAAATATGAGTAAATTTTCCTGCTTTGTGGTATAGTGAATATGACTGATTGCTTCTTGGAGTTCCTGAAGGCCCTCATCCTGAATGTCAATTATTATCATAGAATTCTAAAATACAGATTTACAAAGCTAGGAGATTGGGTTAAAGGTACAATCAGTTGGGTCATATGTTAGAAGTTGCTTTTTGGATGGCTCCTTACTATCTATTTATTTTCTTGTAATTTTCCTCTTTTGCCTTAAAGTTAAGATTGTGTTTGGAGGGCTCTTTTTTTTTTTTTTAAAGGCTATTTGGGTTCTAACTAATTGGAACTTTATTGTGCTAGAATTAAATTTTAAAAGATTGCACAGTTGAAATAGTTGAGAAAGCCTTTTGGAAGAAAGTGCTGTGAAATGAGGGGCGAAGGGACAGATATAACGTGGAGTGTTCTGGCTTTTTTCATACATCAGTTATCTTCTCTCTGTGTCTTGGTAGTTCATGGTGGGATCAAATTGCTGATACTTTTCCCGGTTCTGCAATTTGACACGCCAGCACCCTTATCCTTCCTAGCCCAATTCAGATGGGATTATTGCAGAATGCCTGCTGGAAATAGCATCCTTCTTACTGACTTAGTTCTGCCCTTTAGTTTATTTTGTGTGCAATTCCTAAGGGTAGTTTAAAATATCCTGCGATACATGGTGGCATTGTTTAATTGCAAGCAGTGACAAATTGCCCAACTAGGAAACCTTAGTTAACAATGGAGGACAATGTTTGAAAGTTCTGGCTCTTCAATCAGTGTTTATAATACAGAGCACAAGAAGTTAGGAGTGGCAACATGAAGGCCTTATTTGCTCCTCTATTAAATTGATCCTGCAAGCTTTTCTCCCTTCCTTCAGTAACCATGGACAAGCTGAGATTACTGCCTATAAAAGGATTTATAAAACACATTGATTTTCAAGAGACAGAGCCCTAATTTGTGAGGTCTGCCAGTGAGTGACTGGGATATCAGCTGGGGCTCCCTCCTAAGACTTGTATAATTGAACCTGAAAGTGACCCATTGATTCTAGTTAGGAATGTTTGTTGTTTAGGGCTAAATAATGTCAGCAGTCCCCTCTAATTAGGAATTATTGTAGTTGTCCAACACATCGCTTTGGTTTTTATTTGATGCCAATAAAACGAAATAAAGAGCAGTGGGAATCTACTATACATTGTTCAAAGGACTGAAAATACATCTTTATAAATGTTTTTGGAGGGCCAGGCTTAGGAAGTTAGGATAGGTTTTCCAGAACCAAACTAAGTGTCTTTACATTGTCTTCTGGTGTAACTTTGCTCTTAAAACAATGTATTGGAGAAGAGTGTGGGAATCCTATGTAACTTTTTTTTTAATTTAGCTTGTTCCAGCACTGAATCTAATAGGAAGACAGACCCTGAATTACTGCATCTTGTACAATGAATATATAATTCCAGATTTGAAGCATCATCTAGGGAATTGCATCTATTTGAAGATGGCAGTTATTACATTAATTGATAATAACATTATGGACCAAAATAAATATATATATATAGTGATACTTGGAAAGAGTCCTATAATACACTAAGAACTTTAATCTGGAAACCTGGACATTTTAATACTTAATATTATTATTTAGGAAAGGGTATTTGTTTTTTAATCAGCCAGAGCTTGGAGTGCCTCGAAGTGGAGAACTTTGCTAATGAGAAGTGCACAATTTCCTTAAATAAATGTTAATAAATAGCACTCCATTAAACCAGAAGAATGTGGGCAGTTTGCTGTTCCTTCCTGTAGTTGAAGAAAATTATGGGTTAACATTCACATGAATGACTAATGACATTCACTGTATATTCAATAAAGAGATACTATGTGAATATTTAGGGCAGAATTTATTCATCCAAGACACCTTTAATTTGTGGTCTTTATCCCTGTAAGAACTGTCAGAATGGATGGATCATTATTTAGGAAAAAAAAATATATAGATATATATATTTAAAGCACTTGGGGTTAAGTAACTTGCCCAAGGTTACAAGGCCAGTTTTTTTCCGTGGGTGTTAAGTAGCTGAAAATATATATTTTTTAATGAATGCAAAGTTTTACTCATGTGAGAAAGTATTTTCAAAGGGCTTCTTATAACTCTTTGTCCCTGTGGGTCCTGGGGCACAGCTCTTTTGGCACCTTTTACACATGCTTCTTTTCTTCTGAGTTTTTTTTTTTTTGGATACCTTCTTCCCTCCCCTCCCCCCCTTGCTCTTTTCCTTCTGTCTCACCTCCTGATCACCCTCCTCCTTAATTCCTTGAGTAATGTATGAGTAAGAAGAAGAATAGTGAAAACAGTTTGGGGCTGGCAGGTGGTAAAGACCTTCCACTCTCTCTCATCTCCGACTCTGTCAAGGCAGCTCCCAACCACTTCCTGCCTTTTCGTCCTCTGAGACTCATATTCTAGAGGATCTACCAGTGTGCTGAGACACTATATTAGTGTCTAAAAGAGGGGTGGGGAACCTATGGCCTCGAGGCCACATGTTCCTTTAGGTCCTCGAATGTGGCCCTTTGACTGAATCCAAACTTCACAGAACACATCCCCTTAATAAAATAATTTGTTCTGTAAAACTTGGACTCAGTCAAAGGCTGCACTCAAGAACCTAGGAGGCTGCATGTAAGGAAATTTGTTCTTTGAAGTCTGGATTCAGTCAAAGGGCCACACTTGAGGACCTAGAAGGACACATGTGGCCTTGAGGCTGCAGGTTCCCTACTCCTGATCTAAAAGCTCAATGATAGGGATTACTGGGATGGTTCATTTTCTCTGTTTATTATCAAGTCACATCCTTTTCTCATCTTTCATGTCATTAATAATGTTGGAATCAGAATTTCAGAGTTGGAAGGGACCTCAGAGGCCCTGGAATTGAAGGCAGATCTGAAAAAGAATGCCTTGTTCAGCAAAGACAGACCACAGCACTCCTAAGGGCAGCTGAACCAGATGGAAAGGTAATGGAGAAAAGGTTAACAAAGTAAATAAAAATACAATAGAATGTAGGTAACAGTACATTTTAAGACTAAGTCGATATGTGATGTGCCCAGACCCCCCCCATTGCCATTTGAATTTGATGACAGCTGCTCTGCCCCTCAGCCAGTAAATTCTCAACACCCTTTGCTTTTGAAGATGGCCCATTCCCCTTGTGGAGAGCTCTTATCATTCATAACAACAATAGCTAGTGTTTATATAGCACCTACTATCTGAGTCTTTGGAAATATTAACTCATTTGATCCTTACAACAACCCTGGGAGGTAGGTGCTTTTATTTTACAGTTGGGGAAACTGAGGCAACCATAGGGGTTTTTTGTTTTTAAATGTGATTGACTCAGAGTCACACAGCTATTAAATGTCTGAGACTGGATTTGAACTCTGAATTTTCTGACTCTAGGACCAGTGCTTGATCCACCTTTCTACCTTGTTGCCATGAGAGTTTCATTAGAAAGTCTTTTCTAGCCTTCAAGCCCAAATTTGTTTCTTTGTTGTGTCTTTATCCTTGTCTTACTTTTTGGGGTCAAACTAAACACATCAGTCCCTCTTCTGTTGACCAGTCTTTCAAATACTTACATCTTTCATGTTTCCCTCCAGTCTCCTTTTTTGCCCTAATTATCCAAATGAGCCTTACACCATGGGACACACTCATGCAATTTGAACCTGGGTCTTCCTGACTCCGGGTCTAGAATGCTGTCTGTTATATCATACTGCTTTTAGTGTGATGTTATCTGCATAAAATGGCAATGTTTGAGGAACCTGCCTATTTCTGAGGAAGTTTTTCTTTTGTTCGCACCCCATACAAACCATCTTCCAGGACATGGTTATAAGTACAGTACTACAGGGGGTAGAATGTTGACCTTAGAGTCAGCAAGACTGAGTTCCTATCCTGCCTGAGCTTTTCACTAGGTGTATGACTCTGAGTAAGCCTCATTTTCCTCATTTGTAAAATGGGGATAATTATAACACCTACCTCTCAGGGTTATGAAGATAACATAAGAACCTATGCAAAGCAGCTTGTAAACCTTAAAATTACTACTACTACTACTACTGCTACTACTACTACTACTACTATCACCATCACCACCACAACATTGCTGTTCCTCAAAGTACATTATCTGCCATAGTTTTCAAATACGACTTTGTGCTCTCTCTGTCTCTCTCTCATCCCCCCTTGCTCACCCCTTTTCCCTTTCTCTTTTTGGGAGGGTGGGGAGGTGGAATTGTTCAGATGGTAGATATCCTGATGTCATCTGACAGACAATGTAATATAAAGAGTAGTTTAAAAAATTTGTGAAACTAGATTGTAGTGTTCTGGGGGAAGGGATTATGTTTTATATGACACTATACCTGCCGTAATAAAAAAAAATTGTTGAATAAATGACTGGAGTATACTGTGTATAGATAACGAATATTTTATTATTGTTTAGCTTAGTGTATCAGCATATAGCTCATTACAAAAATCATGATAAATGAATTGATTAGAAATGAATGGTATCTTTTTACCCTAAGATCTCACCATCTAGATTATTTTTTAATAGAGAGCTATTTCTATTGGCTAGTGGAAACCATGAACAGTTTACAGTGAATCAGTTGACAGCTGGGGCTGGAGGAAAGAATTTTTTGGAGTCAGCATTTCTGGGCATGGAAACACCCTCCACCTGATGCAAGATGTGGGTAATTGAGTGCCATAGTGAGTTGTTGGGGGCACTGCGAGGTTATGGGACTTAACCTGTGGTTGCCCTGACAGTCTGTATTTGAGGCAGGGCTTTGTGATTTCAAGGTATCCATTGGGCTCTCTGTGTGGCTACTCAGAGTGCAGACTAACGATCCTTTTGGCTATCTTAACAAAATATCTCCAAAAGTTACCTCTTTAAATTCCTTTGAGGATTTTATTTTCCAGTGGTAGTAACCTGGGCAACTGTACAAGAATCATACCATTTTCCTATTAGGGAGCTTTTAAAAAAAATTAAATTGTTTGATTTTTTTCAAAGATCTACCTTCTCTTTCCAACTCCACACTCAACTGAGAAAGAAAGAGAAACAAACCCCCTCTCAGAGAATTTCTTAATGTGTACAGATATGATAATAGATCAGTCTGATTGTACAAGTAAATTGAAAGCAAGATTAGAAAATTGAGTCTGTAACCAAATACAGACTTTTTATTTTTCGTTCATTAGATATCATTCCCTGTGGTAAAGGATCCTAAGCTATTTCACATTTATCAATTTCATAGAAAGGGGGAAGAATAAGAATGAACGATTCTGGAGAGTATTCATTATTTTTCCTTTTTGGTTTTTGAGGACTATGTACCATCTCTATACAAGCTTTGATTTCACAACTCTTAGGTACATTGCTAACAGGACAATGGCCCATGTCATTTTTATTTTTGCAGCTGCAGTTTTAACATGTGGTGGACTTCGAGTTTTATTCACATTCCTTGTTTTAGTGCCAAACTACTTTGAATTCTACATTGTCTTATTATATTGCATTAATTAAAATAGTTCTGTTAACCTATCAACTGTAGGTACATCAGCCAATGCATACATCTTCCTTAAAAGATACACATGTTTTTCAGTGGTTGTGGGATTTAATCCCCTAGAGATCAGACCCCAGCACATGAAAAATTAACTGATTCCTGTACTCATCAGTGACAATATTCCAGTCGTGCAGATGGGCAGTTTATTTGAATTTCAATTCAGGTCTCTGGTAGCTTCCAGAAAACCTTTCAAACTAATTATCCTCTTGAATAGTGGGTTTGCTTGCTGAAATTGTTATGCAAAAAAAAAAAAATGGCCAAAATAGGTTTTCTCTTGGGGATTGCTGTTCTTACACCCTCAGACCTTTCCCCCATATCACTTAAACTTCTCTGGTCATGTCAGAGGCTCAAGGAATGCTCTGCAGAACAAGTCTGTGTCATTGGAACAAATCTACAGGAAATACTGACTGATTTGTTTGTAACACACACACATACACACCATGCTGTAATTCCTGCATAAAATTTTTGGGTGCATGCAACAAAAGAATGTGAAAAAGGGAAATATTACTTTACAATTCTGGCTTGGTGTACTTTCCTGGAAATGTTTTCAGAGTGAATAAGAATGGTAGAAAAGATGTGTTGTGAACTCCATTTTTCCTTACCTGAAAGTATAGTTTGATTTACATATTTATGAAAACCATCTCAGAAAGATGCATGCTGTGCAATTCCATATCTCATTTTCACTTTCATATTTTGATCATAAAATTGTTATTCAGGCTAGTGTAGTCTTTGCTTTTAGAAACAAGACCATGTTACTCCATCTCCCCCGAAGCCTATCCGCACTTTCCAATATAGTCACTTTGGGTCTTTTTTCAAAATTTGTGACAATAACTGCTTCCTTTTCTTTTTTTCTTTTAAAGCTTTGAAGAAAGAGGACAGCAGCTTTGATGAGGTAGGTTAAATTTCTTTATCTTGTGTTGGATGTATTTAATTACTGCCAGCAATATTCAGTTGCTGCCAACTCCTCACTTGGAAACAGAAAGAATGTTTGGGTGTTTTGTTTTTGTCAGCAAGTGTTTACTACTTTCACACTCTCGTGAAATGGTGATTCCCATAATGATCAGGCTTAATTTTATAGGAATTTTGAACTTCCAGGTTAATTTATTGGCACTGAATAGGAAAAAAAATACCTTTTTATGTATTTAAAAAGAAAATGGCATTGCCCTTTGTACTGTTGTTGGCATTTCTGGCAAATGGACTTTGTGTAGTTGCTGTTGCTGAAAATGTTCCAGAAGCCAAATGTGATATGTGTAGTTGGGTTAAGCTTACAGCCCTAAGTTGGGCACCATTTTGGAGACCTCAAACTCCATTGGGATTTGCTTCAATGTTGAAACCCCACCCTCTCTCCCATTCTCCCAGAGGACAGGTTGACTTTTATAGTTTCAGTTGTCCTGGTCTCTGTCTGTCAGATCCGGCATTCAACTTCTTTAAGGTCTCCTTGCTATGGAATGGCAGGTAACCTTTTATGATAAAGTAGTAGAGAGTTCTTAACTAATCTGTAAATCTTTTCAGTCACTAAGCATTTACTAAATACCTACTCCATATTAGGCACTATTCCAGATATCTTCAATGTAGTTTTAAAATCATACTTGATTTCTAGATTAAAAAAAATTTTTAATTTAAAAATTTTAAGTTTAAATTAAAAATTTAAAAAAAATACCTGGTAATATCAACGGTGTATCCTGGGAACTGAGAATCACCTGAAAGCATGCGTGTAAATAGACAGAGATCCTGTGATGCCATTGTAATGCAATTCACTCAGAGACACAGGGAAAGTGTTTGTATCCTTTTCTGTTAAAAGTGCTTTACCCAAAGTATTATCACTCCTACCTTGCCTATTTGCAATGGATCTATGTATGGAATGTCACCTCACCATCTGACTAGCCCGAGATTCTGGATTCCAGGACATTCAGCCCTACCTTATTTCCACCCACTCCAGTTCTCCCTCTAACCCAGGTTAGAAATGTATGTGGATTTCGATAGTTTAATTTGGCTCCCGTGCTCTGTTGCTTTCTAAGCTGTCTCTGGTTTTTCTGCAATGAATTATACCCATTCAGAGTCTCTGGACCCCAAATACCCTTTGCCAGCATCTCAATAACATCACATTACCTTGGCCTGGAGCAGCAGGCCCCCTTTCAGACATCAGCAGTGGTTCTGCTGTCCTGGCCCCCATTCCTGGGTGTTTGTGCCGTGGTTTGGCCATTTGGGGCGCTTTCCCTCTGTCTTAGGGATGAAAAGGCACAACATGCCTTTAGATCTGGCCCTGTGGTTTTTATTGGTGAAGGGAACTCCTCTCCTAGTGCCAATCTGCCATTGTTTGCTCTTCCTCCTTTCCGAGAGTTGCCTGGCGCACGGTGAGGCTCTTACCTAGGTCTTGACACCAAGACCAATTTTGAAGCAATGTCTCCAGACAGGAGTAAGATCAACTTCCTGGTCAGTCATTTTTTTCTGTCCCACTCAGATCCTCCGCAGAGGCCAAAGGCCTCACAGAGTTTTAGAGCTTGAAGAAACCTTAGGGACCATGGAGACTCAATCCCTTAATTTTACACTAGAGGAAACAGAGGTGAAGTGGCTTATTCCGCTGTTGACTGGGAGGTGCCAAGGTCACAAGTACTGCAGCCAGACCTGCTGTGGGAGAAGAGTCCTATTCTGTGTGAGATCTCTTATTAGGAGGAGCACTGCGTAGAGACAGTGAAAAGGTACAGTGGAGGGAATTTTTTTCTTCCTGAGTTCAAATCTGGCCTCACACTTAACTAGCACCAGTGTGACCCTGGGCAAGTCACCTGACCCTCTTTGCCTCAGTTTCCTCATCTGTAAAATGAGCTAGAGAAGGAAATGGCAAACTCTTCCAGTGTCTTTGCCAAGAAAATTCCAAATGAAGTCACAGTCAGATACGACTGAAAACGACTAAAGAACAACAAATATAGACCATTGCTTCAGACCCTCATCCAAGATAAGGTTGGATGTGACATTTGTGTATCATTCAATCACAATATTGTTTCTAATTGGAAACTTTGGAGAATATAGGAGAAGGTGTCTTGAATTGGGTTAGGGGTCCTATATTTGAGCCCTACCTTGGCCACGGGTCAGGCATGTGACTTTGAGCAAATTGTTGACTTTTTCTGTGCTTTGTCTCTGCCCCTAGAGGAGGGCACTGGACTAAGCCAGTACTTTGGGGCCACTTTGGCTCTAAAATTCTGAAATTTTCTTTAGCTAATTAGTAGACTAGCCAAATATGTATTTTAAACAGACAGAAGACTGGGCGACCTCTCATGGTAATCTAATCCTTTGACACCACTACCTCGGCTACCTTTCTCCTTGCACACTTGAAGATATATCCTACAAATTCAGATTCAAATCTTGAAACTTGGGGGCTGAGTCCCCTTCATTTCTATAGAGCAACTAGGATTAATCTCTTTCCCAAGACAATCTTTATGGACAGAGAGGAGGCTACTCTCTAGAGTGGTCTGCTCCTGGGGCTAGAGGGAGGCTGTGTTCTTGTGGAAGAAAGTGGCACTTGAAAATTTTAATTTTTCTAATATTTTTAAATGAGTTCTTGTGTTTTGGAGTTCTTTCTTCCTCTCCTTCCACATCAGTTCCCCTTTTCCTCACCCTAGACAACAAACACACATACACACATATACATACAGAGCCTGAGTTTTGCTGAAAAGAGAGAATATAGAAATACAGACATGATTTGAAAGATTTCTGTTTTCTGTTTTACTACTCTGAAATACTTTCTTGCAGTGAAAAACAAAACACCACCGTCTAACAGTAGTCAAGAACTGTGTTTAAAAGTTAGAGACAGAACCTGAAAGTGGGGTGTAGATTTGCAATTCTAAGCAAAATATTTGGCATTTCTGTGAGGCCCTGCAGATTTGGAGTAAGATAGCTGAGTCTATGCACATACTCCCCATGGCACCCGAGGTTTTATTCAGAGGCTTTTATTCTCCCCCCACCCCATTTTTAAACCTTCCCCCTACCTTTTGGCAGAGTGACTCTTGAATTATGTGGTGTTGGCATTTTGTGCCCTTGTTTCCTTGTGTGACATTGAGCTTGGACATTCAAAACTTTTATACAGGTGCCCAAAGTGGACATTGGTTTCGTTTGTCCCTAGGCTTGTTCCTGCACAGTCACATCACCAGCTGTTTCATTAGTGGTTTTTCCCCTCCGCAAGCCACTAAATGGCTTTAAACTTGGGTTAATGCATGTTCATAGAGGTCCAGGCTCCTACTCTGTTCCATGTGGAGAGAGTTTGAATTTGGGCCTGTAATGCCAAACAAAGGCAACTTCCCAAGGTTCAAAATACCAGCATAGGTGCTCTCCATTTTATTCAGTGACAAATTAAGAACAGATAGAATCAAAATTTAGCATCATTCAAAATATAGCATTTACAAGTGTGATTCAATAATCTCCAAGTACTACCCCCAAGTGTGATTTAATCAAGTACTACTCCACCCCTGGATATTACATTCATTTAATCAATCACAAAGTCCCTCTTCTAAATACTACTCCACCCCTAGGCTGTACATTCATTTAGTCTATCACAGAGCACAAAAAGGTCAAAAGTTCCCCACCCTTGGATCACAATTGAATCTACCCCAGAGTTACAACAAGCTTAAGCACAGCATTTAATACCCAAATGGAGGTCTTTTCTTCATCTTGACACTAGGCAAGTTCTCAGCTATCTTTGTTCCTGGGGAGACAAAGCTTAGCAAGGCCACAAGATACATTGCCAGTCTCTTCCTTAATTCATTCTCTGTCTGCAGAACAGTCCTAGGACCCCTGAAAACATTAGCAAAACCCTCTTCCAGGATTTCTGTAAACATACAACAAGAAAATCCTTCTTCAGGGCTTCTGAACCAACAGCAAGGTTCCCAGACCCCTGCAACAACAGCACTGTCCTTCACCAGCGGACAGAATTCACTCTCTGTATGCAGAACAGTCTCTGGATCACTGAACCAACAGCAAGGTTCCAAGACTTCTGCAACAACAGGACTGTCTTTCATCAGTGGACAAATCTGGCAAAACAACATCAAAACAGACAAAGTACCAGCATAACAGCCATGTCTCCTCAGTCCTTGGCAGCTCTGGGTGGCAGCTCTCAAAAGTCCTGGGCAATTCAAAGTGGCCCTCAGCAATCCTGTCAGTCTCTCTCTGCCTCCAAAATGCTGTATGGGGGCTGGGATAATTGTTTGTTTCCCAGTTGTGGTAGCTGTGACTCTGTGGAGCCATGGACCAGGAGAGAAGAACGACTTCGCTGAGCTGAGAGCAGGAATGGTGAGCTGCCTGCATCAGGACCTGGGCAGAAGCCAGGAGCGCCTGCTGCCTGTGGGAGGAGAAGGAGCCCAGGAGTTCGGAATTCAGCCACGGGAAAAGATAAGAACTGAGCAGCAAAGCAGTGGCACTGAATGTGTTTCCTTGCTGCATCCCACAGTTTGGGACCCAGGGGGAGGATGGACTTGTGACTATGGTGGGTGGGATGAAGTGCCTTGGATCCCCAAGGACCCCACCTTGTTGGTTTTGTTGCCCAGCCCCCTATCTGTGCTTGGAAGCAAGGGCTGGAGCTGTGTGAGGAGAAGGACACCTCCCCCCCCCCTTCTTCCAAGAGAACTTTATTGGACTCTTGTTTTGAATTGAGGTGATAATGCAATGTACTTTGTGTTTGTTTAAGGTCCTGTGGCCTTAACTTCAGTTATGTATCTTGCAAATGTGACCTATGATTTTTAATGCTAATTGAAAAGTAAATTGTCTGTGCTACAGGCATGAAAGATCTTGGGGCTGAATGTAATGGAAATGCAAATTTAAAGATCTTCCTTGCCCTTAGGCCCTTTGATAGCCTTAAGAGACTCTGAGAGCCTTCCTTGATTTGAAAATATACTCTGCCTCCTAATAGGCTAAATGTGGTCACATGGAGCCGGTGGCAGGAGGTTTGGTTTTCAGGAATGCCCACACCTTGATGCTGTGTGATTCGGCAGTGGGTCAAGAGAGTGGTTACATTCTCTGACCCAGGAGAAGACTATATAATCCCTGATGTGAGGCTTTGCTTTGGGGCTCACTTTGAGAAGTGTTCTGTGATTTGATCAGATGAGACTCTGGGAAGCCATTGTTGAGAGCCCCCCGGCTTTGAAAAACCCAGATGTTGATTTGGTATGGATGTAATGGTTGGACAGTTTGGAAATCTGTATACTTGATCTGTTTCTCTGTCTTGATAATTCTGTCTGTATATTCTGAAGTTCGGGGTGCTGACCTTTTTCCCCTGAACTAGGTAAATGATACATATTTGACTGATTAAAGTAAACTTGTTAACCCATTTTGAGTTGCTTTCCTTTAACAAAGCAGATCCAAGAACCTGTGTTGGCAGCCACCCTAGGGACACTGGGGTGCTTGCTGCTACAGGGCCTTGCTGAGAACCTGCAGTTAAAGAATAATCTTTGGGTGATGATTCACCATCTCTTTGAGTCACATAGGCAAAACAGCCTGTGATGTAAACCAAACAGAAGAAAATCTAAGAGAACTCAAAGTCTAAGGGAGAATTCCCTGAATGGTGGAGAGATCCTAGAACAAAGGGGGAAAAAAGCCAAAAAACCCTAAACTCTGGACTATTCTTTTTTTTTTTTTAATTTGTTTGGGAAAAAAATGACTTTGGGTTGTTTAAAAAAATCATTTATTCATTTATGCATTCCTTTATCTATCTATATATTTATTGTTTTTAGTTCTGAGTTGTCTCCTTCTTTCCCAATCATGCATTAGAAAAGGCCAGTGCCTGAGAGAGATGTATATATATGTGGAACCATACCATACATACTTGCATATATCAGTTTTTTTCTCCAGAGCTAGATAGCAGTTTCATTCATAAGTCCTTCCTAGTTAATTTTAATGATTATATTACTCAGAATAGCTTAGTCATTCACAATTACCTTTTGAACAATATTGCTGTTAACTGTATTTTACATTCTCTTGGTTATGTTCATTTTGCTCTGCATTATTTTGTGAACATCTTTCCATATTTTTCTGAAACCAACCTTCTCATCATTTCTTACAGTACAATAGTATTTCATCACAATAATATACCACAACTTGTTCAGCCATTCCACAATTGATGGGCATCCTCTCAATTTCCAGTTCTTTGCTATTACAAAGAGAGCTGCTATAAATATTTTAGAACATAGAGGTTCTTTTCCTTTTCCCCCTGATCACCTTGGGAATTAGACCTAAGAGTGCTATGGCTGGGTCAAAAGGTATTTGCAGATTTATAACTATGAGTTTTTAATCATTTTTTTCCCTGAAAAACAATGGTTTTGCTTAAGAGGAGTAGAATTCTATTGACCTCAGCTACACTTCTGTTTTTTAATCAAATTGACCTCAGTTTGTAAGACTTTATATTAATTTTATGTTGATTCTTAATGGAATAAGATTTTTTGACTTGGCAGGAGGTATAAGCAAAGATTTTTACTTCCTTCTGAAGAAAGGTTTAGCTGTAGGACTTTTTGGGTAAGTCACTCATTTTTTCTGGGCCCTCAATTTTCTATATCTGAAACCTGAGGGAATTAGACAGAAAGATACCTAAGGACCATTGTTCAATAGTAGTATGATTTCTTGTTTGTTGGAGGTTGTGCATGAAGAAGCTTATGCTTAAGCTCTTATTAAGATAAGTAAGACTGTATCAAAAACCTGTGTTAGCAAAATGTCTGGAAATGGAAATTTTTTTTTTTAAACTCTTAAGATAGCTCTAAGAAGTGGCATAAATTCAATTCAGGGTTTCCAAGAAAAAATTTCCAAAGGCATGTCCTTCTTTAGATTACTGTTGCTGGAAATATCCTAAGTACACTGAGGAGATCCCTGGCACAATGGAAAGAATTGATTCTGGAATTGGACTTCTTGGGCTCAGATTTCATTGCTGATACTGTGTCATCTTGGACAAGTCACTGTCTGCACTTCATTTCTCTTAACTGTTAAATGAGAAGGTTGGGCTCTGATGTCCCTTGTAGCTCTAAATTTCTGACCCTGTCCAAGGCTATATTGTTGGGGTCTCTAGGGCAACAAGCAGATACTTCTTTGGTCAAAGGTTACTTGTTTAGTGTTATTTCTCTTATAGATTAGTGATTTACCTGAAATAACTCTAGCACTTAAAATAAGGTGAAATGAAAATAAACTCAGAAGAAATTTCCAGGAGTAGTGATATAAATGAATAGCTGTGACATCTTGAATAGAGAGTTAATCTCAGAGTCCCTTGTCACATGGTAGCTGCCAATGGGCATTGCTAGAAACAGTTTCTCTCCTGAGGTACTCACACTTAAGAAATCTCAGGTCCACCCCACATGACCTAGATATGATCACCACCTGTATAGAATGTCTATCTTTGGAGGAGAAAAGCTATGCTCCTATGGCCAAGTGATGTCCATGTGCATTTGGCAGTGCCTAGTAGAGATGCAAAGGGAACACTTCCCAAATACTTCACTTTTCAATGCTGTACACATTTAGTGGAAGTCCTTTGGGTACCTTTAGTACTTATTTAATGACTCAACTTTCCTGCTTAGTACTAAATACAAGGCTTTTGAAACTGAAATTATACTTCTTAAATACATTTGTTCAAGGCATTTCATCAAGATAAGCAACGTATATATTTGTCTCAAGTGTAAACAGGGTGATTCAGGAGTTTACTAATTATTCTTCCTTGCTGGAGGTGTTATGGCTTTGGTTTTGGTGATGGTGGTGAATAGTTCTGGTGATGAATTCATGGCTGGCTGAGTATTCTGCTGCCATACTTTTTTCACTTTGGATTTTTGACAAAGGTGTAAGTGACTTAAAAGAAATAGACTCTCAACATTTTCCATTTGTCCAATAATTTTGCTTTAGGTTTTTGTATCACCTTTTCCCCCAGCGTGCTGAAAATGCTGCTTCTAGAAGTTGAGCAAATAGCTCTGTGAGATAGATCAAGGGAACAGGGACTAGAATGTGAAAGGCAGCATGTTGGCACATAGTAAGAACTTAATAAATGTCCTTTCATTATAATGGAGAGCACTTAGAACTGGGAATGGGGGGATCGAGGTTCAAGTCCTGGCATTGAAAATCATTGCACTTCTCTGGGCCTGTATCCTCCTTAGTAAAATGAGGGGCAGCTAAGTGGTGAAGTGGATAGAGTTCCAGGCCTGGAGTCATCTTCCTGAGTTCAGATCTGGTCTCAGACACTAATAGCTGTGTGACCCTAGGCAAGTCACTTCAGCCTGTTTACCTAAGTTTTCTCACCTGTAAAATGAGCTGGAGAAGGAAATGGCAAATCACTCCACTATCTCTGCTAAGAATCTCCCAAATGGGGTCACAAAGAGTCAAACATAACTAAAAACCACAAAAAAAATTAGGAAATTGGACTCTCTGACCTTGACTATCACCTATGCATTAATTTCCTATAATTCTTATGATTTCTCTTTAGCTTTCCAGTCCACTTCTTTCTCCATTATTCAGTGCAGTAATGGAACTTAGTCTACTCAGAGATGATTTGTATCAGAGTGAGAGCTCTGCGTTTTCTTTGTAGCTCTGAGATATTAGGAAGAAAATATAGTAACTTGAGAAGGAAATGAATTATTGGTTTCTTGAGAGCAAGTACTTTGGTTTTTATATTGTCCTTAATATTTGATGGAAATTTTAGTAATTATTCATAGTCTTAATGCATGTATTTCTGCAAAATTTCTCATGTTTTCAGAGATTTTCCACAATAACCTGCGAAGTGAGCCATCCAAGTAGTATCTCTGG
Organism: Petaurus breviceps papuanus; assembly: GCF_028583685.1. NCBI lineage: Eukaryota > Metazoa > Chordata > Mammalia > Diprotodontia > Petauridae > Petaurus > Petaurus breviceps. The sequence goes on along the minus strand of NW_027185777.1, from coordinate 3,255,414 downwards.
CAGATGAAGAAACTAAGATTCAGGAGAGGTTAAGTGATTTGTTTGGGTTCATATAGTCAGTAAATATTTTTTTTGCTTTTTTTTTTTGGAGGGGGAAGGTAGTACAATTGGGGTTAAATGACTTGCCCAAGGTCACATGGCTGATAAGTGTTAAGTGTCTGAGGCTTGATTTGAACTCAGGTCCTCCTGACTCCAGGGCTGGTGCTCTATTCACTGCACCACCCAAACACCCCAAATGGTAAATATTGGGCTTACAATTTAAATCCAAGCCTTTCTGGACTCCAAGTTGAGTGCCATGATGTACCATTGTAGCCCATGCCCAGGGGCTCTTAACCAAGCTTTCATTTGTACTGACCCAGTCTTCTCCAAGAGGGTGACTATTCTGTCCTCACCAGTGGGCTTCCTCCATGGTTACTAGTGATATCAATTAGTCAGCCAGACTTACTTAGCTTTTTGTATGGGATATTTACTGCAGTGTGGAATAGTAAGAATTGCTGGTATAGAACATTCCCCCCAGAGTCTCCTCCTATTACATACAGAGTCTAGGGGACGATGGGCTCAAACTTAGCGAGTATAAGTAGCAAAGGGGGTACCTTACCTCCTGGCTGCTGGATGCTTGTCTTCCTTTGTGGGGAGGTGGGTAGGGGGCATATTCATGAAGCTCCCCTTAGGCATGGCTGATGGTCTCTAATGGGCTCCTTGTAGAGCTTAGCTGCCTTTCCTCTTGAGGTATCTGTCTGATTTTTCCTCATCTCCCATACAGACACCAGTTCTTGGGAATGAGGCTAGGATCCTTCTCTGCCTACAGACACTGGAATGCTTGGGTTATGTAGGAGCCATGGGGTGGGACCAAATCTCCTCAATCAATCTGAATATGCTTCCTGTGCAAAGTCAATTTAGTTCATCCGGCAGCATTAGGGGACTTCTAAGACTTTTCACACTTAGGCTAAAGTCTTTGCTTGATTGTTTCAATAGAGCTATTTAGGCTTTCTTCACACCTAGTTTAATTTTGTTTTAACTCAGTGGAAGTATTTTCACTTGAAAACTCTTATCAAGCCCTATCATCTTGAGTCTTACTTTTTTTTTTTGGAGGGGGCAGGGCAGTTGGGGTTAAGTGACTTGCCCAAGGTCACATGGCTGAGTCTTACTTTTTTAAGAGAGATGATTTGATTGAATGACTCAGCTGACCCTTTCCCCTCCCACTTTCACCATATTAACTACTTCCTTGAAAGAGACAAGGATGTAAGTGGATAAGTCATGAAGGTAAAAGTTTAAATCCCACCTCAGACATTTATGATTTGTGTGATCCTGGCCAGGAAACTCAACCTGTCTCCTTATTTGCAAAATAGGGATAATAATGGCACCTTCTGTGGATTAGAAAAGATGGATCCAAGTGCTTTGCAAAACTTCAAGCCTACATACATGTGAGCTATTCTTATTTCTTGTGTAATTCCCATTTTTTCCCTGGATATTTCTAAAACTTCATTCGTTATCTTCCCTTCAAGACTCTTCTCCCCAGCTTCTCTTTCTGTGAATGAGAGCATAGCTCTCTCAGTCTGGAAGCCTCAGAATTTACTTTTAGTTCCTCCTTTTTTCTCTTTCCTTCATTTTTATTTGTCATTAAGCCATGCTGATCCTGCTCTCAAGATACAGGGAAAATCTCAGTGATGTAATAACAAAAGAAAGAATGAAATCTTAAAAAAAAAAAAAAAGAAATTGAAAAACTCTCTCTTGTTTCTGCGCCCTCATTTCTGTCCCCATTGCCAGTGTACCGTTTTGATGATAATTTGTAGTGGCTTCCAGCAGCAGCCCCCAGCTGGTTTCTCTCCCCTATCTATAACCTCCTGTGACTGGGTCAGTTTTCCATAAATGCCACTTTGATGACATGTTACCCTTACTCATAAACTGCTAGTGGCTTTCCTTGGCTAAAGGATAAACTACAAAGTCCTTGACTGACATCAGATATCTGTTGCAATTTGACTCTCTCCTGTCTTTTCAGACAGAAGCTGTAGTTTGAAATAGTTTATCTTTGGGTCTGCGCTACCTTTGTATCTATGGTGTCTGAAATTTTGAAAATGCCCCACACATATTAGACCAGGGGTGGGGAACTTGTGGCCTCGAGGTTATGTGTGGCCCTCTAGGTCCTCAAGTTTGGCCCTTTGACTAAATCCAAAATTCACAGAACAAATCCTTTTAATAAAAGGGGTTGTTCTGTAAAACTTGTACTCAGTCAAAAGGCCACACCTAAAGGACCTAAAACTTGTCAGGAGGCAGCAGTATGTAGTGAGAGAGAACCAGCAGGCTTTTGTTCAGGTCGCTTCCCATCTGTGAGCCTCAGTTTTCCTCATCTGTAGAAGGAAGGATTGGGATAAATGGAGGTCTGTGAGTGAATGAATCTTCAACAGTGAATGAAAATTTTGGGCATTTTTTTCCTTTTCCTTCTCTTATAATGAATGGTTCACTAACAATCTTCTCTGTGTTAGCTTTTCCTTTCTTTTTTTTTCTCCCTTCCTCTCCTCCTGTCCGCCCCCCCCCCCCTTTTGTAGTTAATTGGCATTCAGCACTGAAGTCTGTCTTTCCCTCTTGGTTTGAGCAATCTTAAGTGTTTACAATAGGCTTCTGCTTCTTGCAAAATGGTGTGCCCCACAGGGAGTACATTATACCTCTTTTCTTTTGAATGCAAGTTGAGCTATTGACTTAAATCTATAAATCTGTAAATTGCTTGGTTACCATTGAAATCCCCTTCTTACTCTGCACCAAACTGACAATTGAGATCAGTTAATGCACTCTTGCCATTTCCCTAATTCGAGGAACTATATAGTCTGATTATGGGTCTCATTCATCTCATCCTTTAGTCTGTTATACTACCACTTTGTCCATCAGGTCCTGGGATAAGACTTACCTTTCTCCATTCAATGGAATCACCATTTATTGACTGCTTACCAAGTGCCAGGCTCTGTGCTAGGTGCTCGAGGTAATAGGGCAGACCAAACAAACCACAAAAAACCAATCCCAGCCTGAAGAGAGCTTGTGTTCTAGGGAGAGGATGGAAAACATGTAAAAACAGAATCCCAAGGTTGCACTTGGGAGTGAGGGTTGGAGATGGGCTTTAAATCACTGCCTGCTGAAGCCAGACTCAGTGAGCCTTTCTGTTGTACCTTGCTGCTGTAGGTATGCTCAAAGGTAGCTGGCTTTTAATGTGTTAATGTGTTGGGATTTTGTTAAATATCTTTCCAGCAAATATTTTAAGATTTTATTTCCTCTTTGGGGCAAATTAACCCCAAGATGTTTTCAAAAGAGGAATATGTCTTGAGTCTTCTTGTACAAAATGACTAATTTGGAAATGTTTTACATAATTGTGCATGTATAGCAAATCTGATTACTTACTGTTTCAGGGAAGAGAGAGTGAGGAGAGGGAGGGATAGAATTTGGAACTCAAAACTTTATATAAAAGTGTTTAAAAACTGGAAGAAAAAAAAAAGGAACAAATCTATTCATCTTGTCAGCTAGGCAGAGTGGCTAGAGCGCTGAGTCTGGAGTTGGGAAGACCTGAGCTCAGACACTGACTTAGAAGCAGTGTGACCCTGGGCATGTCACTTCTCTCTGTTTGCCCCAGTGTTGTCACCTGTAAAATGGGAATAATAATAGCACCCACCTCCCAGGATTATTGTGAAGATACCATGAAATAATCTTAGCACAGTACTTGGCACACAGCATAGGTATTGTTATTGTTCAATTGTTTCAGTTGTGTTCAACTTGGTGACCTGCTTTGGGTTTTTGGTAAAGATACTGGGGTGGTTTGCCGTTTCCTTCTGCAGCTCATTTATAGATGAGGAAACTAAGGCAGACAGGGTTAAGTGACTTGCCCAGGGTCACACAGCTAGTAAGTATCTGAGGCTAGAATTGAACTCAGGAAGATGACTTCCTCACTCCAGGCCTGGTGCTCTAGGCACTATGGCGCCATCTAGCTGCCTAAGGTGACCCCAGAGACCATCTAGTCCAATATCCTCATTTTACAGATGTGGAAACTGGGCCTTGAGATGTTGAGTGACTTTCAGGGTCACACAGGTAGTGAGAGAGGTAGGATTTGAACCCAGGTCTTCTGACTCCAAAAATAGTGGTCTTTCCGCTGTTAATCATGATAATATAATTCCTTGGTGTATCCTTCACACAACCTCTTGCATGCGAATCATCATTGATAAGAAAGCTGAAGACTGTCCCCACTCCCTGGGCTTCTCCATCACTCCTTGGGCCACTGGGAAGTTTGGTTCTTTAGAGATCCCGTTGCCTGATTCTTAACCAGATAGCATATAGCTCTTTACTTTTCATCCTTGTTTTACCATAAGGAAGACTTGATTTATGTTTTTTTTTTAAAGCCATAAAGTAGATTTGCTGCTTATTTTAATGTCGGACAAAATCAGAAAATATATGGCTCATTTCTTTTATCCTTTGAGGTGAAAAAAATGACAAAAACATGATATCAAATATGGCAGGCACGTGTAACATAATTTCTTCCAGTAGTATATGAAATTCATTCTTCTAGTAAATTAAGACCAAGGAAAATCATCAACATCCAAGCTATGAGTGAGTTATGAAGGTTTTATTTTATAAGGGAATTAAATTTCCAATCTTGGATGCAATGAACGTACATTCCCGTTACAGATTTCTCATAGAATAGCCTTTTTAATAAGTAGTTTTTCACCATTTAAAGGTAGCGATTGAAGTAAAATAATTTATATCCACAGAATCATAGTTTTATTTTCTTTGTAAAACATTAACTTTGGATATTGCTGAATGTCTAGCAAGGGAAAAACATGATCTTTTTTTTTTTTTAAAGGGAAACTTTACTTACTTTCTTCAATAACTTGAAAAGTTTGTTAGCTAATGGAAGTTGCTACCAGGTCAGTTGACCTGGGTTCAAATCCTGCCTCAAACTTATCAGCTAATACTCTTGTTCCCAGGACTGTGATGTTAAGCCCTTTCATGTGTGGGGATGACATCTTGAGTGAACTCTGTTTCAAGAGATAAAGAGAGAGCCATTTACCATATGCAAGTACAGTCTAAAATTTTGTGTTGAAACTTAAGTCATAATCAAGAGGCCGAAAGGACTTTGAAAAGTTACTTAGTCTCCCTTGATGCCAGGTAGGACTAAAACTGAATGAACCCAGGCAGTCTAGACTATTGAAAAGAAATCCAAGGAAGGAAATTCTATGACATTTCTTGGCAACCTTTCCCATGTTTAACTGCTAGTGGGAATTTGGATTTCCTTTCTTGTAGTTCAAGATTGTTTTCTCTTGTTTAGTCTTAATCTGAAATGAGCTATATAATACTTTGTTATCATTTCATGTATTGGAAGTTGAAATATTGGTCACCATAACTAGCAGTTTATAGTGTGGTGTTCAATTTCTGCAGCACTAGAAGGTTCTACAAATTACTTTGCTTACAGCAGTCCTGTGAGTTTGATGGTGCCAGGGGTATCATCCCTGTTTTACAAATGTGGAAACTGAGGCCCAGGGTCTCAGTGGTTTTCTGTGGATTTCTTTTTACAGTGTCATTCCTATCTTGATGTAGTAATATTAAAATGATAATGAGCGTAAGAAAATCATGGTAGAACACTTAGCTCCTCAAGGATCATTTCTGTCCAAATCTTATTGAATGTGGACTGAGAAGAATGAGAGTTGTAACAGTAAAAACTAATTTTCACATAACTAACTATGAATTTCATAAGACCCTTTCCTCACAACAAACCTGTAAGCTTGGTCCCCTTTGGTATTATTTAAGCCCTTCTTACACATGACAGAATTAAAGCTCACAGAATTTAAGTGGCTTACTTGTGGTCACACAACTTGTGAACATTCAGGCAGGGTTCAAACCTGGGTCTACCAAATTTCCTTCCTTCCTCTAGCCTGGGCTGTTTGTGCAGTGGTAGGTGTCCAAAGCTCAGCCTGGGTCTCACTCTCAGCCTTTCTTTACTCTGTTTTTCTCTTCTCTTTTGAGTCGATCACAAACCTATGATGAGTATTTACTTGACACATATCTCAGAATAGATCTTCAAAGTCATTCCAGATGTTATCATGGATTAAAAACCTAAAGAAATTTATATGAAAGCATTATCCTCTAGAATGAAGGCTTTCAACTGAGAATAAGGGCTAAGTAAGCGTAAGCGTAAAGGAAAACCTTATTATTCGGATTCCATTTGATTCATAGCTATTTGTTAACATTTAATGGACTGTTTTTTGAGAGACTGAAGAGACAGATGTATATGTTAACAGGAGTAATTGAGTAGCTTTTTATGATTTAGCCTGCGCTTGTTAAAAATGTCTGTTTATTTCAAATCTCCAGTCTTCTTGCTGTCAGGGTAGCATCTCCAAGTGAATGTGATGGCCTAGGTGTCCTAGACATCACTAGGTCTTGGTTGACTCTATTCTTTTTACGTGACAGAATGTTTATGTTTCTAAATTAGTATCAGGGGGCTGTTATACATAGGGGTTCAGGTGTGCAGAAGGCTTGCTAGCATATGGCATGTCCTGAGAAATCCTCATTTAGCACAAGCTTTTCCCCAAGAGGTCTGCCTTGCTTTATTTAAATGATCTTATTATACCCAACCTCTTCATCCCAGGTGCAGTGAGAAAAGGTGCCTTAAAAAAAAAAGCTGATTCTTTTCTCTGTTGTACAGAGATTTCTTATTTGTCTCGATATGTCCATCTACATGCATATGTGAAACAGATCCTTCAGAACTCACCCCAGAGCAGAGTAACCTTGGTTTGGAGTTGGAGGGAGGGATCTCCCAGAACATTTACCCCAAGGGCTCTTAACCCTGAGGTCTTGTTTTCTAGAAATATTTTGACAACTGCATTTCAATATAATTGATTTCCTTTGTGACTCTCAGTATTTCATTTTAACGCATTTAAAAACATCATTCTGAGAAGGGGCCCATGTCAAAGGGATCTGTGACACAGATGAGGTTATGAACTTCTGATCCAGTCCCAACTTCCTCATTTTATGGAAGAGGAAACTAAGCCGTTTAAGATCATATTATAGAGAGGAAAGCCTCAGAGGTAGAATCTGAACCTGGAGCCAGTGTTCAGACTCACTGTAGGTCTGAGATGTCAAACCTGGGCCTACCTGGTGCAGTGGAACCAGGTTAAAATGTAACAGGGAAATATTTAGTAAAATAAGAATGCAGTAAAGCCTAGATAACGTTCTGTGTTAAAGCTTAAGTTGTGGCACAGCCTGCAGGGATCCTCGTGTGCCAGTCCTGTTCCTATTTGAGTTTGACTCCATTTCTCTAGGTGATCCTTGTTTGCCTAATAACATTATTGTTCCATTTGTACTATCTTCCGGCCCCTGTTTTTTGTTTAGAAGAGTTCCTGTGCTGCATTTTGGTGCCTGGAGAATGACCGCCCCTCCATCCCTTTGTTTCAAATTCACTCTCCTCCGACTGACCCTTTTCTCTTGGCATAATTCCAGGTGGACACTTTGCTGGAGGGTCTCTGGGAGCCACTGTCTTTTCTTCTAAAAGTACGTTGTTCATCTCCCCTCCTTGCTAGGGCCTTATGGGAAATACCACCAGGCCTGTCATTTCACTTACCTCTTTCTTGACATTTAAAGGGAATTGCTGCATCACTTGGGATTCTGAGATGCTTCTGTTTGGAAACAGGACTGTTACAAAGAACATCATTGCCTGTTTAAAAGGTATCTGTCTTAAGACCACTGAGATTGATTTACAAGGGCTAGAAAATTTTGGGTTAAATAGTGTGTAGAGTGGGGAGAAGTGAAAAAGGACACTCAGCTACAAAAGTCGAAAGAGATTCGTTCCCAGATGCTTTTAGGTGGTTTTGCCTAACTCTTCTGGGGGAATGTACTTTGTAGGGGATTTGTTTGGGTATTTGTTGAGATGTGTCTTTTGGATTCAAACAGAATGCACCTCCCCCCCCCCCCATGGGAAAATTGAATATAAGGGGAACAAAAGAGGATGAAAAACCCTTAAAGCTGTGTCATGATAAAATCACAGCCCATAGGAGGAAAGACATGATCTATGGGGAGGAGAGAGGAAATAATAATAACACTTCTCTGTAGCACATAAATATTGACAGAAGTTCTGGTCCATAACCCTGTGCTATAGACAGTACAAGTATTATTGTTGTTCCTGTTTTACAGATGGTGCAGTTGAGGCTCAGAAAGTTTTAAATGGTTTGTCCAGGGTCACTTGGCTCCGAGTGTTATACCTGGCTCTGGAAACTGGACCTTGTGACTCTTAGGTTCAGTGTTCATTCTCCAAGGCCCTTACTTTTGGAAGCTCAAGGCCTGAAGTACTCAGAAATGAATGATCCCTTCAAAGTCTTACCCCCATACATATTCCTTTCTTTATCAGCTATTCCCACTCCGCTGGTCCCCAAAAATGAATCACCCCCACCATCTGCCTTTTCTTCTCTGCTTATATTTATGAGCTGCTGAACATTGCTAGAGCATATTTTTTTAAATTAAAATTAAAATTTAGGGCATTTTTCTTGGGAAGGTGTAAAAGATGAACCCTAATAGATTGCTACCATGAAAAAAGATACCAACTTTCTTTTCTCATTTTCAAGTTTAAATTACTATCCAGCTTCAGTGTAAAGTTGTTTTTTTTTTAAAGCAATTGGGTTAAGTAACTTGCCCAAGGTTACATGGCCAGTTATTTTGTGTGGGTGTTAAGTATCTGAGGCTGGAACGGATCCCAGGTTCTCCTGACTCCGGGGCAGGTGATTTACTCACTGTACCACCCAGCCTTCCCTGTGTTTTTTTTTTAAAGGAGATTTATGTGTATTTATAATCCTATCGGAAATAGGGTGAGGGTCATGAAATTGGAAGATTGGGGGAATCAGTACCCCTTGCACTCCCTGTGACAGTGCCAGCATTTTTACCTCACAATCAAAGAAGAGGGGCTACTAAATTAGTGTGGGCTCTAGGTAGATGTGATAGTGAATAATTTCATAGTTAGGTAAGATAAAGGAGACTGGTGTGAGTCTATTATGAAATTTAAACTTTTTACCTGGCATGTTCTGTGGCAATGTGTCAGATCATCTTTCCATAGGTATAAATTATTTCAATTGAACAAGACAAAATGGTTAATATTGAATAGTAAATTTCAAATATTGCATTTATTCCTTTTCTCCTAGCCCCAAGGTCTCTAATGCTTTTGCTTAATTATCTTAAGGGAGAATTCAGTCTGGAGGGAATATTGTTTGGTGGGAAATGACTCTAGTGGAGATACTAAGGTCACTCATAAAACTTATTTAAATAGAAAAGAGAAAATTAGACTGGAACTATTGACTAGAATATTGATATAACTATGTATAATTAATTTTATTTTTTTTTTCCAGAACAACTAAAATCATGGTGAGGATCATTCTAAAAACAACATAGAGGGGAGATTTTAGCATCTTTTGCATATTTATGTTTCTTGAAAATTATTGTAAATTTTCAAATGGAGAGTGAATTGATCCTGTAATTTAGATACCCCAAGCAAGTTTCATTTATTTATTTATTTTTAAACATCTTTTTTTTTTTTTTTTAAAGCAATTGGGGTTAAGTAACTTGCTCAAGGTTACACAGCCAGGTGTTTCTGGGTGGGTGCTAAGTGTTTGAGCCTGGGATTCGATCTCCAGGTCATCCCGACACTGGAGCCGGTGCTCTTACTTGCTGTGCTACCTGGCCGCCCCTCAAGTAAGTTTTATTATTTGGATGCAAAAGAAGGGCATTTTCTGACTTACCTAACGTTAAGTTTCATAAGAGGGGCACAAAGCAAATACTATGGGGACTCTATGGAGAGACAGATAAGACCTTTGGTCATTAAAGGAAGGAAATCCTTTGTGGAGTGGAGAGGACACGAGACTCATCCAGAGAGATGCCTTTTAATCCCTAACCACTTTTCTGGTCTTTACTTTTCCTAAGTTCTCAGTGATAAGATGAAAAGGTATAAGACTTGAGTTCATTGGGTGGTTGGTACCTACTGAGAAATGGGAGAGCAGAAGTCAGGCCCAACGAAAGTGTCAGAATTACTTCGTATGCCATCTTTAGTATATTAGTATGACATGCATATATATGTATATATAATTATAAATTTTGATTTACTTTATCATTCACTTAGTGCTGAGTCTGGCTGATTGTCCATTCATTCCCATGGTTGTTAGGACAATGTGAGAAGTCTCGGAGTTGTCTGTGGATTGTTATAGTTAGGAGGGGACAAAAATATCAAGGTGGTTACTTTTAGGTTTTATTGTTATGTTGTATGTACCAGTGTGGCTCCATTGGGCTGATTTGAACTTGAATAAATTTGGAGGTGAAATAGCACAGTAGTACTATATGTGTGTGTGTGTGTGTGTGTCTGTGTGCGTGCATATATATATAATATACACATACATTTATATACATACATACATACATTCATGCATACACATGTATATAGCAACTTTGGAAAGAAAAGTCAGTCACTCAGTTAGCAAGCCTGCACTGATGTGGGAATCTCTTCCGGTGGTGCAGATGGTGCAAGTCTGTTCCACGGCATCTCATCAGTCCTCCACAAGAGATCCCTTCAGCATTCTGGGAGTGTGCCTCCTCTTCTTCTGACAACGCATGGGGAACAAGTGCAGCACATGTGTTGTCCAGTGGCACTTTCCTCAGTTGATACATTATAATAAAAGTGATGAGAAGCCTGGCTTAGATTCATATGGTTCTTCTTTTCTCATCCCTCCCGCTACTAGTACCCTCCCTCCCAAAAAGTACTTTATATTTAACACTTATTTTTTTATTAACTTTATATTTTCACTGTAATTTTTTATATATACTTGTCTCCACTGTGAGTAGAAATTGTTTCATTCTTTATGTTTGTAATGTTCAGTCCTCCCAGTCGTGCCTGACTCTCCATGACCCCATTTGGTATTTTCTTGGCAAAGACATGTAGTGGTTTGCCATTTCCTTCTCCACCTCCTTTTACAGATGAGAAAACTGAGGCAAATAGGGCTAAGTGACTTGCCCAGGGTCACACATCTAGTGTTTGAGACTGAATTTGAACTCAAGTCTTCCTGACTCCAGGGCTGGCACTCTATCCTCTGCACCACCTAGCTGCCCTTCTACTTGTATCCTCAGCACCTAATATAATGCCTGGCAAATAGTAGGTGCTTAATAAATACTTGTTGACCTTCCCATTGGCGCTCATTTAGTCAGTGTCTGAGGCAGGATTTGAATGTAGGTTCTCCTGATGACAAACCAGCCCCCTCCCCACTAAACCCCACAGTTTCATATGTAGGATCGTAGATTTAAAGTCCAAAGGGACATGAGGTGTCATCTAGTCCAACACCTTCAACTGACCAGTGAAGGAAACTGAGGCCGTGGAGGGTGAGTGCCTTGCCGTAGACCACCCTGGGACCCAGGGGCAGATCCAGCATGCACCTCAGGACCATATTCTGACACCAAACCCTGTGCTTTCCCTCCCCATTGTACCTTTCTGCACCTAATGAACCAGTTCACCTTTTCCTACCCTGCATTTCTAAAACCAGCATGCTAATAATGCATATTTTAAAATTAATTACATTGCCAGGTTTTCTTATATTTTTAAATTTGGGAAGCACTGACCTTTCCTTTGACAGACTTCAGCTGTTGTCTTAGAGCTAGTATGACATAATGATCTCAATTGTGATGCTGGTTTCTTTTGCTTTTAATTTACTTTTATCTTAAAAAAAACACAGGGAGAAGAGATTGAAGCAAAGTTAATTTTGTTGAATCTTGCTCTGTGTTTCGAGTGAAAGTTTGATTAAATGGCATTTAACATTCCTTTTTGTGTTAAACCGATCTCTAATAACCTTAATTGTCTCCTATGTAGGTATTAGAGGGAAAAGCTAATAAGTGAACTGGAAGGTTGATTCCCCCTGGGTCCATCTCAAACTCAATGTTTTTGACAGCTTTTTTTTTTAGTGGGGGGAGTTATATCCTGCCTTGAGTCAACTTCTGTCTGCTATTTTTCTAATCTAACGCACTTTTTTTTTTGTTTTTATTCCTTTGGGACTCAAATAATATACTGAAGAACAAATCCTAATGATCATAAAAAGTTGATTATTTCAGCTTCTCAGGCTATTTTTAACCTTGATTCATTGACCATTATGTAGCAAAAGAACCAAAAAAACCCCAAATAGCCAAAAAAAAACCCCAACCCTCAAGGTTCAAACAAATTTTTTATGGTAAACTTTTTGGGAATCTCTAAAATCTGTAGCGTGTGGGAGAGAGTAGCCATTTGTCTTTGATTATTTTAGTAAACTTTGGGGTAATTTTTTTTCTTCTATTTTTGGTGAGAAGGAAAGAAATCCATTTATCTTAAAACCACCCATTTATCTTCTTGGCATCCCTTTGTGTTGTGTGTGTGTGTTTTTTTTAAAGACTGCATTGAATGTTTCTCTAATAAAAGTCTCAAGTAGAATGCACAGCTTTGCAGTTTGTGCATGGTATTTTTGTCAAGGTGGGAACCACAGGAAGTGTCAGAGAATATTTAGTTCCGAACCTTTCAAGATCTTTGGGGCAATATGAAGGCAGGAGGCAGGGCAAAGAATGCTCATCCAAACTGCCATTTGTGTAGCACTTATGGTTTTCGAAGTGCTTTCTATATATTGCATTAGGACCATGGAATTATAAATTTGGAGCGGATCTTAAGAGGCCATTTAGGCCAGTACCCTCATTTTATGGTGGAGGAATCTGAGGCTTAGGAAGAGGAGAGGTGACTGAATTATGGCCACATGGTTGGAGTCAGAAGTGGGATTTGAACCTTGTCTTTTTTTTTTTTTAAGCAACTGGGGTTAAGTAACTTGCTCAAGGTTACATGGCCAGTTATTTTGGGGTGGGTGCTAAGTATCTGAGCCCAGATTCGATCCCAGATCATCCCGACTCTGGGGCCGGTGCTCTTACTTGCTATACTACCTGGCCACCCCAAACCTTGTCTTCTTTATTCCAGTTCCAGTGGGGTATCAGATATGTCACACTCCACCTTGTAACACCTTTAGATGCATTGCTTCTCATAACACTTCTGTCTGAACTCAGTAAATGCGGCAAAGAGCAAATACCGAGAGAAGAATGTGCCCAACTCTTGGGCATCAAACAGTACCACAGAGATGTCTGTACATGAACTGCAGGTGGGTGACAACCCCAGTTGAATTGCAAACAACTCGGAGCTATAAATTAGCTTGGAAGAATACATTAGGATGTCCTGTGGCTGTGGGACTAATTAGAAACAAAGGCCCAAAGTAAAGGTACTTGATCTTTTTTCCTGCCCAGATTTCATTGCCTAGTTAGCCCAGTGCTTTGTCTTTGTCCTAAGTATTTGCCCCTCATTGTGTCCCAAACTGAACCCAGCATCATTCCCCGCAAAAACCTGTCCTTCCTTTCAGTTACCCTATTTTTAATAGCATTTTTGTTCTAAATTCACCCAATTTCAAAATTTGATACTTAAAAATTAAAAAAAAAAATTTACAAATTATGCTCATAATGAAATGAGACAGTTAAGTTTTTACTTATAATAATGCAGTGATTTCATCTGAAAGTACACGCAAAATTTCACATCTTAAGCATCCTCCTGCCCTTACCCCTTAGTTTGAAAAATTAAACAGAAATCTGTTTCCTCTCCCTTCTATCCTTGAACCCATTGAGCGAAAAATGTCTTGTAACAAGCATGCACAGTCAAGCTAAGTCAGTTTCCTCAGTGGCTGTACACAGAAACAAATGTTTCATTCTGTAGCCTAAGTCCATTATGTCTCTGTAGCGACCAGTGTGGTTTTTGTCATCTGTTCTCTGGAATTGTGAATGGTCCCTTGTATCGATCTGAGCTCTTAGGGCTTTTAGAGTTGTTTTTACAGTATTGTTGTGACTGTACAAACTGTTCTGATGGTTCTGCCATTACTCATCAGGTTTTGGTTTTTTTTTTTTTTGCCTTTTTGGAGGGCAATTGGAGTTAAGTAACTTGCCCAAGGTTACACTGCTAGTTTTTTTGTGTGGGTGTTAAGTATCTGAGGCCAGAACCGAGTTCTGGTCCTCCTGACTCTGGGGCCAGGGCTTTACTTACTGCGCCACCTAGTCGCCCCATTCCTCATCAGTTTATAACAGCCCTCAAAATCATTCATTTTTATTGATGTTGGAGTATAAATTCCTCGAGTTCTGCTTACTTCACTCTTCATCTTTTCATATAAACCCTTCCTTTTGGAATCCATCCATTTGCTTATTTCTTATAGCACTCCATCCCATTCATCCACCACAATTTATTTAGCTATCCCTCAGAGGTTGGATATCTGATTACTGTCCAGTTTTTTGCCATCACAAAAAAAAATTGCTGTGAATATTTTTGTACATAAGGGACCTTTTCCTCTTTTATTTTAGTCTTTTTTTGATTCTGTTTGTTTCTCCACCTCACTCCTTTTACTTCCCATCCCAATAAATGCTATCAATTCCCATATACACTATACTTTATCACCTTTGCCTTAGTTCATTAATTTGTTCCTAGAGTATTATAATATTGTTGAGTTGTTTCAGTTGTGTCTGATTCTCTGTGACCCTGTTTGGAGTTTTCTTGGCAAAAATATTGGTTTTGCCATTTTGTTCTCCATCTCATTTTACAGATTAGGAAACTGAAGCCAACAGGGTGAAGTGACTTACCCAGGGTAACACAGCTTGCAAGTGTCTGAGGCCAGATTTGTACTCAAGAAGATGAGTCTTTCTGAATTAAGGCTTGGCACTCTATCCACTGTGCCATCTAGATGACCTGGACCCTCCCTCCCTCCCTCCCTCCCTTCCTTCCTTCCTTCCTTCCTTCCTTCCTTCCTTCCTTCCTTCCTTCCTTCCTTCCTTCCTTCCTTCCTCCCTTCCTTCCTTCCTTCCTCCCTTCCTCCCTCCCTTCCTTCCTCCCTTTCGTTCCTTTCCTTCCTTCCCTTCCTTCCCTCCCTCCTCCCTCCCTCCCTCCCTCCCTCCCTTCCTTCCTTCCTTCCTTCCCTCTTTCCTTCCTTCCTTCCTTCCTTCCTTCCTTCCTTCCTTCCTTCCTTCCTTCCTTCCTCCCTTCCTCTTTCCCTTCCTCCCTCCCTCCCTCTCTCTTTCCCTTCCTCCCTCCCTCCTCTCCTTATCTTACCCAGGCTAGATTTCTAGTTGCTCTGCAATGCCATAGGCATTCTGTAGCATGACCTTCCCTGAATACCATAGCCCTCTGCAGCTACACACTCCTACATTTAAGAGATGGGCCAGCTTCGGCCTGAGGGTTGGAATAAAGGGAGAAGGATATGGGACTAGGATTTCACTTATGGACCATAACACCTGGTTATAAGGGCTTCTTAACTGGTCTTAGTGCTTCTCTATTTCAGTCCATTATCCCTCACGCAGAAGAGGAGAAAATCTCAACTCCATAGTTTGGCATTTGTCTTTCCATAATGTGGATCCCACCTGCCTTTGTAGCCTTATTTCTTATACTCCTTTTCATGCCCTTTACATTCCATTTAAACTTGAATACTAACTGTTCTCTGATTTGCCCAGCCTGCGTTCACCTTGGTGCATTTGTGTGGGCCATCACTCCTCTATCTGCAATCTTTCTTTCCCTTAAACACCCAGCTCTGGTGACACTTTCTCCAGACAGCCTTCTCTGATATTCTCCCATTTGAAAGTGATAGTTTCCTCTTTAAATTTCTTCTAGAAATTTCTTCTGGATTTTTCTTTGAATTTCGGCACATTCTGCTTTGTTTCATGTTATTTGTATGCATGTATTCTTTTCTCACGTTAGGTTGTAAACTCTGTGAGGGCAGGTACACTGTCATTTTTAAATTTTATTCTTTAAATTTTCATCTTTTTATTCATTCATTCATTCATTCATTTATTTATTTATTTTGCACTGTCATTTTTAATGTGTCATCTCCAAAATTTACCTTAATATCTTTCTTTATTGGGCAGGGGGAGAGAGGGAGGGTCCAATCTGCAATTTCATATCTATTGAAACTCCAACAATGCAGATTTAAATTGTGTTGCAGTTCTTCAGAGAATTTTTCTTGGGGGACTGAGTGGTTAAGTTGGATAGACTTTAGTTACAGCCAGTATGTATCCCAAGTGGGACTTGAACCCAGGCCTTCCTGACTCAAGAGACTTGCTCTGGTGAGGTTGGTTGAATTCAGTTGAATTGAGGACAACACAAGGGCAGCTGTTGTAAAATGAATAATTCATTCTCCATATCTTGGTTCCTACAGCTTGCTGAGAATCCTAATTTAGAATAATCTGGGGAACATTTTCCTTGAGTCTTCTTTTATATTATACAGGGTCTTGGGCATCATTTGTGCTTAATAAATGTCTTCATCAGCAGGAGTGTTTTTTGTATGAATCTTGAAAGACTTCAGAGTAAATCTTCAATCGGAAGATTAGGTTTTTCTCCTCTTTGACTGATGATCTATTGCTGTTTCCCAGGATTCCTTGGTTTCTAGGTAGAGAAAGCACAAAAATGAAATCAATAGGCTGAATATTTTTTAGTTGATTCACTTTTTATATCTGGGATTTTAATTCCTTGGTTGCAAGTTGTACAAAAACAGCATTGAGTTGGGGCTGGCACAATTTTCCCACTAAGGCAAATGCTCTGAGAGATTCTGTAAGGAAATCATGGAGAGACCTAGACTCATAACTAAGTAACATATCCTTTTCTGGGAAAAATTGGATTAGCTGTGAATCTCATTAGGTACCTTTAGAAAAATTTAATAAAAACCCATTATTCTCACCTCAGACTTCCTCTTCTTGCTGAAAGCTCATCTTGGGTAAGTCAATGTTATTTATTTATTTATTATTTGCCTTGGTATAAGGAGATTCCTTCCTTGGGGCTACATCTTATCTTCGATTTGAGTTTCCCTGCTGCTGGAGACCCTTATTTATATGGTGTCATAGACTCTGATCTTGCCTTTTAAAAGCTTTTCGGTTTGGGGATTTGGGAAGATATTTTCTGTAAATTCTTAATCTTGGGCACGCACTCTCCCCAGCCACAACTTTGCTCTGCCCCAGTTTGTGAGTGCTTTATCAGGAGTACCCTTAATTTCCATTGTTAATAGGATCCCATTTATCAGACCACTGGGATCTTAATGCAATTTTCTTTTCTTTGATTTTCTGGTTTGTTTTTCCTTCCCTACCTTCTGAGTTCTTTATTCCTGAGTCTGTAACTGCTAAAGCAGCATGCCATATGTCTTTCATGGGTCTATAAGGGCATATGCCCTTCTAAGGGAAGAAAGAGGTTGACCATGTGAATCTTAGATATTAAGGCTCCTTTATGTGTTTTAGAGGATTGGCAGTAGCTTTCTCCTGCTAAGGGTCCTTTGTCATGCCTCTCTTCGCCCCCATTGCAGTTGGTGAGTCTACACATATGTACAGTGCTACTAATTATATTGTTAAAGTTCCCCCAGATAGAGCAGGCTGGAAGAGTGAGTTGCCTGATATGGAAGAGGAGAAATTCTAGAATGAAAACTGGAAGGTTCTATGAATATTACATTTACATTGCCTGTTTGTTTCTCGAATTTCTTCAGATTTGAAAATGGAAGTATAGTTGTTGAGTTAGATATAATTTTGTTGTTACTGTGCAGTTGTTTCAGTCCTGTCTCTTTGTGACCTCATTTGGAGTTTTATCTTTTAGCAAAGATATTGGAGTGCTTTGCCATTTCCTTCTCCAGCTCATTTTACAGATGAGGAAACTGAGGTAAACAGGGTTAAGTGACTTGCCCAAAGTCACACAGCTAGTAAGTGTCTGAGGCCAGATTAGAACTTAGGAAGATGAATCTTCCTGACCCTAGGCCAGGTGTTCTATCCACTGCACCACCTAGATGCCCCCAGATATACCCTACTTATTTTTACATTTAATCAACTGCAGATTTGCCATCCTTCTTGTATTGGCTTAGAAAGTGTAGCAGTTGACTTCCTCAGTTGGTATCCGGAGACATCCATAAGACACTCCAGTGCAGTGGGAGGTGTTTTGGGCTTGGAGTAAGAAAGACCTGACTCAGATTACTGTGTAACCTTGGGCAGCTTGTTTTTTATTGCTGAGCCTTCACATCTGGCCTCAGACACGAGCTGTGTGACCCCAGGTAAGTCACTTCACCTCTGTTAGCTTAAGTTTTCTTATCTGAAAAATGGAGATATAACAGAACCTACTTTGAGGGTTGTTGTGAGGACAAAATAAATTAATATTTGTAAAGTGCTTTGCAGTCCTTAAAGTGATATATAAATCCTAACTATTGTTATTATTATTAGAATTATTCCTGAAATGGTGGTAATAAAACTTTTAGTCCCCACATTTCACTGGGCTGTGAGTACAGTGCTTTGGAGAACTTAAAAGCAACATCAAAATAATGAATTCTTATGACTAATAATGACATTTAGAAAGGCATTAGTTGCTTTTCACCTTCACTGCTTTACTGCACTTCTAGAAGCTTTACTATTTTGCAACAGGGACAAACACCTGAAAGTTGGAGTCAGATCACCTAGGTCTGAAGCCCTGCCCATCAGAGGACCATGGAATTAGAGGTGGAAGAGGGGCCTTAGAGTCCATCTGGTCCAAATCCATCATTTTAACGAGAGGGAAACTGAGTCACAGATTAGTTGAGATGACCCATTTTAGATCGCAGAGGTGCTGAGTGGAAGAAGTTATAGGGTGCTCTACTTTCTACCCTACGAGATTTTGGTTGGTTCCACAGTGGGAGGCGGTGTATGTCCCAGAAAGGAATTAGAAAAACTGAGTAATAAGTTTTTTCTCTTTCTCCTGTTCTGCAGCTGTGTTTATTATAAGTTTTGGCCAGAGACAGCAAACATACCATTTAGAAACAGCATATTTAGGATTTAAGGACATTATATTAATTGCTGGCACAGAGCAGGAGAGGCCTAATTTGGTAATAAGTGATGAGTACTGGTATTAGAATGGTTGGGAAAATACATAGATAGGAAGACTCTTGGCCTTAAGAGTGGAATTAAGCATGATGCCCTCCACTTTGGAGAAATGAAGATCTCTTTCTCAGTTAGATAGAAGGCTGGCCTGGAATCAGGAAGACCTGACTCCTCAGTCACTTACTGGGTGTGTGGCCCATTTAATCTTAGTCTGTGTCAAGGTCCAGAACTGTAAAATGGGTATAATAAAAGCATCTACGTTGAAGGGCTGTTGTGAGGATCAAATGAGACCATATTTATAAAAATGCAACAAAACCCAAAATGGTTAACACTGCCTGGCACAGAGAAATCTTTATGCTCTGTCTCTTTCCTCTTCCCCTTCCCCTTTCAGTCACATTAGCATAATTTGGCAGAAAGTGGAGTTTAGTGAAAAATATACGAGGCATTCTTTGTGAACGTGTTGACATTAAACTCAGTAAATAAAAGTGATTTCCAAACTACTGTGCTGTGGTTCACTATTGGAATCTGTGAAGATATTGGTGTCGGTGCTGGCCATTGACACCTTGAAGATTCTTTTAAAATAGGCTCTACCTTTCACGTGATTAATCACATTAGGAAATTGTAGGGTGTCCTGTCTAGGAAAAAGGAATCTAAGCCATTTGAAGAAAGAGCCATTGCTGATATGGGCCAGCTGCCAGGATGTTTCACACCCTCCCCCTCCCCCATCAGGCTGCTGGGAAGCAGCTTTCTGGCAGAGGTCCAGTTTTACAGGGTGCTGGGAATGTACCAGGGGAGAAAAATGAGAGGAATCTGTCTGATTTGGAGATGGACTGTGGGGGAATACCCTTGGGAGGCGGGAGAAAGCTGCCATGGCTGAACCCTCGAAACCAAGCCCCAAAGATCTTTGCCCCTTTTTTCTCAAGTTACCACCAAATCCTGCCTGGCTTGCGATGGTACCCAGGTTCCCCCTCTGACTTTGAGCTGGATGTGTGAGCCCTCTTTCTCGTAATTAAAATGAGACAGGGTCAGACATGGTTAAAATGAAGAATATCTTTGTTCCCTCATGAAGAGAAAATTTTCTTCCTTTCTGTCTTTGTTTTATATTTCCACCTTGCTAAAATTCCTCAGTAATGCTTTTAAACTATGACTGTGTCCCTGGGACCAGGCCTTTTCTCTTTCTTTCCTGTACTGGTTTGGTAAAAAAAAGATTAACTCTTTTATCTTCAGGAACAGTTCAGATCCGTAGTGTAGATTAGTTAGACCTGGGAAAGAGCTTAGAGATCACTCCCCTACTTTACAGATAAGAAGACTGAGACCAGTGATGGTGAGGATCTGCCTATCCATGATCATAATGTGCATCAGTGGCCAGACTGGCTGGGTCTAAATCGACCCAGAACTCCTGACTCACCCTTCTCTTCTCTTTCCTTTTGTTCCACCCCCCATCCCTTTGGGCTTTCTGTGGAGTCAGAATTTGGCTGGGATTCAGGTATGGAATGCCTGGTATTGCAAGATTCAGATGCTGAGACAAATACTTCAGACTCCTCTTTTTAGTCAGGTACCCCTAGGACTTTTAGAAGTGACTAGGCCAGTGTAGGTCAGTTCTGTTGTTTCCAGTGTCATTGGAGACTTTCTTTAGCCCTCCTGCACCCTCCAAATTACTAGACACCAATACAAAGTCATTGATCTTTCAGAGAGGGATAAATGACTTAAACGCTTGAACTCCAAACACCCAGCCTCTCTTTACTTTTCTAAATTAATTGTTGCTCTCTGGTGGCAGGACGTTAAATTCCTAGCCCCCAAGTAAAAATATCTGAGACATCGCCCCTCTTTGCTAATTGTTAAATAAAAAGATCTCTGGGAGGGTAGGCTCTCTGTTCTCTCCCTCTGCCCATCCTCTCCGTCCCTCCCCCACTTTTGCTGCCACCTGCCTTGAGGAGCACCTGTGCCACTCTTAATTCGGGGTTTGGGGAATTCCAGGGTTTTGTTCACATTTGGAATGTTTGGGGATTTTTAAGCTTGGAGGGATATTTAATCGTAGTTGTAACATTCAGCCTTCAGATCGCCCATTGTCTTAAGGAAGGGAATGGTGTTTCTACTTTGGCCATTATTTCTTTTATTAGATTGGCCCAGAAAAGAAGCAGGAGTATGCAGCTTGTGGCCTTTCACGAAATTGCGACATCTTTGGAGATATTTAGGTCAGTATAAAAATGAACTGTTTTATAGAATGTATCAGAACGCAAATTCAGCCGAACCTGAATTGTTAGCAATTTTTGTGTTATTTTTTTGGGAGGGAGGTGCAAGGGGGAGAGGTTGGGTGGTAGCCTTAGAGGTAGCAACTTGCCGCTAAATTCTGTATCAAACTTGAAACCACCAGCTATGTTCAGGCAGTTTAAAACCTACGAGCTTTGTGCTACTGGGCTAGAGAATAGGCCAGAGCTGTTCCTGTTTTTTATCCTTGTCTGTTGTGAACACATTGCAATGTTTGCATTCACTGCCAAAATGACGAAGTTTGGGGCCAGGAGAAAGATGGCCAATTCTACCAAGCGCCTTAAGTTTGCTTTTATGCCTTGGCTAGCTCCCTGATTTGTCCTGTGACCCCTCAGTGCCCTCCTTAAGGTCCAGAATAGGAGGCAAAAGGCCATGTTGTTGCTTCAATGTTTATGTGTTAGAAATTGAAGTCTGTGCTTTAGCCAGTGTGAGCCCAGTGTGGTCCGAGCAGTAGAAGCTGTCTTCTGAGAAGAGAACAGTTTCCATGCTTGCCTTTATGTTTCTAGCATCTCTTACGGTCCATTCAGCCAGTGAAATCTTGAAGGACTGGTATGTAGAGAGCCGGGTTCTAGGCTGGGTTCAGAAACAGTAATCATAATAACAGCATGTATCAAATACTTTAGGCTTTTCAAAGCTCTTTACAAATATTATCTCATTTTAATCCTCACAACAACTTGTTATTAACGCCATTATTATTAACTCCATTTTACAGATGAGGAAACTGAGGCAGACAGGTTAAGTGATGTATCCAGGGTCACAAGGCTAGTGTCTGAGACTGAATTTGAACTTAGGTCTTCTTGACCTGAAGTTAGGAAGACTCATCTTCCTGAGTTCAAATGTGACCTCAGATACTTACTAGTTGTATGACCCTGGGCAAGTCACTAAACCCTGTTTGCCTCAGTTTCCTCATCTGTAAAATGAGCTGGAGAAGGAAATGACAAATCACTCCAGTCTCTCTGCCAAGAAAACCCAAAAGGGGTCATGAAAAAGTCAGACATGACTGAAGAACTTCTTGATATTACTTAGCAGAATGTCCTTACCAAGTCATTTAATTTTCAGTAAAATGAGAAAGTAGCTTTAAAGTTCTTTATGGACCCAATTTTTGTGATTCTATTAGATCAGACTATAATGAGAATTTATTAATTGAAATTAGATTGGTGTAAACTCATAAGCTTCAAGTGATGGTCATTGTTGGGTGTTTATAATGGCAAAAATTTGATAATATTATGAATTTTTGTTCTTAAATCTTAAAAATCTTTGTTCCAAGATTTAACGGGTCAAATGAACTGTTGTTTCCCCCTAAACTGGCTAATACTGACATTTACAAGAGTAGGAAATAGCCAGTGCATCTGATTTTTTTAAATGTTATTTTATAAAGTATTTTTCTAAAGGTTGAATTCTTCTTGCCTTTTGTTGAAGAATTATTTTTAGAGACATTTCTTTGAAATTCATTAAAAATTTTTTTAACCTATACTGTAAAGCAGCTGTGAAGAGATATTTTCCTACAATATTGTAAGCAATTATAAGCCAGGAGGAAGGGACAGACCTTGTAAATTATGAATATTCTGAAAACAATGAGGCACATCCTCCTGCTGCAAAGATAACCCTGAAGTTAATAGCGGTTCCATCTGCCCAGGGCTGATGTCGTGAAGATGAGCATTTAGTTTGTCAAAGTGACATTTAGCCCACTGTAAGCAATGATAATCCAATCATAAGCTGTGGTCAAGTTTCATGTTGGTTTTAAAAGCAGTTGTCTTGGGATTATTTGTAAATCGGTGTTTAGTGTACCAGGTGAGTGATTGAAGCCATCTACTTCTGGGAAGAGAATATAAAATTATGCTCTGGTAATTATCATTTGGATCAAGTTCTTACCACCCACAAACCCTTCCTTCTCATTTGGATTGGCTTGGATTCTCTATTCCTTGCCTTTCTATATTGTACAATAAAATATTGAGGGAATCAATGTCCCTTCTGCAAAGAAGGCACATATTCCCTAAAGTTATTCTTTATTTCTTATTGAAAAGATTTCAGCTAAATGACACTTTGTGTAGCATATTTTTTTCTTTCCTTTTGGATCAGATTTGTGATTTCATTGGTTTAGGGATCCTAGTAAGAAAACATTTAGAACCCTTCACAATCTGGCCACAACCTCTCTTTCCATTTGCTTCCTTTTTCTTCTTCATCTCCATCTTCTGGAACTCATAAGGTCCCATCAAGGGCCACCTCCTTCAAGAGACCTTTCTTGGGTCCCCCATTCATTAATCACTCTTCCAGGTCACTTTGTTTTTATGTTGACTCTATCCATTCTTTACTTAGCTGTGAACATCTTGTATCCTTCATAAAATGGAAGTACCTTTGGGTTAGACACTTTCTTAATCCTTGGCACCTAGCACTGCACATGGTAGGTAAGTCTACTTGATTGTTTGATGGATTGATTTAATTCCTGACTCCAAAGCTCACCCTGTTATCTATTAAATCATGCTGCCTCTTGAGAGCAATAAAAACAGTTCACTTTCATGCTTATTTAGTGAGGATTACTCAGCTTCATTAGTTCAATAATCATTAAAAACTTATGCCAGATTAATCTCATCTTTTGATTTCTGTTGTGTGTTAAGGTTAACTACTGACTCTGAACTCAACTTCTCCTACTCTAAACTAGTTACCTTAGAAGGCTATATTTTTGTTTCATAGTTGCATCACTTGCAGTCATTTCTATAAAATCCCTAATAGAAGGCTACATCTGTGCTTGAATACTTATAACCATCTCAGAAGGACACTTGATTTCTTAGGAATTTCTTTTATTGGGTCACAACTGGGATCTTTATCATATCTGCCTTAGAGCACTTTCATATTCCATTGGTTTTCTTTTCTGGCTAAATACACCTAGTTCTTGCAGTTCCTCATGGGAAGTATAAGGACTTCCTGACCTCTCACCATTTCTGTTTGCTTTCATCTAGGGTACTATTGTCCCTTAAAATTCCACACCTAGACAGATGTCTTTAAATACAGTAATAAAGATGCCTTCATATTGGTGAAGAATATCCTTTGACACAGATATTAACATTGCTATTAATGTTGACTACAATGCATCCTACCAGAACTCTCCAATCTAAGCCTTATGTAATTTTTTTGTGTCTAAATGGGGAATTTTATATTTATCCCTATTAGATTCCATATTGTTAGTTCGGCCCATTTTTTCTAGCTTAGTGGTTCTTAAACTTTTTGGCTGAAGGACCCTTTTGCACTTAAAAATGGACTGCCCTCCCCTTTCTTTATGTGGTTTTTATCTGTTGATATTTACCATATTAAAAAGTGGACATGTCTTCATCTTGTGAAAATTGTTTTGACCTCACAAAGACCATTTTAGAGACTATAATTTCAGAACCACGAAATTAAGTCCCGATTCTACTACTTAATGAGTTAATTTTGCTTATTTCCTTTTTGTCATGTACTTGTTTTAAGAGTCGTGCCTTCTATAGGTCCACCTATGTCATTGTGGATCGAACCAAGAACAGAGCCAGGATGAGTTACATAGGAAAAATCAGTCTGTAGAAAAAAACTTATTTCACAGAGCCTGGCATAGTGTAGCTACTGAGGCATAGAAGAGGATTCAATTCTTTGCCCAAGATTACGGATGAAAGAATATGAGGTAGGATTTGAAATCAGGTTTTCTTGATGCGAAGACCCAAGCACTAACCACTACACCACTTAGTTCCAGTCTTTCAGACCCTGGAAAATTTTCTTTGGTCTTGATCCCTCAGTTTTAATTGAAAAACAAAATAAAAACCCCACTGCTTTTTTTCTGTTTTCCCTATTGCAGGAAAAAAAGGTTGTATCTGCAAAAATCTAATGTGTATTTTTACCGAAAAATTTATGGAAAAGAGTCCAGTTCATGTCAGGCAGCTTTTAGTAACCCCTTTGCCAATACACCAGGATACTGAGACAAAATATAAAACATTTGAATCTGATAGGGATCTTTGGTTCTGGTGATCCTCTTGGTGGTAGTGGTGTTGGTGGTGATGATGGTTGGAGGGGTGTGTGGGATTATTTTCACAAAACCCTTTCTTGGTCCTCCTTAATTATTGTTTACTGGTCTGGTAACTACTGGGTGGGGCAGCAGTAGGGAGACTGGGATGGACTTGGAGCCGGTGCTAAGGAGAGATGGAGAAGACCTGGAGATAAGGCTTTTTGAAATGATTATGTAAGTCAGTGGGGAAGTAATTGGATTAGTAATATTAGATTTCTGTGCTACTTTTTCTAATGGCACTCTGTGATGCTCTAGGCAGAATAGTTAGAAACTTGCTACTTACAGTTAAGTGTTTGTTGACCAAGAACTCAATACCCTGAGATTAGTGTTTATTTGCCTGGAGATCCATTTTCAGTCATTTTGTAGCTGTAGGCTTCGGAAGGGTGTTGAGCTGGGGTGGGGGATGGGGATGGTGGCTTTTGTGTCTCTCCATAATTCTGAAAAATTGAGTCGGATTTTGCCTTGACACCTCTCACCCACCTCCCCTCCCAATCTAGGCATCTTGCAAAAAGCCCTGTGGTTAAAAGCTGAGTTTTCATTATAGACATCTTTGTATGAAAAGAAAACAGATGTTAAGATGTCAACAACAATGAGATTTTTCTTTAAAGTATAAAGATTAATTATTGCACAGTGTTCCTTTAAAAATATTTATGTAAATTCCTTGGAATAATGTACAGTAGAATGCTTTTAGCAGTAACGCTGCAAGGGGGCTTGTCAGGATTTCCTTGATAAGCCACTCTTTTCAGGGGTTAATAATTCAGTTGTGCAAACCAGTTTTTGGCAGAAGCTCACTTTAAAAGGCTTCAGTATGAAACAGAATTTTACTTTTGCTTACAAGTATGAAAAAATAAAAATAAAATCTATTTGTTAAAGATCTGGAACTGTCAGTAAATCCAGAAAGGAAACAAAAGATAACTAGTTTCAGGTATGTTTTTGCCTCCTTTTTTCCCCTTTCCTTTTTCAGAATTAAAAATAAAAAGCAGCTTGATTCTCTCTTGTCAGGAATGGAGTTAAAATGAATAGGAATTATTTGGATATTTTGAAAAGCTGAGGAATAACTTTAAGCATGGAGAGAATAATTGGTTTTCTAAGTGAATTTCTTGTGAAGTTCTGTCACTGTTGTGCATGTGATATAAAGAGAAAAATGTACATGTTTATTTACCCTTTTGTGGTCGACAAACATTTACTGTGTTGTGCTTATTGTATACAGTACCCAGCTCATAGTAGGCACTTAATAAATGCTTCTTGCTCTGTGTAAATATACCTTTGTCAGTTGTCATCTGGCGTGTTGTGTTCACTTCTGGGAGCCACAGTTGTGAACGCTGATAAGCTGGAGGGTGTCCAGAGAAGGGCCTCGAGGATGCCATTGGGGCCATGAATTCTTAACATGAGGTCGCTTGAAGGAAGGACATGCTTAGCATGGAGGAAAGACGACTGGGGGATATGATAGCTTTGTTCAGTTATTTAAAGAGAAGAGGCTAGATTATATTTGTTGTGTTTTTCCAATGAGGACAATAGTCAAGGAGCCTTGAGTAGAAAGTGCTAAAGTAGCAACTTTAGCCTTGATTTTTCTTTTTTTTTGCTTTTTGGAGGGCAGTTGGGGTTAAGTGACTTGCCCAAGGTCACATGGCTAGTTTTTGTGTTAAGTGTCTGGGGCTGGATTTGAACTCAGGTCTTCCTGACTCCAGGGCCGGTCCTCTATTCACTGCACCACCTAGCTACCCCCTTCAACCTTGATTTCAAGAAAAGCTTCCTAAGCCTTACAGCCATCCCAAAGTGGAATGAATGACTGGCCCTAAGAGGTATGGCCTCCCTCTTTTTGGAGGTCTCAAAGGGGACATTGGATAACCATTTGTAGGCTACATTTTAGTGAAGATCCTTTGTGTGTAGGTTGGACTGATTTGATCGCTGTGGTCCCCTTCCAACTCTCAAATTCTCTGATTCTTCAATAATTATAACCTGATGAACAAAGCTCTTTATCAATTTCATTAACATTTATTAAAGGCCTATATGTTCCAGGCTCTGAGATAAAAAGACAAGGACAAAACTATCTTTGCCCACAAGGAACTTTGTTTTGACTGGTAGGGAATAGAGCCATCTCCTTCTCAAGCCTGACCCTTGCAGTTCAGATAGTCTAGAATTCAATAAGTTGTCTCAAGAACGTAATACTCCTCATCTGTAACACACTGAGGAAACAAAGGGTGTTAGTTCTTTTTGAAACCTTCCTTGTCTGATTTTAATTTCCGTTCTCCAACACATATCCCGAAAATAATTAACAACCACTTACTGTGCTTCTTTTTAAGTAGATCACTGATCTGGGAAAGTGCTCTTTTCGTCTCAAAAATGGCACAGAGAACAGAGAAGAAAATCGTGATGGATATTTATTCAAGGAGTCAGTGGACTGGGGCAGCCTAACTCAATAACATGAGTTATGGATGTCAAAGGCACTCTCTGAACGAATGCTGATGTTTCCATTTCTTTAACCTTGCTTGAGTTTGTCTCAACATTTAAGAGAAGGAAATTCCACTACAGGAAACTCCTGTCTTATGGAAATGCCTAGGATCTTTGATCTGGCCATTTAATATGAAAAGTAAGGAACTGTATTTCAGTAATTAATGAGAGAGGCCTTGACAATATGAAGGACCTTCCCCTGAGGGAGACTTTTCTAGATAAATGAAAGTTCTGATATTGGACAGTTGCAAAGATGTCCATAGGCCTGTGTGGTCCATCTGCCATTTTTAATGAAGAAAAATAGAATTAATTTGAAGAGATGAGTTCAGGTGGTGATAAGTTTAGATTTTGAGTGTGGCTAAGTGTGAAATCCGACTTCTTTGGAACTTTCTCCATTGTGCCCTATCACCAGGGATGCCTTTTTCCATTTCCCTTCCCCTTCCTTATGTGTGTTTTCTTTCCCCATTAGATTGTCTTTGTTTTTGTCTTTGTATGCCTAGTGCTTAACACAATGCCTTGTACATAGTTAAGTTCTTAATAAGTGTTTATTAACTGTCTGACTCCTGGCCATGTTTCTGACTCTGGATTTTGCCACTGAGCCTTAGTTGCTTTTTTATTCACAAATTTCCCTCAGCATATAGGGCCTTCCCACTCTAAAATGTCCCTCTCCTAAGATGGCCTCCTTCACCCATTTGTGAGTTCTTTCCAGGGCCTCCATTTTGGAGAGGGACCCAGGCCAGTCATGATTCATTCTTCTCCTGGCTACTGTGCCAAGGACTCTGTTCACCACCATGCCCTGTGTGTTGGTACCTACACCCCTTAACATATTTAGTATCTTTTTCTATGTTTTCTCCCCTCATTAGAATGTAAACTCCTTGCTTGTATTTGTAACTTCTGCACTTAGTATAGTGACTGGCATATTTGTTGTTGTTCAGTCATCTTCAGTCGTGTCGGGATTTTCTTGGTAAAGATACTGGAGTGGTTTTCCATTTCCTTCTTCAGCTCATTTTACAGGTGAGGAAAGTGAGGCAAACAGGGTTAAGTGACTTGCCCAGGGTCACACAGCTAGAAAGCATCTAAGGTGGGATTTGAACTTAGGAAGATGAATCTTCCTGACTCTATGTACTATGGTGCTACCTAGCTGCATTTAGTAAGTGCTTAATAAATGTTTCTTGTCTTCTGGTTCACCTGCCAAAGTGTTTCTATGACCTTTTGTGAACATAAATAACTTGTATGGTTGCCAGCTTGCAGCCTAAGATTAGACAGGCAAGGGTAGATTGAAGGGATAAGATTCCAAGTACTAGTGATCTCAGAAAAGTGGAAGGCAGGGTTCCTGGAAGATTGGGAGGTCTTAGTATTAGGGGATCCTTTCCAGAAACAGTTAGTGAAACTCAAGGATCTCTGAATACCATGTGGAGAAAGAATGTCAATTTAGACTCCTGAGACTGCGTCCAGTTTATCCTGCTATAGATCTTGTTTGTACATAATAGTTTGACTATTGCCTCCATTATTAGACTGTGAACTCACTGAGGACCTATCCTTATATCTGTGTCATTTCTTAGTAAAGAACTTGGCACATAGTAGGTTCTTAATAAATGCCTATTGACTTGTTGGGACTAGCAGAAAAATGCCCTTTGATAAGAAAGTTAGAGGCTGTGGTTCAGCAAGATTTGTCAGTAGAAAGGAGGGGCGGGTGCAGGAAATGTGGCTTTGGAACATTGTGGGTTCCAAGGAATTCATGCAGTGAGTGAATTCAGAGTATGAAATCAGGCAATCAGTTTGAAAAAAAAAATCCAGCCCTGTTTTGTCCAGTTTCCCTTTTCTTTTGCCCCAAATGATTCTCTTTGGATGATGGTACCGGGCCAATACCCATTCATGTATAGAATAGTCAGAAACAGTCTCCATTGCTGGTTTCCAAAAATGTAGGATTTTTTCTGTAAAGCTGTTCTTCAGAGGCAGCTATATCTCTGTTAAGGGCAGAGCAGAGACTAAAAAGGCTGTGCCAGGGAAGAATAATTAGTCAGTTGATGAATTGGGGCTCTGTTTACAGGTCTCTTATGAAAGACAATCATTTGTTAGCTTAAAGAAGGCATGTGTATCAATTATTCGTGTCAGTCGGAACAGTTAGGGTGGTGTATTGCAATAAATCACAATTGCAGACACCCAGTAAGAGCTATATGTTGGTAGCAGGGAACTATAGGGCTTCTGTACCAAGAACCCAGAGTTTAAACATGTGCGAAAAACAGATGCTTTTTTTAAAATTTAATTTTTTTTAAAAGAATAAACTGGATGCAAAGTCACTCTGGAAAACCCAAACTGCAAAGGGCCCTGAGTTAATTTGAATGACAATTTGAGAAAGTAAGCAGGCTAAAAGGCAGTTTGAAAATCAACTGGACTGTCATGTACATGTTTAAAATGGGCCTCCTTCTTCAAAGCTCCAGCTCTGTATGTGAGAATCTTCAGCCTGGGGAAACTGGTATCTTACTAAGAAGTGAGTCCAGAATCTATGTCTTTTCTCCAGTATCTGTTAGTGAGAAAGACAAGCACAAACAGAGATAAACAGTGGTCACAGACAGAGCATCCGTCCATCCATAATCTCTGTCTCTCTGTCATCTATGAATGTCCAATAAATGTCAATAAAAAGAGAAACGGGGGTAAGATGGAGAGAGCATGCTGATGACCTGACTGTGGCCCACGCTCATTATGCACATCACTGAGCCTCTCTGTGCCCTTGGCAGCTCTCCAAGGCTCTACTTGCAAACCTTTGTAAGTGGTCCAGGGAGTCTCCTCACCTGTCCAGATGTCACTGTCTGTGGTCCTCCCTTCCCCCCTTCTGCAAAGTCGAATTTAAATTTAAACTGGGAATAATGATGATGATGATGACAATGATTGTAGCAAGTATTTGAGGTTTGAAAAGTGTTTTACACATATTATCTCTTTATCCTGGATGCTCACTCCTCTCCTGGACTTTACCTACTAGAAATACCCTCTGCCCCCTGAGGCCTTTCCCTCTTATTTCCTGGGACCTCCCAGAACCTCCCTTTTAAGAATGATATTTATGAATGATATTCATGTCTTCATTTCTCTCCATGCTGCTCTCCCCACTGTCCTGGGCTTTTTCCACAATCTCCTACCCCTTCCCTGCTCTACCCTACCCAGTGTGTTCATATCCCCCTCCACCAGCAGCTTCTCAACTTCCATTTCCCTCACTGGATTGTGAGCTCCTTGAGGGTAGGAACTACCTTTCTTTCTGCTTGTTTTCCCTCTGTGCCTGACACGTGGTCACTTAAGCTTTCCTTATGCAAGTAGATATGTACAAACAAACTCTAAACCAGATAGTTGGAAATAATTAGCTGTAGGAAGTCACTAGAATTAAGGGGGATTGGGAAAGACTTCCTGGAGAAGATGAGATTTTAGCTGGGACTTGAAGGAAGCCAGATGTGGAGGGAGATTGTTCCAGACATGGGGCACAGCCAGCACAAATGCCCAGAGTCAGGAGATTGACCGTCTTATTTGAGGAACAGCAAGAAGCATATCCCTAGATCACAAGTATGTGGGAAAGTAAAAGGTACAAGAAGACTGCAGACACCCTGGAATTGAGTCAGTACTTTGTAAAGGCTTGTTGACTTGAATTGATGTTATTCTTATTGTCCAGATAATGAGAATGGTGGTCTATGTGCTATGCACTCAACAATCCTGTTGTGAGGTAGTTACTATTATTATTCCTGTTTTACAGAGGAGGAAACTGAGGCAGACAGGGTAAATGACTTGCCCAGAGTCACATTGCTACTAAGTGTTTGCAGTGGATTTTGAATTCAAGACTCTCTGGTTCCAAGACTAGTGTTCTAGCTGCTACACCAAGTTAGCCTGCCTTTCATAGTAAGATAAAGTATTTTAAAAAAGTTTTGTAGTTACTCTTTCCACTTCCTTTGGTTAGTGTGAAGTTCCCGTGGAAAATAAAAAAAATCCAAGTGAAGAATATGTATATGGTCAAATGGGTGTGAAGGAAAGAGCTTTTTGGGCTTGGGGCTGTGGGCTTGTAGACTCTGAAGGGATGGCAGTAAGTATTTGGGGTGCCTGCTCTGTTCCTGGAATGGTGCCAGGCTTGTATTTTTTTTTTAAGAAATATTATTATATTTTTATTATCTGGAAGAGACCCCAGAGACCACCCAGGTCACTCCCCTCATGTTACTGATGAGGAAATGAGAGTGAGACTGACTGGGCATCCACAAAGAGGAAGGTCCGAGGCAAGATTTAACTGAACCCTCTTGGTCTCAGTCTGGTCTTTCCTTTGTACTTCATTCTAGTTTTCATTCTGTCCCTGGCCTAGCCCTGTGACAGGTCGTTTAAGCTCAGTCTCAGTTTTCTTGTCTGTAAAATAGGCATAAGGATACACATCTTGCCCACCCAAATACCATCCTGCATGTTTGGCAGAGTGCTTTGTAAACATTTCCCATCTGCCAGTTTCTCCATCATGCCCCCAAACTAGCTCCTCCCCTCCACACTCCATTTTTCAGCTTCTTTTTATGCGTTGTCTTCCACCCATTTTATTTCTTTTATTTTGCTTTTGAATCCCTAGGGCTTGCCTAGCACAGTGCCTAGCACACAGTAGGAGCTTCATTAATAAATTTAATGTCTATTGGCACGATGTGCTATATAAGTCATAGCCATGATAATAATGGTTATGATTTTGTTTGCTTTAATCCCTAGCACCCCACTTGTAAGTCCCTGGTGCTTCCTCTCTAAGTCTCTTCCCCCCCACCCTCCTTCAACATTGTTTATCTCCCTTTTGAAACCTTTGCTGGTACACGGGTGAAAGCCTATGGACAAAATGGTTTGTCCTTTGTTCTTGAAGAAGACCAAGACACGTTGTCATGACTTGCAAATGAATTGTATATGAGAGAGGGAGGGCTGTGCAAGGTCACCAGCCTCACTTTCTCTTCAGGAACCATCTGGGTCCAGTGGCCAGATGTAGATCAG
Source organism: Petaurus breviceps papuanus (assembly GCF_028583685.1). Lineage (NCBI taxonomy): Eukaryota > Metazoa > Chordata > Mammalia > Diprotodontia > Petauridae > Petaurus > Petaurus breviceps. The sequence goes on along the minus strand of NW_027185777.1, from coordinate 3,222,791 downwards.
GATGACTGGAGATGGCCCAGGATGATGTGGTCAAGGTCCGGGTTTGGGGGAATATTTATGGTGTGTAGTTGTGACATTGGGGAGGGGGGAAAGGCATTGGGCAGCTGTTTTAGTTTTTTCCTACCTCCCACTCAAGCCCTGAACACACACTCGCCAGTATGTCTTTTACTGTGCAAATAGTTGCATGAGAGTTTGTTTGCATTGGCCCTCAGCAAAACTGTGAAGGAAGTGAAGTTGGTCTTGGGTTGTTTCCCACCTTCTCTTGCAACACCCGTCTTGGTGTTTTACCAAAAAAAAAAAATCACCAGGAGAACCCAACCAAAAACAAACAAATAAAAAACCCACAAGGCCTCCCAAACCCCAACAGCCCTACAGAAAACCCAACCCCCCAAAATCAGAACCAATCATCCCACTCCCATCCTTTTCTCTCCAAGCCTTGCTTTCCTCCACTCATTATTTCTCTTGGATGGTCTCTGCTGCCTGGGTTTCATGTTACTTTGACTACATTTGACTTCCAAGCTCTCTTCAGCCCTGGTCTTCCCTGGTCTTTGGGCCCACATTTCAGCCGGCTTCTGGTTTTCTTCTGGATTTAACTCTGCCAACTCAAATGCAATGTTGCTAAAATGGAACTCCTTTCTGTAACAGAAGCTGCTGCTCCTCCCGACTCCCCAGTTCCTCCCAGTACCCCCATCTTTTCAGCCAACCAGCCTTAAGAGGTAGAAGGAATCCTTCCATCCCACTGTCCCATTGTGTGTGTGAAGAAATGGAGAGAGATGTAAAAGGATTTGCCCAATGTCACCCTAGTCATGATGGGTAGAGTCCAGACCCAGACTGTACTTTTTCTGCTGCTCTTAGAATCATCTTTGACTCAGCATCCTCTCGTCTCACACATCCAGTCATCGTTATCCCATCTTGTTATTTCTAACAGCTCTCAAATCTGTCCCCTTGTCTCCATGCCTACAGAGTACCTGCGTTTGAGTCCTGGCCCTTGGAATGACTACCTGCGTTATCTCGGGGAAGTCCCCTCCCCTTTCTGCTTCTATGTTTTCTCATCAGTAAAATAAAGAATCCACCTTAGATGAGTCTGGCAGCTGTGAATTTCTGATCCTATACCCTTATGTTCTGTCACTTCTCCCTGTTGGAACTTCCTTCAAAATGTCTTTATCCCACAGGAATTTGCTTAAATAAACATTAGAATTCTCCTAAATGTGAAACAAGTGGAATTTCCTGTGAAAGGATATTGCGCTTGTCTATTCATGATTGTGCTTTTTTTTTTTTATAAGATTGAAGGAGGAGGAAGAGGAGGAGGAGGAACAAATGAGCAATTCTCAATTACTTCAAGGATTGCAAAGTGCTTTACTCATGTTATCTCAGTTCTTATTATTGTGATTATCATCATCTTTTTGGAGTTTACCGAATGTTTTGTTTTGGCCAGGAAAGCAAGAGAGAAAATAACCCAGAGCAAAAGCAGATATATGTTAACGTATTCCAAGTTTGAAGTGAGGATGAGATCATCCCTTTCTTTTTCCTTCCTCCACACAGATTTCTAAGACGTTAGACCGACCATGCCATTTCCTTGCTCCTTCAATAGCTGTGTATTGCCAGCAGAATAAAGGATGGACTCATTCACCTGAAACTTTAATTTCCAGTTGTATTTCAGATAATTGTCTTTCACATGCCCCACCCTACAGCCAGACTGGCCTACCACCCATTGAATTTAATGTGCCCGCTACTGCTTTTGTAAGGTGTGCACCGGCTGCCCCCATATTCCTTCCTCATGCATGACTTTGAGAGTCCTTCCTTTCTTTCTAGCCTTCCTTGGTCAGGTTCTTGAGGGAAGGGGATGTTTTGGGTTTTGTCTTTGTATACCACCTGCCTGGCATAATGCCTTGCATAGAGTTGATAGTTAATGTTTGTTAAATTCAGTTAAAAGCTCAGTTAGATGTCCAACCTTCTTTGACTGTCGTCTTAAAGCCTTTGGATCATAGCACTGGGAATAGAAGATACTTCAAAAGTTCGACCTTATTTTATAGATGTGGAAACAAGGCCCACAAAGGTCACATAACTTATCCAAGGTCATAGAGATAGAATTTGAATCTAGGTTCAGTATTCTCTGACCTCAGATCCCAACACTCTTCCCACTATGGGATTTAAGAACCACTTGGGCAGAGTGGAGGCCCTGGTTTGGAGAGTGAGTATAGCAAAATGTTGAGTTTGTGCTTGCTGTTTCCATCATTCTGGGTGAGTGCTGGGGGTACAGGGACAAAAATAAAACAGTCTCTGATCTCAAGAAGCTTATATCCCATTGGGAGAAATACAACATGAATAAAAATACACAAGGACAAAGTACATATGGAGAAATACAAAGTATTTTCCAAATGGAGAGAGTGCTTGTAACTGGTAAGAAATGTTTATTGTTTTTTTTTTTCTTTCTTTCTCATGGTTTTTCCCTTTTGTTATAATTCTTCTATACAACACGACTAATGTGAAAATAGGATAGGAACGTGTATGTAGAGCCTGTATCAGATTGCCTGCTGTCTTGGGGAGGGAGGAGGAGAAAATTAAAAACTTAGGGAAGTGAATGTTGAAAACTAAAAATAAATTAATTAACTTATAAAAAATGTTTATTAGCTGACTGGGGGGATCAGGGAAGGCTTCTCATACCTGGCACCAGTGCTGCTTGCTTTGAAGAAAAAGGAGAATTCCCTGAGGTCAAGGTGAGGAAGGAGGATATTGAGACATGGGGGACCATTTATGCGAAAGCATGGCTATGGGAGATGCAGCGTGTAGAGAACAGTGTGTAGAGAACAGCCAGCAGGTGATTGTGACTGGAACAACAATGTGAGTCAATAAAACTTAACAGGAAATAAGACTGGGAAGGTAGAGGAGAGAGACATTGTGTAAGACTTCAAGTGACTGGTTGAGAAGTTTGTATTTTATTCTTGGTGCATTCAGAAGCCATTAAGATTTTAGAAGTGTTTGTATGTGGGGAATTTATGGAGGGCTATGAACATTAAGCAGAGGAATCAGTCCAGAAGCATTTACTGAGCCCTTGCTATATGAGTCCTGGTTTGGGGAAATATGGCACTGGGTGTATGGAGACAAGTAAAACAGTTTGTACTAAACCCCTGGACAGGTAACTTGTGCCCGTTTTCATTGTTTCTATGCAGTATGTATGAGCACATATATAACATGTACAAAATGAGGTTCTTTTGGAAGGGAGGAATCTAGCATGGTTGGGGGGGGGGCGGTCAGGAAAGACCTCAGGAGCTGAGTATTAAGTTAAATTAAAAATAAATAAAAAATCAGGCATTTCAAGAGGTTAGAGTAGGCGGTGAGTATTCAGAAAGGAAACACTGGATTTCCATTTATCATTACCTTTTCATGCTATAGAAGGAATTTCTCTACAGATACACATCATTAGAACCTTTGAGTCCTTTTCAAATCTGAGATTTTGTAATTTTTGTCAATGTTTTTGTGGAGAGATATTTTCAGCCACCGATGCTGTGACACAAAAATATTTCCCAGGTGTGCTTGTGAAATTAAAATATGATTAAGAGTTTATTAATTTTTCCTCCCTCTTCTGTACATTAGCTGGTATCTAGTCTGGAGTCTTGACCTCTCATTTTTTTCCCAGCCGCTATTTTGACTACATTTTGTACTAGGGAAAAGGAATGTTTGTTTTTGTTTATTGAATGACAATAATCAAAGCCTGGAGGAGTTGGAATTCTTTCCATTGTAAAGTGTTCAACTGGGCCATGCCTTGAGCAGAGTAATTTTAATTTTTCTGAGCTTCTTTGCTGTCTTCATTCTGTTGATATTAAGATGATAGCTAATCAGATCTGCTCTGGAAGTCCTGGAGAGCTGGCCCTTTACATTCAAAACTGGATTGGTATTTAATTGTGAAGATGAATAAGTCCCAGTGAACCCATCCAGCCATTGTTGTAGGGCCAGGAAAAGGTAGTTTATACTGTTCCTTCTGTTCTCAGTTCCAGCCCTACTTAATGGTTTTCGCCTTCAGACAAGCCTCAGGGCAAGAAAGTAGTGTCCAGGGACAAAACAGGAAAAGGAAGTATCCAGCCAATCTTCTGATGTTTAAGTAAGTCTCTATGACTCCTAGTAATAGCACTTTTCTTTTTTTAATTGGCCCTGTCATTCAAAGATTGCTAGCTTTAACCAGCAATCCTTTCTTCCCCCTTAATTAATTAAATGACCTATGAGTATGACTTTAGCATTAGAGTTGAAATATAGATTACAGATCTAGTAGAGATAAGGAGTAAAAATACCTAAGCATATTGTCATGTTATATAAACATGGTTTGACCAGTGAAATTTATTTCAAATGAAGAGAGGCATTTATTTACCTCTAGAGACTAGTGAATCACACTCCTACCTATTTTTATACACACACACACACACACACACACACACACACACACACACCTTCTATCTGTCTTTCCACTTCTACCCTCCCCCCCCAGTTTTTTTTTTTTTGCCTTTGTATCTTCTTTGCAAACAGATGCCTGGGACATAGTAGTTTAATAAAATTGTTGATTACTAGGTTGATTTTTTTCATAAAGGAAAGCAAAACCCAAGCAGTTATCGCCAATTTACATCTGGAATAGGAATCCTTCTTTGTCATGTGAGAATATCCGGTATGTTGTTTTTGAGTAGTCCACATTGGACGTAGCAGCTGAGGTACAGTGGAAAGAACCATGGTTCTGGATCAGAGGATCTGAATTCAAATCTTTCCTCTGCTGCTTACTTCCTCTGTGACCTTAGGTAGGTTAATTTCATCTCTGGGATCTGTAAAATGAAGAAGTTGGACTAAGGAACCCCAGACTTTTTCAGCTCTAGATCAATAAATAATGGTGATTATTTACTGATTGTTCTGCTGAATAGCTTGGGATCATTCAGATTTACACAGAATTTTTGTGCCAGGTGCCACACTCTGAAACAGCTCACCTTGGTTTCAGTTTCTCCCATTTGCCCATTCTAGTCAGTAGAATATCAGGCAGATTACTTAACCTCTCTATACTATAATATTTACCCTCCTATATGTGGATATTATAAATATGAATAAACTGTTGTTTGTGTTTTTTGTTTAAAAATTTTCTTTCTCATTTCTCTCTTGATACCCTTTGTTTGTACATTACTTTTACCTTCTCTCTTCTCCTAACCAGTGAGTCATCCCTTGTAACAGATATTTCAGAAGAAAGAGAAAAATACATTTCAGCAAAATCAACCACATCATTGGTGTCTGACAGTATAGAGATTTCTTCACACCGTTAGCCTGCCTAGTTCCTCCCAGTGAAGGGAAGAAGGTGTATTTTCTCATCTCTCTCTCTCTCTCTAGGGTCAAGTTCGGTGATTATAATTACACAGCGTATCTTTTTTTCTGTTCTTTCTGTTTATATCATTGTAGCTATAACACTTACTTTATCAGTTCACATAAATCTTTTCATGCTTCTTTGCTTTCTTGAGATGCACACTTACTTCACTCTATTATCAGTTCACCCAAATCTTTTCATGATTCTCTGCTTTCTTAATATGCAGTAATAATTCACTCCATCCACCCATTTCCGGGTCACCTAGTGTGTGCTTTATTTCCAGTTCTTTGTTGCCTACTCAAAAGCTGCTATTAATATTTTGTACATATGGGACCATTCAGTTTTTGAACTTTGTAAGGGATTTGCCAAGGGAACTCTGGGTCAAAAGCTATAAACATTTGAGTTACTTTTCTTTCTGCTGATATTTTCAAAGTGCCTAACTAAAACTCCCTTTAGGAAAGTCCAGTTTACGGTCCAGGCAGTTTATTGAGCATACTCCAGGTAGACCAGAGTGGATAAATTCATTCTCACCTTTATGAGTAAGCAGTTCTGCTTCTTCCAGAGATTCCATTTGGCTTCCTGAAAGAAGTGAATTACTTTATGTCTAAAAGCATTTTGATTCTGAGGGGAATATTTTAATTACTACCATTATGACTTTTGACATTAAAAAACTAAATGCATCATAAAGTGACCCAGGATCCTTCCTTATGTTGACTTAGAAAGGACAGGAGCTGCCCCATTTTAGTTTTGAAGAGTTTTTGAAAGCATCAAGATTGTAAATTGTGGATGCCCCATGGAAACATTCCAGTTTTCTGAAAATATCCTTTGCATAATTCATGGCATCCAGGGTAAAGTAATAAAGGTGAGAGGAAGACTGGCTTTGGGGTTTTTTTTTTGGACTGATAATTGTAAGGCAACGAGTTTGTAAGAATCTTATGCAAGAAGATGAGGTGGAACCTGTAAAACCAAATTCCTAGCAGCTGACTGAAAGCTGGTCGAGTCTTGGAAAGTGGATTGTGGTTGATATATTTAAAGCGGAAATTACTCAAGCCTCCTGGAGTTTTAAGTCTCCCCTTGACCTCCACAGTGGGATGTGGGAAGTGTAATCTTTTCTGCCTCCTCCCTCCCCTCTCAAATTAATTCTTATGACTTTAAGATGTAACTTGTTTGATGGAATCTGACTTCAGTAAGATTGGATTAGAATTTAGAGATGGGTTATAGCTTATCTCTATCCTCCCCTTGAAATGCAGTAGTGGGTGAAAGTGATACCACATTTTGCACTGGAAAGAAAAATTTACATTTAAAAGACCCAAAACACTAATTATGGTGAGGAATAGAGTAGTGAAGTTTGCTTTACTATTTAAACAAAGCAAAACAATCCTATAAAACCCCTGCCATTTCCCTCCTTGGCTTTCCCTCTCCTCTGACTGCAATCCTTCTAAAACATTTTGCTTGTAATTTTTGCTAGTCTGTCACCAATTCTAGAATTTCTGGTTCTTCCCATCAGGAATGAAGAGGTGGAGGCCTAGGGAGATTTGCCCACGGTCGCTAAGTGACAAATCTAATGACTCCAGATATTGGTCATTCTGCATCTAGGTTGGGATTTCTTTGCTTTGTCCTAGGTACTTGTCCTATTGACACCAGAGTGATGAGGATTGATGATGCATGACTTTGTACTAAGCCTTCTGTGCCCTTTTTAAGGCCTGACCTGTGAAAGGGGATCAGAGACTGGAGAAGTAGGAAGATTATTTCACAGAGAGTTGAACTTGATTCTCTGGAGGGAGGGCTCCCATCTACAGTGAGCCGTTCCTGGGCCCAGCAAGGAGGTGCAGCAGTAAAGCTGGAGAGATAAATTTGTGGAGGAGTTCCCAGCCTGAACAAGACCCGAGTCAAAGAAAACACAGTCCTTTCCTATAGAGGAAAAAATGTGGGTATTTCCTTGCTTAAGGAATGTGAGTTATTTGGATTATGCACATCTGGGGGACAGTACCTAATGGGGAAGGGAGGATTCTCAGTCTGGATCTGGGAGTTGGGTTTATAAAAGCACTCACTGACTTTAAGAACCTGAGTTCAAATTTTCCCCATAAACTTCCTTGGTCTTAGTTTCCTCAACTGTCAAATAAGGGAGTTGGACTGGAAATCTTTAGGCTCTCTTCTTTCTCTAAATTTATGGTCAGTTAAGCCCTTATCAGTACCAGAACAGAGTCCTCATAAGTGGGGGCAGGAGGCTGTTACATCTTATATAAGGTGACAACAAAGTTTTTTGCAAAAAGGACCACAGCTCCATGGAGTGACAACAATCCAGGACAATGCCTGGGTGCACCCGCTGAATTTACTGTGGTGTCACAGAAGAAAATAATGAAGTTAGAAGAACAGCAGGTTTATGAAGTGTCCAGAGTTTTCAGGGAAATGTGATTGGCTTATTTTCTGACAGTGAGTTGAAGAGAATGGGACACTTAGGTAGAGGGATTCTCTTGTGAGCATTTCCATTATCTGTTAAAATGAGAACAATGGACCTTGTGGCCTCAGAGTGCCCTTTGAGCTTGAGAGCTGTGAGTCAGTGTTGGCCTCTGAAGATCCTGGCCTCTGGGTCTGGAGCTTAGGAGAGATGTGAGAAGTGGAGATAGAAATCTTGATCCTCTGCATGGAGGCATTGAGCCTTTGGAATGAGTGAAATTGCTAGGAGTCTCAAGAACAGATTCTTAACTACCACCTCCTTGAAGGGATTGTTTGCAGAGGAGTCCTGAAGGTGGTTGTCCATTTGTATCTGTGATTGAATGGTGATTGGTGATATTTGAGGGTTTTCACTAGAATGGTGGGAGCTCCCAGCTAGCTGGCAATGGGCTGTGGAGACAACAAGGAGGTGAAGGCATAGTATATAGACTGCTTTGTCAAGAACTCTAGCAGCAAAGAGGAGATCAGAGATTGGGACAGAAGCTGGGTGGGGTAGAAGGGTTGAGGGAAAGCTTTTTTTTTTTTTTTTTAAAGAATTGAGGAGACCTGAGTATGTTTATAAGCAGATGGGAAGGAGATAGTAGAGGAGAGATAGAAAATGCCTACATCTAGGCATAACCAAAGGAAGCAGGTACTGTAGGGAGAAGTGGGATCAAAGGTACAGTTTAAGAGATGCTTCTTCTGTGAAGATAAGGAAGGAGAAAGAAGGTGATAAGGCAGTTTACCTAGCCTAGGCTGAGTGCCCCTTGATAAGGGTGGGAGACAGGCTTTCCCTCGGCACTGAGATGCCTCGCTGGTGGCTAGAGAATGGGAAGATGAGATCTGAAAACCCTCTTGGTTCAGGATGAAATGATCTGTTTACTTCCTTAGAAACTGGCTGGCGTTTGAAAAGGGGAACTGAGGAGTCTAATTCAGTCTAAGTGGTGCAAGTGAACTTTACCCAGATTCCTTACCTGGAGCATAATAGAAAATACAAAAGATGAGGGCAGAGAGGAGTGGCCAGCCAGTCTTTGGCCACTGGAGTTTCCCTTAGTGAGAGGGAAGACTATTCAGAAGGAATTAAGGGCTTGTACTGGAGAAAAAACTGAGGTGAAGCCCAGAGAAGGTTTGGGTCCAGGCTCCCCTTGTGGTTGTTGATGAAGTGATACCAGGGACAATTTTTCACAGTGACACTTCTTGAAATTGTAACTTTGCTTAGTTGTTATTTTTATCTTCAGTTGGTTTTCCCATGGTTGCCAGCAATAAAACCCTCTTTAAAAGCTCAAAAAGTCTGTGTGCTCCCCATCTTCTTGCTTCACCATCCATCTCCCAGCCCTTCCACCATATTGAAGCAGTAGAAAGCTGCCTTCATGGCTGGGGAGCTGGGCTCACCCTTGTAGGTTGGAGCCCAGTTGAGTTGTTAAAGCACGGCTTCACAACCATTTGTTGGGTATAAAATTTGGGCACCCCAGGACACTATGAATCATTTAGTAGCTGATGGACTCCAGACTTAAATTAGCTAGATTTATGTAGTACTTTGAGGTTTGTGAAGCAGTCTGTGTGTATCTCATTTTATCCTCACAATAACTCAGTGAGTTAGGTACCGTTTTTTACAGGTGAGGAAATCAAGTGACTTGCCTAGGATCACACAGCTAGCAAAGATCTGAGGCAAGATTGGAGCTCAGGTCTTCCCGATTCCCAAGTCCTGTGGTCTAACCACCCTAGCTTCCATTTGTCGAGATCTCTAGATACTATTATTTGCAGTGAGTTTTAAAACTATGAACAAGTTTAATTGTTTAATTGACAACTGAAGAACAGCTTATTCACTAGTAGGATCTATCCCTATCTCTTTAGCCAGCAAAGTAATTAAGGACTAAAAGAAACCTTCCTTTATTGAAGCCTCTCTGATTTAAGTGGTAGCATGAAAGGAGAGGATATATCAGAACCACTTTCATTAAACATGAAATACCAAGTGTACAAGGCAAAGAACATCCTCTTTATTAAAAAGCTTTGGGTGCCATGATAGGTACCCAAGTAGAGGACCACCAGTGTTGGGCTGAAAGGTCACTTGGAGATCTTCTAGACCAATCAATCCTCCCTACCCCCTTCTTTTACAGACAGGAAGCCAAAGCCCACAGGCTAAGCCATCCGCCCTTGGTCACATACCTAATAAGTGTTTGGGGCACAATTGGAATTTACCCACATCTTCCTGATTCCAAGACCAGCATTCTGTCCTTCTGTCCTATGCTGACCTGTTCTCTGTGGGACTACAGATGAAGTAGGGGAGGACACTGAAGGACCCTGTCTCTGTATATTCTCCCCTTCCACTTTCACCTCCCCTTTCTCCTTTCCCCTCAGGATGATGAAGAGGCAGTTTAGCATCTCTTGTTTTTTTTTCCTTTGTACATTGGTCTTAGTTCATTTGCTCATAGAATGAGAGTTGGAAAGAAACTTGAGGGCATCTGGATTAAACCCCAGACTTTATAGATGAAGAGACTGGGGCACAGAGAGGTTAAGTTACTTGCCCAAGGTCACCATTGTGTCCTGCTTTACAATGTACCTGTTTTTGTGTGTGACCTTTTGGGGGGAGTATTGAGTCATAGGAGATCTTTAGATTAATAGGTGGGAGACCTCCTGAAATCTTCACATAGAGGCAGAGACCACCTTGTTGGGGTTATTGTTATAGGTTTTTCTATGATTCACCAAAATGTCCTTTAAGTACAAGTCAGCAGTGAAACTCTGTGCCCCCTGGAATATGAGCAAAGTAAAAGCAGAAATGAAACCCACAAAAACAAAACAGCAGAAAAACTGAACCCCCCCCCTAAAGCAATCAGTTTTGTTTAATAAACCAGTAGTTTGTTCACTTAATTTTTAAATTTATTCTCAGAAAAGCCACTGGAGATACGTCCATGCAGTTCTATTGGTTATGAACAGGAAGCACCATGTTGAAAAGGCTTCCAGTGTTTGACACGTTCCCCTTTATTGGGGCTTGTAGATATGTTGTGTTCTGGTTTTAAAAATGGAAGAAATAATAGGATTCAGAACTGGAGGAGACTCCAGAGGCTGTCTGATCTAACCCTCTGATTGACTGGAGAGGAGACTTGTGCAAGGTCACACATGCATTTACCCCACTTCCACCACCACCATCGTCACCATCACCATCACCATTGTTGTCATCACTCACCGTTAGGTGTGGCTTTAAGTTTTGCAGAACACAGCCTCCATTTTCACCATTATTCAAGCCCAGATCCTCTGACTTCAAACCCTCTGGGTTTGTGTTCTTACTTCCACTACACCATCAACATGGATCCTCAGCCCTTCATGTTTTCCCTTTTGATGTTAATTCCAGATGATCTATTAAAAATGATATCATATAGTCTAGCAAAGGGTGATAATACGCTGATAATTTAAAGTGTCATCAGACAAACACCTATAAGTGACAGAAACAAAATGCTGAAGAAAATTACAGTGTTATCTTCTTGTACACATCTCTGGATAGAGCATGGGACTTGGAGTCAGGAATGCCTGAGTTCAAATCCAGCCAACAGACAGGGTTTGTCTGATCTCACTGTATTGGTGCCAGACTTTGTTCAGATGCTAGATGGGCTTAGCCCCCGCCATGGCTCAGTTTCAGGAGGCTATAGCAGCAAGCACCCCAGCATCCCTAGGGTGGCTGCCAACACAGGTTCTTAGATCTGCCTTTCTAAAGAAAAGCAACTCAAAATGGGTTAACAATCTTGCTTTAATCAGTCAAACATATCATTTACCTTGTTCAGGGGAAAAAGTCAGCACCCTGAACTTCAGAGTATACAGAGGTTACAAGCAGAAATTATAAGACAGAGAAACATTTCAAGCAGACAGGTCTCCAACTGTCCAACCATTACATCCATATCTAGTCAGTCGCCAGAGAGGGAAGCATCAACATCTGGGTTTTTCAAAGTCGGGGGGCTCTCACCAGCTGCCTAGAGTCTCATCTGGTCAAATTTTCCTCAAAGTGAGCCCCCAAACAAAGTCTCACATCAGGGTTTATATAGCCTTCTCCTGGCTCAGAGAATGTAACAACTCTCTTGACCCCACTGCCTAATCACAAAAAACTCCTGAAAAACAAGCCTCCCCACAGCCTCCAGGTGCACTTAAGCCTCTCAAATGGCCTAGGATCAGGGAAGATCTTGAATTTCCATTCCATTCCTATAACAGAGATCCACTAGCCTCAGCCTTCCAGAGGAGCAAAGCATCATAGGCTTGCTCCACTACCCCCAGCAATAATTTAAACTTTTCCCCAAATGGCTCTAACATGCCACATTTCTCTAAACATCTTTCTCCATGATTGTAGTTTTTCACTCGAGACAGCCTTTATTTAAAACCCGTCAACATGAAAATGTACCACTTCCACCTTAGTAACTTTGGTGGCAGCTTTTTTTTTTTTTAAAGCGAATCTTTACTGTTTCCTGTTCTTGTGTTTATTTGGTTATGTGTCGCTGTCTTTACCATTTGGGGAGGAGCACTAGGGAGCTTCTCTGTAAGATCTCTACAGAATGACTTCTGTGTGAATGAAGTTTCCATTCCCAGTTATGGGAGGCTTCCCTATAGATTTCTCTCCACATGCACAGTTTAGGTTGGGGGCAGCTTCGAAAAACTTCACATCCTGTTTGAGTAAGCTGCTGTTTGTTAAGATTACTCAATCTCAGTGAGCTCAGTTTAGAGAAACCAGTTACTCTCTGATTCCTTCCTAGCTCCTCACTGGTATGGTAGAAGCAGGGGCACTTCTGTTTTCAGAAAACAGGATAGTCATATACAGGGGTTGGGAACCTGCAGTCTCCAAGCCACATGTGGCCCTCTAGGGTCTCAAGTGCGGCCCTTTGACTGAATCCAAACGTCACAGAACAAGTCCCCTTAAGGAAAGGATTTGTTCTGTAAAACTTGGACTCAGTTAAAAGGCCACACCTGAGGACCTAGAAATGTGGCCTGGAGGCCTCAGATTCCCCCACTCTTGTTCATATAACTGCAAACCATTTCCCCTGAAAGCCACATACTTTGTACAGAGCATTTTTTTCCTTGGTTTTGAACAATATACTTATATTATTCTTTCCAGGGTAGTTGAAATATTGGCTAAGATTTTAAACTCAGTTTTAAAGTACATTGTAAATAGAGAAGGCTAAGCCGAAGGGGGTTATTTCATTGTTGAGTTTGTTTAATAATTAAATCGACTGTTTAGAAATCAGATTAATTTAAAAAAAGTCATTTTGGGGCAGCTGGGTGGTACATAGACTGCTGAACCTGGAAGATTTGAGTTCAAATGGGGTCCCAACCACTTACTAGCTGTGTGACCTCTGCTTGCCTCAGTTTCCTCATCTGTAACATTAGATGGAGAAGGAAATGGCAAACCACTCCAGTATCTCTGCAAAGAAGATCCTAAATGGGGTCTTGAAGACTTGGGCACAGCTGAAAAGAACAACAAATTTTGAACAAGTGTTCTTCCCGGGATGATGGCTGAACACTGAGTTTTTGTTTGAAATATTTACCTTCATTCCTAATAATAATTGGTAGGACTTAAAATAGGTATGGAAGTAGCCATCTGAAATAATATTTTCCAGAGTAGAGCTGTCAGCAGTGAGCTCCACTAGGAAATCTGTTTGGGTTTTGTATGATAGACAAGATTTATTCTTGATTTTTTTTCAGATGGTAGTGGTCTGCATGGTATTTAATTTTAATTCTTTATCGAACACAGTTGATACAAAATTTTTAAAATTATACCTAGTGAAATAAACCTGCAGATTTGGGGATGATGCCTGGAACACTAGAGTCTCTCTCCTTATGGAAATATGGTACCTAATGAGCAAATACACAATTTCTTGCAGATTTTTTCCCCCTTCCATAATCTTCAAGAAAGCTTATAGCTTTTGGGACCAATATTTTATGACAATGAGTTAGCTGCAAAAGAGTGTTGCCTATTTAAATTAATAAATATTAATAAATAAATAAATAAATAAAATTATATTAATAAATATTAAACACCACATTTTAATGGGAGAGCCGGTACCTATTGGAAAGGTTTCAGCTGCAAGTCAGATAGAAAAGTCTTGTGGTCTTTAGAGAATACAGCAAAGGAGATGGTAATGCCTCTTCTCCAATGTCACTTCCACTGAGAAAATCATCTCATTTTCCAATGTTGAACCATCTGATAGTGCCAAGAACTTTGGTGACAAGAACTTTCCTTTTGGGGTCTTCACTAGCTGTTACTGTAGCACCTGCAGGTGAAGGATGCATCACCTTAGGGAGCTGCTGCCCAGGATGATGGCTGAAGACTGTAGGCTAGAGGTATTGCTGCTGCCCAGGGGTCCTAGGCTGTCTCCATCCAGGTCTGAGGGGACATATTGGTCAAGGTGGTGGTGATGATTTTATCTGGCACAGGTTGCCTCCTTTTCTCTTCTTCAGCAGCCTCGCTGCTTCAGCTAAGGCTGGCTTGGCTGTCCTGTGTATTAAACATATAGCAAGTATTTAATAAATCCTTCTTAATTGATTCATTAGTGCATGTTCTTAAAAGTTATAAGCATTCTTTGAAAATACACATAAAGTTCACATTTCCCTCCAATAAAATGAAGGGCCATGCTCCCATGACTGTTGTTAGCTGCCTGCATTTCTAAAATTTCTAAATTTCTAAAATTCTTCAGAATTTTAGGTGTCTGACAATGGAAAGACAGATTGTGAGTGTTAGGCCTGACTTCACCAGCCAGAAGGGATGGGTTCTTATTCCTTGCATGTTTTCATTTGACCAGCTGCAGAACATTACATTATCAGCCTCTGAGTGCATGGGGAGGGAGTCTAAGCAGGAAAACAGCTGCATTAGGTGAACTCAGCCATGACTATCGTGAAGCTTAGAGATGGAAGACATTAGTCATCTCGTCGTTTTCCAAGTGGTCTGGAATTATTCCCTGTGGCACAGTTTTGGTTGCTTTTCCTTGTCTGCTTTGCAGGAACAACTGCACCGAGCTCTTTAATTTTGGAGACATTGCACCAGTAGGTTCAGTTATAGAGGACAGAGGAGAAACAGAAGGCAGCTCCATTCCTTTGGATGTGAGCCTGGCTCCAGGAAGAAAACCCAAACTTGGATTCGGACGCGTTTGAAAAGTGCTTTCTCCCCCTGCAGCCCTGTGAGGTATCATCCTGGTCAGAGAAGTTAAGTGACCTACCCAGAGTTACACAGTTGTTGTTTTTCATTGGTGTCCGACTCTTTGTGAGCTCCTTGGGGTTTTCTTGGAAAAGGTACTGGAGTGGTTTGCCATTTCCTTCTACAGTGCATTTTACAGATGAGGAAAATTGAGGCAAACAGTTAAGTGACTTGCCCAGGGTCACATAGCTAGTAAGTGTCTGAGGCTGGATTTGAGCTCATATCTTCCTGACTGGAGGCCCAAGTCACACAGCTAGTATATACCAATTCCAAGACTTACACCCATGCATTTGGTTTCTAAATCTATCATTCTTTCAACTTTCCAGCCATCTCCAAGCTGTGTCTCTTGTACTCTGGCCTTCTACATCCACCAGATGTGGGACTCCAGCCATCTTTTGTAGCCCTAGGCTCTGATTGGTGAGATTTCACCTTATCTAGCAGAATCTCCAGCCTTTCTGGTCATTCTAAAGCCATATGCTGATGGCTGCTGGCTCCTGATTTTATGTTGTCTTCTTTTATTCAAATGAGGGCCAGAACGTTACCCTTGCTTGTTTTTGCTTTCTTAGCACTAGGAAGCTGTGTGGTACACAGTAAGCATAGAATAATTGTTCATTCGGTTCTCTGTTTTGCCTCCATAAAGAATTAACCCTTTTGTGGTGAAGACGATGGTTACAAGGCAACAACGCAATGCTTTAAGGTTTTGCAGAGGGTCATCTCATCTGATTTCCTTCAGTAACTCTATGACGTATGAGCTATGACAGATGAGGAAATTGGGGTTTGAGAGGCTGAGACTCCTGGGATGATGTCTTTTGCTCCAGGACCAGAGTAAATGCTGAATCTTTAGGGTTAATTTCCCATCTTTTGGTAAAGATGGATTAGTCTACATTTTTAACTTAGCTGGTGTTAACTGCTGTTCCCACCATCAGATTCTTGTTCATGTCACATCGTGTAAGTTCTGCTAACCAGTGTTCAGGATGGGCGATGTTTTAGACATTTATTTTGGGAATTCCAGAAGTATGAGCCCTCTTGGATGGTAATCAAGAGACGTGATTTCTCTTACTTCTAGGATTTATTTCCAGGGCAGTAGACCTCATAGGACCACACAAAGAATCAGAGCTTGAGAACTAGAAGAGAGACCAGGTAGTCCTACCAGGAAACTGAGGCCTGGTTAAGAGACTCAATTAAGATGGTGCAGGGAGTGACCAGCAGATATTTGCCCAGATGGTGAGATTTGAAAGATCTCCACCAACGACACTGCCATGCCCCCAAATATCTACTGCTGGCTTGCCATGGAGCTGTCTGAAGGAGACTTTTCCATTTCTCTAAGATTGTTACCATTTGAGTCATCAACTCAGCCCTTTGGGTTTCTTCACAGAAGATGAGGATATCATCTTTAGAAGGTTCCTGTGAAAAATACAGGGTGTCCCAAAAATCTGAGTGCAGTCATGTTAAGCTAACATGCATGTTAAACACTAAGACTTTTGGGACACCCTATACATATACCCCCTAGTAAGGGGGATGTAAGATCTGAGGGGCTTGTTCGCCTGTTCTCATGAACCAACCAACGAATTCATCTGGTTTCATTAGCAGATTAGCTACTTGCCACTTTGGAAAGGGGAGGGCAGGTACCTTGAAGTATTTGCAGGGTAAGCAAGCTTTGATTACTGGGTAAGGACCCAATTGTTTTTTTTTTATTAATTTATTTGCTTTTAGTTTACAACATTCAGTTCCACAATCCCTTGAGTTTCAAATTTTCTTCCCTCCTTCGCCCCATGGCAGTATGCAAACAAATATAGGATCTACAAATACAATCTACAATTGTTGCATGTTACCTGAGGAAGGTAAGTTTAACTAGTATCCGAGGGATAGCAAGAGGGCAACAGGACCCTGGGAACAGGTAGTCCGATAGGGAAAGATCCTATTTAAACTGAACAGTTTTGTCTCTTTTGACTCTTAAGATTTAGGAAGGAGAAATGGAGAAAGGAGGACTCTTAATGTGTCGTTTGCTATGCTTTTTAATTGAGTTCCCACGATGTAATGAGGAAATTGTTTTTTGTTGTTGTTGTTGTTCCCGGGCGGGCATTGTGTAGCCCACATACATCACTGGTGTATGCAGCCTTTCTCTGGTCCTAAGCAATTGGGGTTAAGTAACTTGCTCAAGGTTACACGGCCAGGTGTTTCTAGGTGGGTGCTAAGTGTCTTAACCCGGGATTCGATCTCCAGGTCGTTCTGACACTGGAGACGGTGCTCTTACTTGCTGTGCTACCTGGCCGCCCCAAATGACACCTATTTATAATGTGGGACCCCAGGCAAATCACTTGAGAAAAGTGCTTTGTAAACCATAAAGAGTTTTGGAAATATAGTCAGCAAGCATCTCCCCTGCCACCCCGCCTTGTTTCCTTCCTCTTCTTCCTCCCTTCCTCCTTCCACTTTCCTCCTCCGTCCATCATCCTCCCGTGAGAATTTTGGTGACCCTTCCTCCTGGTGTTAGCATAGGAGCCTAAAGTTACAAATGAGAAGAGAGTGGAAGAAGCGGGAGATACCTTAAAAGAGAGGTTCATAACCTGGGATCCATGGAAACCCTGTGGATAGATTTCAGGGGAACCATAATTTCTGTTTTTATTTTTACTAGCCTCTAAATGAAATGTAGCATTTCAGTGCATTGCAGATGTAGGACACTAACCATTCTTTTGAGAAAGGGGTCTATGGGCTTCACTAGACTGCCAGAGTGGGGGCATGGCAGAAAAAAGGTTAAGTACTCCTTGCCTTAAAGCAAGAGGCTAGAGAGAGTTTCCAACTAGACAGACAGCTGCTCTGCTGCTGACGTGTGGAGGGTGTTTAGAGCAGCTGTCCCGGGTGGGCAGTCAGTTCTTTTGCCCTGCGTTGCAAAGAATTAAAAATATGCTGCTTGTTAGACCTGTGTTTTAGCAAGCATCTTAAAACTGAGCAGATCTTCAGAGGTCATAGTCAGCCTTCCCTTAGGCATGTGAAACAAAACTGTATCTGCAGAACTGAGCAGGGCTATCCTTGCATGCATCTCTCTGGGTGGAATCGCATTTCTCTGAGATCACTTATTTGGAGTGGAAAGTTTAATATGCTCTTTATTTTAACCGTCTAAATGAGTACTTTGTTAGAGCTACTGTGAGTTTGTAGGTTCTGACATCATTACTTAAACTTATGTAGATTTGTCTGTGATCTCAGTGGGGTGGCTCTTCCTCCAGCTTGGCTCATTACCTCCTTCCCTCCCCCCCATCTTCCAGTGAAGGCCAGCAAATGCATGTTGAGTGCCTACTATGGGCCAGATGACAAAAACCAAACCAAACCAAAACCAAACCCCAAACCAAAGGCAGCTTCTGCTCCCACAGATTGCCTGCCTAATCCTCCCAGGAGGATACAACATTAAATAGATAAGTGTATTGATGGTGATTTGAGGACCAAAGAGAGAGTTTAGGATAAGCTTCTAGGGGATGCCACATGAGTGGAACTTTGTGGGAAGGGAGAGATTCAGTCAATCAACAAACATTTATTCTAAGACTCTAAAGATGAAAAGACAATTAAAACATCTGCTGTCACAGAGCTTATGTTTTATTGAGGGAGGGAGACAATGTAATAAGTATATACAAAATAAAACAAAAGAGTTTTTTTTGGGGGGGGAGGGAGAGAGGTACAGAAACCTCCTGAAACTAGGAGGGTGGGAAAGGCACTGAGATTCTAGTACATTGTAGGGGCAGGTCTGAACTGAGGCATGGAGGCAGGGGATGGAGGGGCCTGGGTGAGGAGGAGCAGTTGGAAGGTCATGTTGCTTGGACCATGGAGGGGACTCATGGATAATAAACCTTGAAAAGAAGGTTGGGCAAGCTGTGAATGTCTTTAAATGCCAACCAGAGGAGTCTGTGTTTTGCTCTAGAAATAATAGGGAATCACTAGAATTTATTGAATAGGTGAGTGACATGGTGAGATCTGAGAGGGTTGGCAGATGTGTTGGAGAGGAGGAGAGATTCAAGACAGGGAAATTAGTTAGGATGCTATAGAAATAATACAGATAAAAAGGGTGGTGCCATTGTGAATGGAGAGAAGGGACTGAATAATCTCAAGAGATGTCATTGAGTTAGAAGCAAGAGTTTATCAGCTGACTGTGTGGGGTTAAGGAAAGTGAAGCCCCTAGAATGACTCTGAATTTGTGTCCCCGGGTGACTGGGTGATTGGATAGTGCCCTCAACAGAAATAGGGACGTTCAGAGGAGGATTTTGGGATGAACATGACAAGTTGCATTTTGGATGTGTTGAGCTGGAGATGCCCGTGGAGCATTTGTTCAAATGTCCTGTCAGCAGTTGGTAATATGGGACTGGAGGTCAGGAAAGAGACTAGGGTAGGGTACATAGTGCCTGGAAATTTTTGCAAAGAGATGACAATTAGACCTGTGGAAACTGATGAGAGAAAGGTGAGGAGAATATACATTTAAGGCAAGACAAAACTTGTGCAAATTCATGGAGGCAGGAGATGGAATGTTTAGTTTGAGTAATAGTAGGGGAGTCAGTTTTGTGTAACCAAAGAGCTGGATGCAAAGAAAATGTCCATAATTAGGGAATGATTAGACAAATTATATAATAAGTAAGTGTGATGGAATAATAGACAAATATGAAGAATTTTTATAAGAATTTTGAGACTTGTGTAAATTGAGTTGTAGAAGAAAGGAAAATCAGAAAATCAGTGGTAACAAATAGAACAAAAGCAATGGAAATTGAATGCAGGGTAATTTTAATGACCAACCCCTGGAGAAGAGGAAGAAAAAAAACATGTGCTTAGCAAGCAGCTACGTGGCCCAGTGGATGAAGCGCTGGGTCTGGAGTCAGGAAGGCTCATCTTCCTGAGTTCCAGTCCAGTCTCAGATAACTTCCTAGCTGTGTGACCCTGGGCAAGTCAGTGAACCTTGTTTGCCTCAGTTTCCTTCTCTGTAAATTGAGCTGGAGAAGGAAATGGCAAACCACTCTGGTATCTTTGCCAAGAAAACCCCAAATGGGGTCATGAAGACTTAGGACTGAAAAAATGACAACAATGACAGTGTGCTTACGCTTTATAAATATTTTCTACTTTCATCCTCCCTACAGCCCTAGGAGGAAGGTGCTATTATTATACATTCTACAGTTGAGGAAACTGAGGCAGACAGAGGTTAACTAACTTGCCGAGTAACTCTCCCAGCTAGGGAGTGCCTGAGGCCAGATGTAACAATCTTTCTGACTTCTGGCCCAGCACCTGTACACCGTGCTGCCCAGATGCAGGGAAGCCCATTGTTTGTAGAGAGGTGGGTAGAATATTTCATTTACTGTCAGACAGTTGATTAATTGTATCTTTCTTTTTTTTAAAACTTTTGTTATAAGGGATGGTTCATCAAGTTGGGGGAGGGCAGGGATATATTCAGAAATGAACATGTAAAATTGAGACATTTAAAAAACCCTCAAGGTAAAAATTAAGAAAAAAAAAGAGCTTTCACAGTCTGCTTTCTTGCCTCTTGTTACTCCCCTTCACACACTGCCATCCAGTCAAAGTTGCTTCTGCTGTCCCCCTTATAGGATAATGGCTCCCATCTCTGTGTCTCTGCATAGCCTGGGAAGTCCTGCCTCTTACAGGGGTGCACTCAGGCTCCCCCACCTCCAGATTTCCTTGCTGGTGCCTCCTCTTCCCCTAGGTCTCTTTTGTGTTCACTTTGTACATATTACATATCTGTGTGTTTTCTTTTTGAGTAGGATGTAAGGTCTTTGAAGACACAGATCGATTCATTTTTGTCACTGTATCTCCAGCACCTAGTATGGTATCCTGGAATGAGTCCCTTAACAAATCCTGATTGATCCGAGGGTCATCTTATCTACCCCCTTTCTGCTGAATCCCTAAATTCCCCCCATTACATAGAAGCAGTTACCCAAAATCTTCAGCATCTCCATAGAAAAAGCCCCATAAGACAATAACCCGTTTCTTTGTCAGGCAGCTGTCTTTCATAAACTTTTTTATGTTGAACTGAAATTTCTGCAGCTTTCTCCTCTTTGGAATCAGATCGTGTTGATCTTTTGCAGAGGACTGCAGTGTTCCCCCAAGCCATCTTCTGATAAGTGACTGTTGACAGTGAGGGCCTCCTGCGTGCTCTGAATCCAGTGTTTCTGGACAATAGGGCAACTCAAAAGGCCAAGTTCAAGGGATCCCTTAACAGTTCTTAACATTATGTAGCTAATGTCAGAAGAGGGATTAAAACGTGGAGTATGGACTTTTCCAATTCAAAGTCTGGGGCTGTTTCTACTGACTTTGCCTGACTACCAGGCACATTGAAATAGGAAGCAGGAAATGTTCTATTTATTACTCTTGTGGCCTTGGACACAAATCATTGAATTGCTTAATACCTGTTTATCCATCTGTGAAATGGGAAGATTTATACCTTTTATCATTGGCTTAATGTTTATAAAAGGTATTGAGATTCCCTAATGTAAATAAAATTTGGGGCCCCAGGTCACCATTTGCATTAAAAAAAATGCAAACCTATATCTTTTTTGTAGTAGCCGTTCACATAAAAATTTGTAGTCTATAGTATGTCACTCATGTTATTATTCCTTCAGTTTATTTCCCTTGCTGAGAGGGTTCTCATCTTCCATAAACCTTTTCCTGACGATTCTGCCCCTCCTGATCTCCAGTTGTAAACTCCTGCAGGACTTAAAACGACATAAAGCATCATTTAGCAATCATTTGCCTAGGTTGGGATTGTGGGGATAATTGCTTTGAGTGATTGAGGGGTAAGGGAAGCCATTGTATTATTTTTTTGAATTTAGCAATCCTAACCACATACTGATCAAAGGATTTGAAGCTAAAAAGGACCTCAGAGGTCATCTGAAACCAATACCCTAATTTTCAGAACAGGAAACAGAGATAGTGGCCCAAAATTAACCCAGAGACAGCATATTATAGTAGAAAAACCTCACAGGTTCTAGATCCTAGGAACAATCCTAGGATACTGACTACCTGTGTGACCTTGAGCAAATCACTTAAATATTAAATAAGAAAGTGGGACCAGATGACCTCTGAGGCTCCTACCACCTTTCAATATCTCTCTGACTCCTCTCTCCCCTCTCCTCCCTCCTCCCCTCCCCTCCCCCTCCCCTCCCCTCCCCTCCTCTCCTCTCCATTCCTTTCCCTCCCTGCATCCATTGTATGTACTCAAAATTACAGCTTTAGAGGTAGAAGGGATCGTTGTCAATTGATTTTCCTGATGAGAACTTTAGTGAAGGTATCTTGACCCTGATCAAAGGGTAGCTTAGCTTGGATACCTTTCTTACACCATGTCTTCAGGACCTAAAAACCCAAATCTGTGTTGGGGCTCCTTTCTTTGGATATTTTCTGATCTCATTGACTATACAATACTGTAATCTCTATAGCTCATCATCAAGGAGAGTCCATTGTTTCTTTTGTCTTTGTTAGTCATTCACTAGAGACAAGAATTCATTTTCTAAAGGACGTGGCCCTGAATTGTTATTAGCAAAACTCTAGTTATTAGTGTTGGGCACACTGTTCTCTTTAGAATGTGTCATTCCATATTCTTGTCAGCCTCCTGCTCAACTTAAATCAATATAATTTAAAAAAAAATTCCTCCTTTTTCTGGGATAGAAACGTATTCATAATACTTATCTCTCTCACTCTCTTGTCTTTCTATAATGCCTCTATTTTCTTCACTGCATTAAAAATTGCCTTATTAAAAGTGTCATTTTTTAAGATGGGGTAACTGAAGAATGGAGAGGTTGTTTGCACTAAGCATTTGGAAGTTTAAAAAAATAATAATGCTGCTGCCACGTTTTTAGTGCCTAACTTTCAAATCATATCTGTCAAGTTTTGTTCAAAACCTTCAAACTTGATTTCCCCACTTAATTATAGTTGAAAATTGATATGTTGAACTGAGTAATTTTTTTTTTGAAACAGAAAAATGGCCTATTCACTAAATCTCCACATGAATGAGGCAATGTCTGAAAAAGGGAAAAAAAATCAGTTCAAAAAATTTAACTTTCCATTTTGAACTGAGGGAAGAAACTAATCCTGAATTATTTCTCTCTATTTTTAAAGAAATGATGAAATAGTGTTATCAAGGATGGGTTATATTATGTTTCTCTAATACTTGGTTTAATAAATGTTATAACAAAGTACTATGCACATTTGACTTAGTTCTATGACCCAGAAACTAAAGGATATCAGAATCCTACACTTCATTCATGACTTTCCGTTGACCACTCCCTGTTACAAATCATAGAGTTCAATATGCAACAGCTAAGTCAAAAACAAAACCCCTGCAGATTCTGGTGTCACTGGCATACTATTCCCTGTCCTTTCTCACCCTTTTCTATGTTGCTTTCCTTGACTAGATAAAAGATCCTTGAGGGCAGGGACTGTGTTTTCACTTGTATTTGTATCTCTAGACTTAGCATGGTGCCTGGTACATAGATAGTAAAGGCTTAATAAATGCTTACTTTTTAAACAGTATTTTGTTTTTTCTAATTACATGTAAAGATAATTATATTAATTTTTAAATAAGATTTTAAATTCTAGATTTTTCTCTCTTCCTTCCCTCCCCCTCCCCAGGACAGGAAGCAATCTGATATAGGTTATAAATGTGTAGTCATGTTAAACATATTTCCACATTAGTCATGTTATGAAGGAAGAATCAAAACAAAAGAAAAAAAACACAAGAAAGAAAAAACAAAAGAGAAAATATTTTTTGATCTACATTCAGACTTTATAGTTCTTTCTCTGGATGTAGATAGCATTTGCCATCATGAAATCTTGGAATTGTCTTGGATTATTGTCTTGCTGAGAAGAACTAAGTCTATCAAAGTTGGTCATTGCAGTTACTGTTACCATCTACAATATTTTCTTAGTTCTGTACACTTCACTCAGCATCAGTTCATATAAGTCTTTCCAGGTTTTTCTAACGTCTGCCTGTTCATCATTTCTTATAGCACAATAGTATTCCATTACATTCATATACCATGACTTGTTCAACCATTTCCCAATTGATGGGCATCCCCTCAATTTCTAATTCTTTACCATCACAAAAAGGGCTGTTATAAATACTTTTGTACATGTAGGTCCTTTTCCCTTTTTTAATGATCTCTTTGAGATACAGATCTAGTAGTGGTATTGCTGGATCACAAGATATGCACAGTTTTATAACCCTTTGGGCATAATTCCAAATTATTGTCCTCAATGGTTGGATTAGTTCACAACTCCACCAACAATGTATCAGTGTCCCAATTTTCCATCATCTCCAACATTTATAATTTTCTTTTTCTGTCATATTAGTCAATCTGATAGGTGTGAGGTTGTTTTAATTTAATAATAGTTGTTTTAATTTAATAAATGCTTATTGACTTGACTTCTGTCACATCTTTAGAATGAACACTAATTTTACAGATGAGAATACTGAGACAATTGAGTTGACTAGCCCAAGGTCTCATGGGTGGATTTCATGAGTCCTCATCAGTGTTTTCTGCTTTGCTGCCTCTGTTCTTATTTGTAGAATCTTTGTGCCACAGTTGAACCCCTTTGGGAAGAGAAGGGATACTTCTCTGTCCCCTTCAATGCCAAAGTGATCACTTGCCTTTTTTGGGCCCTCCTCTCTCTGAACTTCTGAGGTGTTCACAAGTCTGGGCTCTGTAGCCTTTGTGCCTTTTCTTCCAATTTTGAAATTGGAAATACAGACAGGATAGATTTCTTCCCCAGATCATATCCCTTAGAGTACCTGTCGAAACCTCAACGTTAACCTTGCAGAAATTTTGGATGCTTTTGGATCACTCTAGATTCTTACCGTGTTTCCCTGATAATAAGACCTATCCCGAAAATAAGCCCTCCCCTTACTGTGTAAGATTCCTCTAAAATAAGCCCTCCCCGGAAAATAAGCCCTATTGAGATTGCTACTGTAGTGAAGGTGATACCCTGCGCTACACGCTACATTACAGTACCCTCTGTATGCACCGTCCCCCCCCGTGAAACGCACGCCGCGCTCCGAGCTGCATCCAATCAGAGCTGCAGCAGTGAGCGCGTCATCCTGTTCTTTATTGAATTCATTATTGAATAAAGGTACATTTTTTTGTTCACATTTACCTGTTTATTAAAATTGCTGTCAATGTTCATTAAAATAAGCCCTCCCCTGAAAATAAGCCCTCTGGTGTTTTTCTGTCCAAAAAAATTAATAAGACAGTGTCTTATTATCGGGGAAACACGGTATCTGCTAATTACAACTCTTAGGACTTTGCATTTGATCTGGCCATTCCTTTATCAGAAGGCAGAGGACTTGGGGTGGCTAGGTGGTGCAGTAAATAGAGTACCAGCCCTGGAGTCTGGAGGATGTGAGTTCAAATCCAGACTTAGACATTTGACACACTTACTAGCCATGTGACTTGGGCAAGTCACTTAACCCCAATTGTCCTGCCCTACCCCCTCCAAAAAAAAAAAAGGCAGAGGACCGAATCAGATTATGTTCTCAAGTCCCTTGTAGTTGTTCTATGATAGTTATGCCTACCCCCAGATTAAAAAAAAAGTCTCATTTCCCTTCCTTATTTGAAAGCAAGGAAGAGGATTGCCTGTGAGTGCCACTGCAGATAAAATAAAAGCTGCAAGAACTTTAAAAGTTGAACAAACTTGAGGTTTTGTTTTGGGCATGTCTGTGCTTTTAGGAACCATCTAACTGAAGAAGATTGATGGTCCATCTCCTGTAGCATTACGCCTGGGGCTTGGGTCTATTCCATGCTTGAGAGGACTTGTAGAAATCTGAACAGTGAAGCTAGCTGCCCGGTGCTATATGACAGGGGGAAATGATTCCAAACCCAGCTGGTAATGAGCTCATGTCTTGTCTTATGAGCTCTTAGAATTTTTACCTTAGGAAAAATAGCTTCAAATGCCATTTTATTTATGCAAGCGTCCCGTCTTTTTTAGACTCTTGCTAAATGCTTGCCTGCTGGCACATGCTAGCATGCATTTGCTGAATGGTGATCTAGGATGCATTGTAGATGCTAAAACTTCCCCTTAGGTTAGCCTGGGATAGGAAAGATTACCCCGATGGGTGACCTGTATGTTGCAGGTGATTTGTGATGCCTCCAGGTGGGGTAGAGCAAGGTTAGTTTTAGTTTAAATGCCAGGGGCACAGTCACTGAATAGTGATTAACGTCCCATAGGAAAATGATGATGTCAAAGTCAGCAAAAGAGACATGATTCTTGCTCTCCAGCTTCTTCCTTGCTGAAACAGCCCCCATCCATGCAGATCATTGTGTGCAAGGACCCAGAGCCAAAGACAGAATTGCATTTTACAGCAAGCTGACAGAAGTGTGAAAGGAGCCAGACTCAGAGAGAAGGAATGAATCGGAAAAAGAGGTTTACATTTGGCTGGGATAGGTGTGGGCATGTGTGGGTGGTGCTGGAGGCTGGATGAGAGAGGGAGAGATATCATATAATAGGGGTGAGGTAATGAAGCTCCTTCATATAGAAATGGTAGAGAAATAGAACTCTCTAATTCAGACATTCTTACCCCTTAAATGGGAACCATGGCCCCAGGAAGCAGGCAGAGAACATTCAGGCAAGTACTTTGTGACCACTGATTATTTTAAACTGGAGACTTCTGTCCACTCTTGCGGCTGAATATCTATCTAATCCTCTGTAGAAGGCTCCTCCTTTGTGTGTCCCAAGACATATCTCATAAGACTTCTCTCAATTTATGTATGTGTAGATTATCTCTACAGGTATTCCCAGCACACACTGGTGCAGACCTGAGACCATCCGGGCCTTCGATTCCTCTATGTCCACGGTATCCCTGAAATGTTTCCTCTTGGAGTTTGGCTTCTGGGTCTTTCGCTCCCTTGGGGGTATCAGGGCAGTACTCAGGCTATTCCTCGCTTTTGCTACATGCCCAACATGCCTACTTTTTAGAGCATATCATTTATAGAAATACCAATAACAATATAATAAATATATATATATATTTATATAGTACTTTCATGTTTGTAAAGTACTTTATATATGTTATCTTATTTAATCCTCACAACAGACTTGGGAGGTAGATACTCTCATCATCCTAAGAGAATGATTATATTATTAATATTCTTAAGTATTAAGTTAATACTCTTCTCATTCATCCCCATTTTGCAGATGAGGAAACTGAGTCAGAGAGGTTAAGTGACACAGCTAGGAAGAGTCTGAGACAAGATTTGAACTCATTTTCCTGATTTCAACACTAACACTCCTGTTAATTGCCTGTCTTCAGTGATTTCCCTTGTGTTTCTTGAGCATTGGAAATCGTTTGCATGCACTGTCCACCACGAGATGCTACACATAGAAAGCATTTAATAAATGCTTCTTGTCTTAACTTAACATGACCTTGTTTCACTGCTGTTGGATAATTTAGCACTTTTTATATATTCTAAATAATGTTTTGTATTGTTCTCTGACTTTTTCCTATGTAAGTTGTTTTTTTCCCCTAACTCCACTGTCATTTTCTTGAGGACTGATACCATGACTTTCCCAATTTTGCTCTCTTGACACAATACTGGACTCATGGAAGGGACATGTGAGAACCCAAGTGGCTTATTTTGCAGATCAGGAAGCTGGGAGGGAGATAGACAGATAAAATGATTTGCCTAAGGTCACCCAGCTAGGCAGCAATAAAATCAAGCTGTCTTAATTGCCAGGCTGTTCCTCCTTGCATCTGGCTGTCTTTCCCTGCTCTTTACCTTAGTTCCATCTTTGGATAATAATATATCATATTGCATATGATAATAATATATCAATATTGCATAATCCATGGTTATACAATTTGTTTTTGGGAGATATTTCTTGATCTTCTACAAAAGGGCATGAGGGTGTAGGATGACCTCTACTTGTCAACAGTTGTCCTGATTACCATTGATCTCTTGGATCTTGGAGTAATCTTGTAAAGAGAGGAGAAGGTCGCAGGAGGGAAAGAATACTAAAGAATGTAGTAGTCACATGGGAAATCACTTTTGATTTTCAGCATACCTGGGTGACTCCTAACAATAAATTCACATTTATATAGTGCTATCAGAATTAAAATACTTTTCAAGTCAAAGCATTTATTAAGTACTTACTTGTGGCAGGCATGCTATAGAATAGTAAGGATACAAAGAATGAAAAAAAGAAGGTAAATTTCCTCAAAATAGCCCTGCCAGATAGGTAGTGTAAATATTATTGTACCCATTTACAGATAAACAGGAGAAGGTTAGTGATCACACAGCTAATAAACATAAGCCATTATTTGAAATGAGGTCTCTTGGTTTCAAGCCTAACACTATCCCATATTACTCAATATAAGTCTGAGATAGAAACGCTAGTGTTGATATTATTCAAAATGATTATATTTCATGGACGGTAGAATTTTCAAGATGGGAGGAATCTTGGAGACTGCTTAGTACAATGTCTTCATTTTGTATATGAGGAGGTGTGTTATAGTCCCCTAAGGTCTCTTTGACAAGTAGGCAGAATAAGGACAAGAACTGAAGTGTCCTGATATCCTGTCCACTGTTCCTTCTGCCACCTTCTGCCTCTTTTTCCTTTTGCATCTATTCCTAAACATTTTCTATTTTCAAAACTGGTGATGTTTTACTGAAAGATTCCTGAGGGAAATATGATGGTACATAGGGGAGGGGGGGTCCATGGATACAAGTCTTTATTTAGCAACTTAGCAGCTGGACATTTGCATTTATTCCGAACATGCTACTCCAGCTCCCCTGGAATGGTTTGCTAAGCTCCATTTCTCATCCAGATGGTGCTCTCCCATGTCCGCAAAGTCAGGTGGGAAGATTATGTCTCTAATGCAAATTGCCAGCAGACTTCTCTTGAATAATCACAACTGACAGAATCCAACTTCAGATGGTCATTTGGGGCACCTTCTCCCCACTTCCTCCTTTGTGAATCACTATTCTTCCTTCCTCTCCCCACCTCCTAGTAAGAAGATGCTGACAGCTCCTCACTGTAGCTTTTCAAAAAGTCATGGCACAGGCTCACAAATAGGTTCTCTCCCTAAGAAATGAAAAATGATGCTTGCACGTGTTTTTTGAGGAAAATGATCATGGATGAGCATAAAGTTACAGATCCTTAAAAAAATCTCATTTTCCCATAAGATACCCTGCCAAAGCCTCCTGACAGCATTCGGCCACTTCTTAGAATCTTTTCTGATGCATGAATTCAATTGCCCATCATCCTGGGAAGCAACATCCTGTGCAAATCTGACCTGCAACTGCTGATGTGAATGTTCCAGCCACAGCTACTGAGGAATGGCAAAGGAGAGTTCTCAGCGCTGAAGTCCTTGACGTCAACCTCAGATGATTCATCACCAGAAACTCATAGGATTTGATTAGTGGCAATGACATTAAAGATAATGCATTGTCATCTTGTTTGCAGCTGCACCCTAAGGACCATGACAACTTTTCATTCGACTTGTAGCCAGCCTCTCAAGAGTGTGTTGTCTTCTCTCTTAAAATGGGAACTCTTTGAGAGCAGGGGCTATCTTGCTTTTTCTGCTTAGCATAGTTCTTTTCATATGGTGCTTAATAAATGCTTTTTCATTCATTCATTTATTCATACCCACTCAGAAAATCTGAAGTTATAGATGATATAGATTTGGCAAACTTGTTGAGTTAACCTAAAGTCATCCATCTGTCCCTTCCATGTAGAGCACAGTAGCCAACAAGTTTTTCTGCTAGGTGTATGGTTGCCGATCCACACCTACTGAGAGCTTTTAAAGGCCATACTTTGTTGCTGCTTTAAAAAAAGATACCTTTTGTAAAAATAGATACTTAACAAGAATCAACAAACTGCCCGATGGCTGGTTCTCCCACTGTGGAGATGTAATGTGTTACAGAGAATCATGTGGGAAATTTTTCCCGTTTCTTATGTTTTCATCAAGGATACCCTCTACATATGTAGGGACCGTGCCTGCTGAGATCTCAAAAAAGTGAGAAAGGCATATGGGGTCTTACTAATGCCTGCCCATGATTGGTTTTCCTCAGTAGTAGTAATGTATTTGATTCTCTCGCCTTCTCCCCCTAATTCTTTTGGAAGCCCTTCCTCTCTGAGATATCTTAAATTGAGGAGTGCCTTTAAAAACCTTCTACCTCCAGTGTGGATTTCCCATAATCATGCAGTCAGGTATTAGAGTCTAAATATGGTGTTTTCATTGTCATTGCTAATAAGAATAGATGCCTCTAAAGACATTGAGCAGATCTGTTCCTTTTCACATAGAAAAAAATTCTTTTTTGATCTTTTCAATTTTTAATCTCCAAAGTGTTTATGATATTCTGGCTTCGGTGAGTCATACTCAGTTTTCTTCAGGGTTCTTTCCTTTCCGCTGCCTTGCCTAGGAGGTCATCTTGCCCAGGACCTTTTGTTCTCCTTTCTCAAAAATATTTTGCAGTTGAGCTTGTGGTCTTTCTTGGCTGCTGTTTCTCCTGCTCGGTTAGGAGCTGAGGGTTGGTGGCTAAAATGAGTCTGTCCTCTTTTGTTTTCCTTCTTCTAGTTGACTCTGCCTGATTTAGGTGGTGTGTTAAAATTGTCCAAGAAATGGTGCTGCTGATGATAATAGTTAGCGTGTAAGTGCCAGACCCTGTGCTATGTGTTTTTCAGTTATCTCATTTGCTTCTCACAACAACCCTAGGAGGTAGGTGCTATTATTGTGCCCCTTTTACAGATAAAGAAACTGAGTCATATGGGTTAAGTGACTTGCCCAGGGCCACACAACTAATAAGTGTCTGAGGATGGGTTTGAACCAGCTACCAGATAATCATCAGATATCAGTGTTTTTACTTTCATGTCTCCCGCCTTTTTCATAGTCAATTGCCCAGGTTTTAATGGATCATTCTGGAACTGTAGTAATTGCACTCATATTTTCTTGTCTTTATTCTTTTGGTTTGATGTTAATTCTGATCTTTCCTCTAATGACCTGATGGCTCACACACAACTGATTTCTGAAATGCTTCTCCTTTGGTAACCAATTGAGAATGTCAGTAATGGATGAGTTTAAGCTTAAGTTCTTTTAGTAGTGAATTTGTCTGTTTGTCAAATATCTCACATTCAGAGCACCAGTCACTAAGTTCATGTTTATTGATAACCTGAAAACCTCTGAGGAGGGAGTAGACAAAGATCTGCCCTCAGAGCAGGGTTCCAACATAGGGAGAACTGGGTTCCAGTTACCCTCTGATAGTTCTAGCTAGCCCTGGGCAAGCTTCTTAATATCTCAATGCTCTAGGTGACTTTAAGATTGTGAATTGCAGAAATGGTAAAGACATGAGGTGGTGAAGGGGTTTTTAGTACTCTCTACACCCTTTATTCCACCTTGTCATAGTCCCTGCACAAGGAAAGGAATACGGGTGCACAAGATTGGATTTTGTTTTTTAATGGTTGCATGGCCAGATCATTTACCAGATAGTAGCCAACTGTTGGACCTCCATGCACTTGTCTTTGGACAGCAAAAGCTCTCCTTTTTGGGATCACAAACTTGAAAGCTTTCCAGCTTGGTAGACCAGTCCAGAAATTTGGCCACTCAGAGTCATCTCTCCCCTCTTGCTGTTGTGGTAGGGCTTCAGTGGAAGTTTATTAATGGGATCTTTTTAAAAAAATTATTCTCCAACTGTATGCTTTCCCTTTAGATTTTAATTTTTAAAATGTCATAGATGGAGAAAAATCCCTTATTTCTGTGTATCTGTATTGCTGTTACTTTTCTGGTTGATTTTAGCCTTTACAACTTGGCAAACTTTTCCATATTAGCTCTTAGTGACTGAGTACAAAGAGTTTATGTTAATGGGATGGTTTGAGGGGAATATTACATGCTAAAAGGAAAGATAATTCAATAATGTGGGAACCATATAGTTAACTGGAGTACAAAGCATACTCATAATATTACATTAAAGAACTATTCACAGTAATTATAAAAATTACAATCACAAATACATTCTTATTGCATGAACTTTGGAGTTGGATATAACACCCATCTGGGATCTTCAGGCGCAGAAAATCTCGGTCTCCTCTATTATGTGAAAAACTGTAGAATCTGAAGGAAATAGCTTTTTTGCCCCCTTTTATTTTTTAGTTTGCTTTATATAGTTTATAACTTACATAGATTATAACTATAGATAGCAGGCAGCCTTGGGGTAGTAGCTTGAGAGAGAGCTGTACTCAGAGCCCAGAAGACTTGGGGTACTACTCATTCTCACTTACATGCTGGCTACGGGGGCCCCTGGGGAGGCCCCAGGAAACTCTAAGACAGTAAATTTTGGAGGAGGTGCAGACATGGAGGGGAGGAGGAATTTTGCTCTTCTGGGAGGAAGAGGAAGCGGGTGGTGCCAGTTAGTTAGAGTGTTGGGCCTTGAATCAGGAAGACCTGAGTTCAGATCTGGCCTCAGACACTAGTTATGTGATGCTAGGCAAAATCACTTAAACCTGTGTGCCTCAGTTTCCTCAACTGTAAAATAGAAATAATAATAGCACCTACCTCCCAGGGCTGTTGTGAGGACCAAATGAGATGTTTGTAAAGCATTTAGCATAGCGCCTAAGACATAGTAGGGCTTAATAAATGCTTATGCTTTTCTCTCCCTTCGTGCTTCTGGAGGTTCTCTGTATCAGGGGAATCACGATTTCAGTTTTTTACTCCTGTATAGTCACATTTTATAAGCTAGTTAATGTCTATTAACATCCAATTAGTAGATTGTGCCTGTGTTGGTGTCTTCAAATTTCAATTCAATGATGTGTTTATTTACTGATAATTGTTATGATAGGCTCTGTAAGGGAAATGAAGATGAATGAGGCAAAGTACCTGCCTTCAAAGTAGTTTTTAGTCTAGCTGGGGAGATGGACTTCCACAAATATGAATATGTTGAAATAGAGAATGTGATAACTCATCTTCAAAGACTTTTATTCAGTTATTATCTAGGGTCTCTTTTTGTATTTTCTGTTTATTTCCCTTTTCTGTCTTTTCCCCAGGCCTAGGCACACATTCAGGTCTCCCCCAAATAGTCTGTGAATTTGCTCTCACCCCCTTATGCTCTCCTTGTCCCTTCCCTTCATCACCACATTTCCAGAAAGAGTCATGCACAGCCCTGTCTCCCACCTACTTGCTCCTTATCATTTGTGATTGGGATCATACTTTATTACTTGAGCAAAACACCTCAAGTTTAATATTGCGGTTGCTCTCCCAATTACCAGATGACCTTTGCCAGTCTCCATTCTCCTTGACCTCTGCTGTTTTTCAAACCGTCCATAAAAAAAACCTTCCTTCTTGTCCTTTCTTTTCCCTTGGCTTCTGGAACACAATTTTATTCTAGTTTTTCTGCCTCTTGGATTGTTACTTCTCTGCCTCTTTAACTTGTTCTTATTCCTCTTCTTGCCTTTAAGTATGAGCCCTTGAGAAAACCCCAGGCTTCCATCCTTAGCCCTCTTTACTTTAAATTCTCCCTTGGTGAATATTAACCATTCCCATAGCTTCAATTATTGTCAACGTATAGATAACCAAAATTGTGTCCACACCCTCATCTCAAGGCCTGATATACTATATTCTGTTGAGCATTTCTACCGGTACTCATCTCTTCCTCTTAAATCTGCCTAATTTCCCTGCTCATTTCCCTGCTCATTCAGTCGACTTCTGATGAGTATTTATTAGGTAGAGCGCTGGGCCTGAAGTCAGGAAGTCTCATCTTCCCAAGTTCAAATCTAGCCTCAGATACATACTAGCTGTGTGACCCTGGGCAAGTCATTTTTACCCCAATTTCCTCATCAGTAAAATGAGCTGGAAAAGGAAATGGCAAACCAGGCCAAGAAAACCCCAGATGGGGTTATGAAGAGTCTGAAACTACTGAAAAATGATCCAACAACCACAGCTATGTAGAAGACATCTTGCTAGTCTCTGGGCAGTTCTTTGATACCACAGAATGTATGTGATGAATATTTGGTGTATACGGGGCCTTTCTTTCTGTGTGTGACCTTTGTGGGATCAATGCCTAGCAATGGAATTTCTGGGTCAAAGATGATGGATACTTTCACTTTCTTAGCATAATTTCCAATAGCTTTACACAATGATTGGACCAGTTCCCAGCTCTACCAATAAAATATTGACGAGGCTGCCTTTCTATATATAGCTTTTCCAACACAGAAGATGTCTACCTTTGGTCATCTTTGCCAATTAGCCGGGTGAGAGTTGAAACCTCAGAACTGTTCTGATTTACATTATTCCTCTTACTAATGATTTGGAGCACTGTGTCTTAGGGTTGTTAATAGTTTGTGATTCTGCTTTTGAGAACTGTTTGTTGTTATCTTTTTATCATTTATTAAGGATTAGGTCTTCTCCTACCTATTCTTGTGACTGCTGCCAGATTAATCTTTTCCATGAACAGGTAAGAAGATTGTAGATTTAGAGTTAGGATATCGTCTAACCCCTTTATTTCACTAGTGGGGAAACCAAGGCAGGATCACACAAGTCAGTCAAATCCACATACATGTAGTAAGTACCCACTATGTGTTAAGACTGTTGGTGGTACAATGAAAGGCAAAAGACCATACTTTGCTCTCAAGGAGCTTCTAGTTTAATGGGAAAAACAACATGCAAATGACTATATACCATCAATACACACATGTATATATGGGTATATATATATACACACACATACATATATGTATATATGTATGTGTGTATATAGGTATGTGCACACTGGGTAGATTGGAGATAATTTCAGAGGGGTGGCACTAAGATTAACAAGAACAGAGAAAAATATCTTGCAGAAACTTGGCTGAATCTTGAAGGTTGAGATGAGGAGGGAGAGAATTCCAGGCTTGGGGACAATTGGAGAAAAGAGTTAAGTGACTGAAGCATCATTTAAACTCATGTCTCTGACTCCAACTCCAAAGCTGTATCCAAGGCACTGCCTAGCTGCTAACTCAGATCACATCAGAGACCTTTTCTTCTTTCCCCCTCTTCTTCCCCCTTCTCCTAATCTCCCATTCCCTGTGTGAATCAGTATAAGCCTGTGATCCTGGAATCTGAAGCCGTCTACCGTAAACTGGCTCCATTTGGATTTTCCAGCCATATTTCACATTCCTTCCCTCTGCACACTCAATGTTGCAGTTAAACTGTATTTCTGGCTGTTCTTGGATCTCATCCGGTCCTCGGCTGCCTCAGCAGTCCTTGAGCTTCTTCAAGAAGCCCCTCACTGCCAGTGGCAAGCTGTTCTGGGAATCCTTCCTCAGTTCTCTCAGCCAGACCTGGTCCTTCCTGCTCCACCCTCTCATCTCTCTCCATTTGACCTCTCCTGTGCACCACTCAGACTCTAATGCATGCTTTAGTTATTTGTGCATACATACTAAATTTAAAGGTTATGTTTTAATAGTTTTATTGATATCTTTTCTTTTTTATATCACTCCTTTCTGGATATACCATAAGGTAGTGAACCTTCCCTCGTGACAAAGAAAAACAGTGAACCACACCACTGACAGTAGATGGTGCATTTTGCACTCGTTATCCCCCAGGTCCCTCTGGAAAGGAGGCAGGTGCATTTCCTCATTTCTACTCCAGCCGCAAGATTGATCGTTACAGTCCCACAAGGGTTCAGTTTTTTTCATTACCATAATTATAGTCGCTGTGTATATTGTTATCCTGATTCTGCTTATTTCTTTCAACATCATTCATGCAAATCTTCTCATGTTTCTCTGGAGTCCTCATTCATTTTCCTTTCTTAGGTTGGGATACAACTCCCTTGTATTTATCTGACCTAATTTGTCAAGCTTTTTCCCAGTTGGTGGGCATCTACGTTGTTGGCAGATGTGTTCGTTTGTTTTGCTACCACAAAAAAGTACTCAGTGGATAGAATGCTGGTGCAGGAAGACCTGAGTTTGGATCTGGTCTCAAACATCTACTCCTTGTGTGACCCTGGGCAAGTCACTTAACCTCTGCCTCAATCCACTGGAGAAAGAAATGGCAAACGCCTCCAGTTTCCTTGTCAAGAAAACCCCACAGACAGCATGCATACTGTAGCTGACGGGGCCATGAAGACTTGGATATAACTGAACAACAACATACGCTCTCCTTTGCTTTTTGAACAGCTGATTCCCACAATTAGAATATAGTTCTCCTCCTTGCTGCTGCCCTTTATATGTTTGTTTTAAAATTCTTTAAAATTTGTATTGACGTCTTTTGTTGTCATGTCACCTTCATTTCTTTTTTTGTTTGTTTTTTTGCTTTTTGGAGGGGTCAATGCAGGGCAGTTGGGGTTAACTGACTTGCCCAAAGTCACATGGCTAGTAAGTGTTAAGTGTCTGAGACCAGATTTGAACTCAGGTTCTCCTGACTCCATGGCCGTTGCTCTGTTCACTGTGCCACCTAGCCGCCCCAAGTACACTTCATTCTTAATGAATAAAAAGCACTAAAATAAACTTTATTTTTGACATCATATTTTCCTGTGTTTGGGCTGTATTTTGCTGTTCTCTAAACAAAGGGAACTAATTGCCACTGCACCAAACTCTGCATAAGGTCCTTCGGAGAGCAATGAAGGTGAGTGCATCAGCATGTTTCTTTCATAATCCAGCACCTAGCACAGTATCTGCACATAGTAGACACTCAATATATACTTGTTGAGTTTTAAGAGATAATATACTTAGCACATAGTAGGCACTTAATAAATGTTTTTTTTAATTGGTTCCATAAATTATATATATCTAAGGGTAGTACTGTCATAAGACTATAGCTTTAGAGGTGGAATCTTGGAGGTTTTGGGGGTCCCAGGATTTACTGCTGAAAGGCCATGTAGTTCAGCACTTCTTAAACTGTGGGTTGTACCCACATATGGTATTGAGTACAACGTCTTGATTTTACAGTTGTGGAAACTGAGGTCTTAGGGTGTTACCCTTGCCCAAGATCTCACTAGTGTTAAGTGGAAGAAGAGTTATCTATAAGCACTCTGGTCCTAGCCCTTTTGACCCCCAAATCCAGAACTTTTATTTTTTCTTTTTGGAGGGGGGAAGGTAGGGCAATTGGAGTTAAGTAACTTGCCCAAGGGCATATGGCTAGCTTTTTGTGTTGAGTGTCTGAGGCTGGATTTGAACTTAGGTTCTCCTGACTCTAGGGCCAGTGCTCTATTCACTGTGCCACCTAGCCACCCCCAAATCTAAAACTCTTTACAAAGCCCCAAGCTGCCTTGCTGTCCCTTAAAAGAGGACAGTTATCATCTAGTAATTTAGTAGTTAAGAGAGATTTTGGTGGAGTTCAAATTATTCTAGTATTGGAGGGGCTCTTAGAGATGATCTTTCTCATATTTTCAGTTAAAGGAATTGTGAGCTTTTAGAGGCTAATTGACAAGTGGACGGTTACAGTATTTAGTGGTTGTAAGGGCTAGAACCCAGGTCTCTTGGCACCTTGCTGAATGTTCTTTTTACTAAACCACCTGTTATAGGGAGAAACCAGTTTTTAAACCATAAATTATCTTGGTGAATGAAAAGAAAGAAGTATCTTGCCCACTTATTGTGGAGCATGTTGCCCATTAATAATGTTGCTGTAGATGTTCTCTGTAACAAAAGCATTAAGTACTATGATTTATATTTTGTCAAACATTCTAACATCCTAGAATTGTCCAAAAAGATATAAGTTGTTTTTCCTGTCTCCCTAGACATTTAGGTCTTAATAAACTGACTTAATATCATGTTTGCCACTCCACACACAAATAAGACACTCATTGCTTTCACAGCCTTTTCAATGACACTGATTGCATGGAATAAATCCACTATTTTAGAAACATAGTTTGAAATCAGGACACTTTTAACTAAGCTGTCTGTTGGACAGTCAGTTTAAAATATATTGCCCACACTGAAGTGAGTAAAAAAGAAGCAGATCCTCTCTATAAAATTATAAGGCATTCAGAATAAATGTTAAGGAGCCAATGTGGTCACAAGAAGACCGAGTGTACTTTTGGGAATAAACTTGTATTATTCAGAGCAAAGCCAAAAAAAAAAAAAGCCACATAGAAAAGCGAATCTTGTGTATAGCAACCATATTTTCATCAAACCAGTGCTTGACGCTGGCAGGAGAGTCTGGCAGACCTTGGGTGTCCTGCTTGGTAAAGCCTTAGAATGTCCATTTTGGGTTTGCAGGGTTTTAGATGGGAAGGTCCAGCCAAAAAAAAGATGGCTAGAACTACGCAGGGCAGGGCCAGAAAGGAGGGGCTCAGACTGGCTAGAAAAATCCCCCAGAAAGTGGAAAAAATAAGAACTGTGGTTTGGTAGTTGGTTACAGCTCCCGAGAAAAGAGCAGATGGAAGAACAGGATCCAGGAGGACAAGCCCCACCAGGCTTTAAACTGAGAAGTGACCAGCGAGAGGTACTGACTCTTAAGCCTACTTTAACCCAGATGATGAAAAATCCAAATCTGAGTCCCATCATTTTTGAGCACCTTATGGTCCTCTGAAGGAAAGAGGGGAAGCGATGGAGAAGACCAATGAAGGGATGAAGGTAGAGAAAGGAAGGTACGATAGACAAAATGATGTGGAACGTGGGACCTTTTGAGAATAGTTCTCAGGCAGGAGAATGTTGTA
This sequence comes from Petaurus breviceps papuanus, assembly GCF_028583685.1. Taxonomy (NCBI): domain Eukaryota; kingdom Metazoa; phylum Chordata; class Mammalia; order Diprotodontia; family Petauridae; genus Petaurus; species Petaurus breviceps. The sequence goes on along the minus strand of NW_027185777.1, from coordinate 3,184,267 downwards.
ATATAGCATTATTTTTTTCACTTTAATCTTAATACAACCAACTCGCTAGGGGCATATCATTAAAAAAAAACACATTTTGAATTGTGCTTTTACACTCTGAAGAGTTCTAGTCTTAAGGATAAAAATGGGCATTTTTTTTTAAAGCTTCTTGAAGTGTAGGAATCTGTAGTAGGCACCATTGATCCATTGCAGGCAAACTGGAATAATTTCCTACCTCCGTGTTATGTTTGCTCATGCTTTTCCTACACCTGTCTTATCTACCTTCACTATGTATTAAAGCCCACCATGTTTCCAGTGTCATTAGTGGCACCTTCTGCCTTCCCCTATATCTCTGTACCTTTTTCCTTCTCCTTTGTCAGGGTTTTCATTGGCTCAGAGTCGCCAACCCTTTGAGGGCAAGATGTGAAGTTTTCTTTAGGAACAAAAAGTGATCATTTAAAATATTTATATTTATTAGCACATATTCCATGTCAGGAAACATTTTGGAATTAAAAAAATATGTTCTTGGTTTTACAAATATTGAAGACAAATACCCATTAAAAAAGAATAGTGTCATATATCTCTGAGCCTTACTGGTTGTAATTGTAATCTCATTTAAACAGTCAGGGTTTAAATAGTGATCCCAAAAATGTAATATCTGGTTACTCATCTGCCTGCCCATTTTCCCTCCTATATTATGTAATCACAAGAAATTTACTGTGAAACATGAGTTACCTGAGACTGATTTTATATCTTTTGCAGATATAAAGGGGCCTTTAATATTACATTGCTCTGATGATAAATTTTCACACTAATTTAATCTTTGGGAGGAAATTTATCTATGATTACTTTAAGAATGCAAGGTATATGGGTTTTGGGGTGTCCAGGGGAAAATCCTAATTTGTTTCATAAATATGATCAGATAAGCAATTTTAAACCAGATACTCCTTCAGTAATGAACTTTTTTGTTTTTGTCATGAAGGAAAATAGCAAATCTATTTGACTTCCAGAGAGGAAGTAATAGAGTATAGAAGGAGTCTAGTTCGTTGATGGAACTATTTTCTTTGGTATAAACAGGAGGAAAAAAAAAGCCTCTTCCTTGTTCCAAGCCGCTTAAAGAAGAGTGACTTCACACAGAAGCTTTCCTTGGCCAAGTGGGCTGCCCTGGCCAGTGGCTCAAAGCTGCACATGATGAGATGTTTCCATTTTCGTCAGTCTCTGTGTCTGTGTCCGAGGAAGGAATATTTCATTCCCTTTTTCTCTCTCCATGCCATGTCTGGAGGTTGGGGGGGCGGAGGGGAGGAAGGCGTGTGTCTCCGTGGAGGGTACAGAAGCACCAAGCAAAGGAATAGTGTGTTTCCTGAGAGTGGGTTAAAAGTAAACATGGGATTCCAGCGAGGCCAGCTGTAGAGCTGACTGGCAGCTGTGCCCTGGAGGGGACCATTTGGCAGGGCTGACGGTTCAGGAGGAGAGGAGGCTGTGACTCAGCTTTGAATGTAAACATTTGTTTAGTTTAAATGATTAGGAGCAGAACTTCTGGTCTCTAGTTATTAGCTGATTATAAGGAGTGAAATGGAATAAAGGCTCGGTCTTTGATGATGTCCTTGTGAGCAGTACTCTTAGAAGTATAGATAGTATTTGGACTTTGATGCTGCATGGTACGAATGGCCTCTCCCCTCATCACCCCTTCTCCATCCCCTTCACAATTGCATAATTAGTTCAGAATTAGGATCATAGGATCAAGACCTAGAGTTGGAAGGGAAATCAGAAGCCCTCTGGTGTATTCTCCCCTTCCCCCATTTTGCAGATGAGGAAACTAAGACCCAGAGAGGTCATAAGTGGAATTTGAACTCAAGTCCCATGATTCTACATTTAGGGCTCTTTCTTTTTACTGATACTGATAATATGGAAAAGGTCCGGAGGAGAGCGATCAGGATGATGACTGGTTTCAAGTACATGTCATATAAGGATCAGCTGAAGGGCCTGTTTAGCCAGCGTCTCTGGGTGCGTTTTCCAGTGCTCCGAACAGCAAACATGCAGTACCTGGGTGTGGAGCACTGGTCCAGAGTAATAACACTTATAATAAGCTTTAAGGTTTTCAAAGACATTTATATACATGATTGTTTTTTATTGTGCTTAGCACAGGACCTGGCACACAGTAGGCACTTACTAAATACTAGTTAATTGATTATTGATGAGGCAGCCTTTGGGTTACTCTTTTTGTTAGTAAAAGCTTGCATTTCCTTAACGTTTTCAGGTTTGCCAAGTGCCATGCTGCAGAACCCTGCAAGGTGCGATGCCAGCCTTGTAAATATCACTATTCCTGTTTTACTGATGAGGAAATTGACGCTTAGAAACTTGAGCCAATTGCCCAGAGTCAGAGCCAGTAAATTCAGCTCTGAACCCACTTCCCTGCTGGCTCCACATCGCGTACTCTTTCCATTATACTAACCTGCCTCTGAAATAGAGTGTTTTTCCTGCCCTCTCAGATGGATTTTAAGTGGTTCGAGTGTGTCCAGGTTATGCAGTTTACTTTATTCATCATTGGGACACTCCTTTAAAGAGTGCTGCTAATAGCTTCCCTTCCTACAACCAGCCATAAATTCTTAATCACTTTGGGTTATTAGAGAAGCAGCCGTAGAAGAGCCCTGTGTAGCCTACTGGGGATACACCTTTTTCCTGGGATGGGGGCCGGGGTTCTTCTAGGTCCTTGTTTGCTTGTTGGTGTTTTAGGTCTGGTTATAAATGGTAATAGGGCCATGAGGTGGAGCAGTGGGTAAAGTGCTGGGCCTGGAATCAGGAACTCTACTTCTTTCTGAGTTCAAATCTGGCCTCAGGTACTTCCCAGTTGTGTGACCCTGGGCAAGTCACTTCTCCCTCTTTGCCTCAATTTCCTCATATGTAAAAGGAGTTGGAAAAGGAAAAGTCAAACCACTCCATTATCTGTGCCAAGAAAGCCTCAAATGGAATCATGACAAGTTGGACATGACTGAAATGAATGAACAGCAACAACACAAATTTTTCAGAAGGACTGGGCCACAGAATGTGGGGCATGAGATGGTATTTCCTTCATATTAGGATGCATATCTATTTAGTGAGATCTTTATAGTTGGAGTCAAGTGTAACAATGCAGTACCTTAAAATTCATGAGAAATATTATTACTAATGACATAAAAGAGATTTTAGGTGATGCCTAGCAAAGTTTTGACCAAAATCTCCTCGAGGCAAACCTTGCTTTTTGTTGTCTACTTTGGACATCTTCTCTCTTGCTATCTGATTAAAATAATTTCTGATATTGTTGACATTTGTGATTAAATCAGTATCTCTTTTGATAACCTCACATTTCTGTCTGTATGTGATGATGTAGTCGGAGAAACCCCAGTTCTTCATTGATTAGCAAGAGAAAATATGGAACAAATGATAAATTTAAATCACGCTTCAGAAGTAGCCAGATGAGACCCTGGGGTCATATGGAATGAGTTTCTATTTGTCTTACTCCCAAAGACACTATTACACTTTGAAAATCTATTGGGCAAATTAATCAAATTTGCTGTGAAGGCTCTTCATGACCGAAGACAATACATTAACTTGGTTATCAGATTGTCATCCCAAATCACAAAGACATAATATCTAGTGGTTTATATCAGCCACTGGAGAATTTAAGATTTTTTTTTTAAACTATATATCTTGGAGTTTGTCAAGGATGGAGAAGAAGAGGGATGACAAAGGGAAGTTAATATGATGTTGCCATGGTGTTATTCAATACTGGCATTCATTTCTGGTGGATGCCGGAGAAATGATGACTGTTAGATATATGCAATTCCACCAGTGGAAACTTCATCCACAGGCCATAGATCATAGCTCTAAAGTTGGAAGCAAATTTATAGATCATTTAGTTGAAATACCTCATTTATAGGTGAGGGGACTGAGGCCTAGGGAGGTTGTAACTTGGCATATAAATAGTAAACATCAGTAGTAGCAGGATTTTAACCTAGGTCAGTCCAGATCAGCAGCTCCTCCATAATTTAGAGTCTTAGAAAATGACTTGAAATGTTCAAATCTTTGTTAAGTTGTCTATGGTAACAACAAATAATGTCTCAGAGATAGGACTTGCCACAAAGCCATGCTTTCTCCCTACCATGTATTTGAAAATCTAAGTTAGAACTAATTCTTCAAATGTCACATCACTTGAGATTTTGCATTGAGTAAGTCTGATCTTGGTCCTATCACTTGGTGGCATGGCAGTATATGGAATATGCTTAGCATTTGATTTGAAAATTAAACACTGCCTATTGTGGGTGCCATAAAAAGAGGCAAAAGTAGGGCATTTGGATTGCTGATGCTTGCAGGGAAGGGTTTTGGTTTTTTATCCCCCTGCCTGTAATGTAGCGTGCTGTATTTTATTTTTCAAAAGAGTCCAAGGGATTTGGTAATTCTATATATGTATATATATATCCAAATCCCTTATCCCTCCTTTCTTTTTGTTGATTTAGTCTTGCTTTACACAATACTTTATTTAGATCATGTCTACTTGGGGCAAAGCTTTCAAACCATGCTATATCATTTACACCAAACTATTTCCTCCCTGTCTGTATTGTTGTTGATCTGTCAGGAAATAGAGAGACTGTTAAGTTGTAATCCTGATGTGCTGTGCCACTCTATCCCTCATTTACTTCAGACTGACATTGAGTCATGAGTTGTTTTTGGTCCAGAAAACTCCTCTCCATATGGTGGAGCACATGCGATTGAGACACATGATTTGATTAAACATTTTGTTGGGTGAGTCTATTTAAGATGTTAAGAGAAATAGTGACCACACTTGCATAAATGCTCCATTCCATTCTTAATTTTTACTCCCATGCTATGTAGAAACAAACTCTCTTCTCAGTCTAGGAAGGTGCATCTGAGCTGAAGTTTTGTGTTCCATTGGAGCCTAACACATAATAAAAGCTTCATTAGTTCAGAGCAGTCGTGAATGCCTTATGGAGCCCTTCTGTCAGCCAGTAAATATTTACGAATTACCTACTATGCACCAGGCATAGGTGCATATGTGCTGAGTGCTAGGGATACAAAGACAGGCAAAGGACAAATCTCTGCCCTCAAGGAACTCCTAACCTAATGTATATGTGGAGGGAACAACCTGCCAACAACTAAGTACAGATTATCTATATAAAGGGTCAGTAGGAAATGAACAGAAGGAGGACACCAGAATCGAGAGGGTTTGGGAAAGGCTTCCCATAGAACGTTGGATTTTACCCAAGACTTGAAGGAAACCAGAGGAAGCCAGAGGTGGAGATGAGGAGGGAGCATTCCAGGCTCGAGACAAAGCTAAGAAAGATGCCTGGGTTGAGAGCTGAAGGGTCTTTTTCAAGGAATATCAAGGAGGTAAGTATCATTGGATTGAAGAGTATGTGGTAGGCTGTGAAGTATAAGAAGACTGGAAAGGTGGAGGGGGTGACATGCTATGAAGGTCTTTAACTTCAGAAAGAAGATTTTATATTTGACTCTGAGTTGATACATTGGAATTTCCTGACCCCTCAGGAGGGTGGTGACATGGTCAAATCTGTACTTAAAAGAAGGTAGCTTTGATAACTGAGTGGAGTGGAAAGAGAATAATGTTCTTAAATGCATAAAATAGAATATACAGGATTATAAGGAAGCTAGTTATATTAAAATAGTGGCAAAATGAGAATAGGGGCCATTGAAGTAGGTAACAGTTGTGAGGCCTTTTACCCCGTCAAGGTGGTTCATAGATTGGACCAGTATGTGGAATGTCCTAAAATGTGCCTTGGGTAGTGGACAGAGAGAGCTAGCTAGGGGGAGTCTCCTCATCTGGGAGGTCCTTATGCCAATCACAGTATCTACATAATGACTTCAACATCTCCATATCCACAACAGAATTAGAATTAAATGAAATATCTCACTGTTTTCACTTGAATTTCAGAGATAAAAACATCATTTATTTTAATTTATTCTAAGTTATTATGCATTTGGGCAAAGGTGCTTCCAAAGGAAATTGCTGCCCAGGTGGTGCTACCTAGGCTTCCATATGGGAAGACTGGCGCAGTCCAAACAGGCTTGTGAAAAAGTTTCCTTTTTCAATGGTCACTAATGATCAAACCACAGCCTGTCAGCTAGACACAGTTAATGCCTTTACCTGCTTTGTAAACAGAGGCTGATTTAGGAACTGTTGATGGTTCTTCACTGCCGTGGACAAACTCTGATTTCTATCTTTAGTTTGACGTATGCATTATATAACAACATGTAGATTGGCAGCCTGTTCCATGTCAGCCTAAATTTAACTTTTATTGTAGGACATTAATTATCTTAAAGATCATTTTCAATTAAAGCACTATGAGAGGACTTTTTAGGATGATTATTGGGGTCATTCTGGGGTACTTTTAAAAAACTAAGTTCTTCCTCCCTCCCTCCCTCCCTTCCTTTCTAAGCACATGTAAATTTGATTTTATCATGTAAGCCTTTTTAAAATGCCTGTATGCATTAGCCTAGTGTTGGTAAAGGTAGATATCTTAAACCTCTGTGTGCCCTTTGGTCAGCTGGTGAGCTAGAGGGCGATTTCTGCCTAGAGCCCCTGTGGGGTCCAGATGAGATCTTGCACTGTGTTGGGTAGCTCTGTCATCAATGACTGGATCAGGGCCACGATGGTTTTTTGTCCCAGTGACAGCTTAGCATATATGTGGTCCATGGACAACTTCCATGTGAAAGGGACTAATCTAGGTCCCTTGTGTTTTCCCCATCTTAGTAGCAGTGACTATGTTAGATACTTTCTAGCACCGTTTATGATTGATCCCCTTTCCCAGGCCCTCTAGAGTTCCCATTCAGTGTCTTACACAAGGACACAACCTTTCCCTTTCCACCTCCATCAAGTCCAATCTCATACCCAACCACAGAACTGCCACGAGTGGCATAGATTTTATTTACCCTGGGAAAACTGGAGGAGTTACTGGTTCTGCGGCTTACCTGCTGGGGAGAATGGAGGGATTGTGACAGCCCTAGCTCCCCGCTACACAGTTGAAGAGACTTAAAACTTACCTGTGGTCTAGTGACATGGCTTGGAGTCAGAAGACTTGGTTTTGAGTCTTGGTTCCTACACTTGGACTACAGGTTTTAGCATCAGTTTCCTTGTGTGTAAAAGGGATGATTATAAGTTACACTAACATAGGGTTGTTATGAGGAAGGATCTTGACCAATCTTGTGTCATATGTACCATTATTTTGCATTGTATCTCTGAGTTCATTTTGCCACAGAAACAATGTCACACTGGGTGGTTGGCTTTAGAGTAATATTCACATAGGGCTGTAACTGGGGGCATAGTGGAGAGAGGAAGATGATCTCAGAGTTGGAAGGAGCTGAGTTCAAGGATTGCCCCTGACAGACATCAGCTGTGTGACTCTGGGCACCTACCCTTTACATGACCCAGCAAACTCACAAAAATGGAGCTTCTTAGCCTCTTTTGTGGCATGGATTCTTTTGGCAGTTTGTTAAAATCTACCTCCCTATTTCCTTCCTCAAAATAATGTTTTTAAATGTGTAAAATAAAATACATAGGATTACAAAAGAAACCATTTCCATTAGAATAGTTGCAAAAATATTTAAAAGAAAACAACTATGTTCACAGACCCAGATTAAGAACCTCTGCTTTTGTTGTATGCCGGTTAGTTGGTTCAGTTGTGTTTGACTCTTTGTGACGCCATATGTGGTTTTCTTGGCAAAGATACAGGAGTAGTTTGCCATTTCGTTCTCAAGCTTATTTTACAGATGAGGAAACTGAGATAAATAAGGTTAAGTGATTTGCCAAGGTCCTCAGAGCAAAAGTGTCAGAGGTCAGTTTTGAGCTCAAGTCTTCCTTCCTGCAGTGCTACCGAATTTACAGCGTAGTTGCTTTTTGCTTTGATACAGACAATTTCTCAGAGCTAATTCCCTACACCAAAGAAATTAAAGGACTGGCTCTCTCAAAATAGTAGAAGATACTATAAGATTCAAGAACATTGTGGGTTCAATAATTCTTTGTTAAGTCTACCCTTTTGACCTTATTACCATAAAATATATTTTTTTCCATGAGAAAATATTTCTGTTTTTCAGATAGCTTAACTTTTGGAATTCAGTGAAACACACATTCATTTAGCATCCCTGCTAAGTCTGAGAGTGCATGTAAGTTGGGTATGAGTTGAAGATTGTATACGGTCAAGTCTCTAAGCATTTACTAAGCCCTTATTAAGTGCCAGGCACTTTGCTACCAACTGGAGAATACAAAGACAGGTCCCTGGCCTCCAGAAGCTTTACATGCATATGAGCTTGAACATGTACTTGTAACATAACTTTGTCAAATAGCAAAATAAGTCTGTTTTCTCAGAAGGTGGAGAACATTTTTTCCCTGGAGAATTTCCAGATTTAATACTGAATCTCATTGGAAGCTCGTCGATTGATTTTCATTTGAAGAGTACCTAATCTGATTGTGTTTGCAATCAGAGTTGGCCTTTTTAGAGGATAAAACCGAAAGAAAAACTCAAAAATCTGGTGGAGGTTCCTTAAAGCAGAGGATAGTAATCTTTAAGTTAAATGGTAGACTCTAGGAATGGCATATTGTGAGTGACAGGGATTAACCTTTTGAAAGCACTGAAAGACTTTTTTTTACTCGTTTAAAAAACCTTTTCATACCTTAGTACAATATACTGAATGTAATTTAATTTTCCTTTGATTCAGAATTTTGTTATGCTTCATGTTTGTCATTATAAATGTCAATTATCATTGCACTGAAAACTAAGAAATAGGAAAATCGATTGCTGTTCCCCTGAGATGAAGGACATCAGACTGATCTAGTAACCCAGGCTGGAAGCTGCTTTCCTGCTCCATTTAGAGTAAACAAACACACAGTCAGCTTTCTTCATCTTTGTTTCATTTCTTTTACTTATCCAGTGTCACTAGATAAATTTGTGCCTACTAGGGCAGAAATAGGCAAACATGGCTGAAAAAGAACGATTTGATCTTGACTGCTAAATTTTTAAAGGAGATGGATTACGGTCAGTAATTAAATTACAAAAACATCCATAAAATTGTTCTGCTTATTGTTTTCATAGGATAATACCTCTTACCACTTGTGTCCAACTTCATGGAGCCTAAACCAATCTTTAAGAAATGTCTGGCTCAGCCAATGGCATTTGCTAAGAAAAATCTTTCACATTTTCTTTGAGCTGTTGGATTAGAGAATAGGGTATTGCCTGTTTCTTTCAGTTAAAACCAAAGATGACCTTCAAGTTAAATATGTCCACATTTTAATCACATCTATGATCTGTGAAGAACTAGGAGCCATAGGTAAAAGTGACACAGCTTTTAATTCATTCATGCCTTTTTATCTTGTGAAATTGTTGTCCATATCCTTCCATAAATATTCCATAGGGGATTGATCCAATGCACTAATGCTTTCTGCTGGGTCTTTTAACATTTGATTGGCACCTGGGCAACATTTGGGTGTCTCTCTGTGCACCTCTTTTCCCCATTATACATATATAGATGGGCCACGCTTTGAATCCATTGTTTATAAGGTGTTAATTTCTTTATGCCCATCATGGTCACTCCATTGCCTGTGGAGTTTTTATTATTGGAGGTTGTGGCATTCTCTGGTTTATATCCATAAAGGGTTTCCAGAAGGCTATCATTGTTAAAATGAAGGACTTCCCCACCCCCCCCCCGCCCTCCCCTTCTCCCCCTGTCCCATTTTGGTATGATTAAAAGCCCTAGGAAATTTCCCAGTACAATGTGACTCACTCTTTCTTCCTCCACTTTTGGACCCAGCTCATTTTACATCCTCAGTGCCTGTCTTAAGGGACATCTAGATGGGCTGCCTATACAACTACATATCCAATTGTACAACTCTAGGCATTCTTTATCCATTTGGTTTTTCCTGTGTGTACTATTAGATTGATCTCCTTCAAGTGTTTGGGGGATCTCATTGAGGGGATGTTGTCATCATGGAGTTGAAGCAAACAATTAGAAATTAAAACTTCAGTCTTATTTATAATATCACACCAGAAAAACACACAACCCTATAATCTGTGTTAAAGACCATTTTTACATTTTACATATATTAGTTTTTTATCCTCACCCAGAGAATATTTCTCTATGGTCTCTGGTTTCTCAGTCTTCTTTTTACTCTTCATTCTTTCTCCTCACTGTCGTTACTCTTGAGTTTTTTCAGTTGTGTCTGACTCTCTGTGACCCCGTTTGGGGTTTTCTTGGCAAAGATACTGGAGTGGTTTGCAGTGTCTTCTTTAGCTCATTTGACAGATGAGGAGACTGAGGCAAACAGGGTTACATGTTTTGCCCAGGATCGTGCAGCTGTTAAGTATTTGAGGCTGGATTTGAACTCAGATCCTCTTGACTCCAAGACTAAAGCTCTATCTACTGTGCCACCTAGCTGCCCTCCTTTCACTATTTGTCTATTTTGGGTTTTATCTTACCAAAAACTAGAGATTCTGAAAATACCAGAGGAGGTTTAAAAATCTTTCTTTAATTTATTCCCTTTGAATTTGTGATGTTTTCTGGCATTATTATAAAGTTAAATGAATTATATCCATGAAAATGCTCATTGTAGAAATGACTTGTAAAATAATCAGACTCATTATATTTTCAGCCATTTGAATAGCATCAGATCCGGTAGGAGAAAAAAAAAAGCCTTTGAACATAACCAGGGAAATAGCTCTAGACTGCTAAGGATTGTAGGGACAGCTAGGCGGTTCTGTGGATAGACTGCTGAGTTTGGAATCAGGAAGACCCATATTTCTGAGTTCAAATGTAGCTTCAGACACTTAGTAGCTGTGTGACCCCGGGCGAGTCACTTCACCCTGTTTACCTCACTTTCCTCATCTGTAAAATGAGCTGGAGAAGAAAATGGCAGGACACTCCAGTATCTCTGCCACTGGGTCCTGGAGAGTCAGACGTGACCAAACACCAGCTACTCCAAGGCATGCGCTGCAATGGTTGGTCTGTTTGTTAGTACTCCCTCTGGGTCTCCACATTTTTTTGTCTTTTGGATATGAATAATTTTCAGAATAATCAGCAGGAGAACCATCAAATACTGTTATCTCATCATTTATTCTATGGGCACGGCATATTTTAGAGGGCTAAGAGAATATATAAAGATTTCACTCATGGGATATTTGAAAATAACTTTCAGATACCAGCTTGATCCAGAGAAAGTAGGTCTTGACTATTGCCTGTTCCTTAAAAAAAAAGATGTGGCTTTTAGAAGCAGTCCAGCTGTTGGTTCAGTGACTTCAGCGCAGGAGTGTTTTTAGCAGCCAAATTACCAGGTAGGTGATTAGCTCTTGTCCAAAGACTTAGGTAATAAGTTTTGGCCATTTCTGCCCTTGACTCTTGGGAAGAATAACTCAATTGAGAGACTTTTGTATCCTCTTTCTGAGATTGTATGACTTCATTCGGGTGTTAAGTGGAAGGCTGTTAAACTGGTTTATTACTTGGTTCCTTTGTGTCAGTTAAGCCTGCTTCTCCTTAGTTACAACTGAAGAAGTCTGCTCTTAAGAGAAGTGGAAAGCCTGAACATCATTGTATAGAGCCTATAAGACTGGATTTGAGTGTAAAAGTGTGCCAGGCTCAGCAGGCAGGAAAATTGATGAGGCCAGAACACTGCAGGTCCCAAGGAGTAATAGCAATAGGTAATGTGTTAAATGGAGCGACCATCAGTCCTGGGATAGAGAGTAATGGTGAGGCATTCAACAGATCATTGACATTCTGTGCTGAGTACAGATTTTCTCTTTATTCAGTCTTACTCATTTTCTTACATGTGTTTAGCAGGCTTGTTAGATTGCAGGTGAATATTAAATAAACAATATGATACAGTTTTGTATAATAAACAAGAGAAGTTTAGAAAATACCAGATCATATGTGAAGAGGCTAAAGAAAGGCCACAGAAGAAGTAAGAAACAGAAAGCCAGACATTTATAATCATGTCTAGATGTGATTAAATTGTGAAGGCATGTTTTAGCAGCAGCTGAGGCTTTTGTAGTTTGGAAATATTAAATATATGATTAGAACAAAATGGTTAACAGGATAAAGAGAAGCTATTTTAAAAAAGGGTTTCAACGTTCTTTGATAAGCAAATCTAAGTATTCAGTAAAATCCAGGTTGACAATAAGTGTTAAAAAGATTTAATGAATGACTGAAGTTTTCAAAGAAGTTTTCAAGTTTGTTCACATCAGTGGAAAAAACCTGACTTCTACAAGGTGAGCCCATCATGGTGAAGTATCTTTATTAGTGAATAGTTGAATTTTGTAGAGAGTTTGGGATGTGAAGTTGGGAGAGGCCTGGGTTTGAATCCTGCTTGTTATCTGTGGGATCCTGGGATTTATCAACTACTCTGAGGCTTGGGGTTCTTCTCTGTACAATGGGGAGGAACGGAGTGTGGTAAGTAAGTAAAAATACTTAGGCTCCCTATCTCACACAATTACTGTGATGAAACCTCTTTGCAAACCTTGAAGTGCTATTTAAATTGTATTTCTACTGTAAATTGAATGATGACATCCTAGGTAATTAATCGTCAATATTTGTTTAGGAGGCAACTATGTGACTCAGTGGATAGAGGCCTGGAATCAGGAAGACCTGAATTCAAATCCAGCCTCAGATACTTAACAGCTGTGTGACCCTGGGCAAGTCACTTAACCTTTGTTTGCCTTAATCCACTGGAGAAGGAAAAGGTAAACTACTCCGGTATCTTTACCAAGAAAACCCCATGGACGGTTGGTTCACAGGGTCAGACATTACTGAATGACTGGACAACAACAATATGTTTAGCACTTGCTACATCCTCAGACCTAGGACTTGATAAGATCCTTGCTCTTAAGGAGCTTACCATGTAGTCAGGTAGATGAGACTCAAATACCAGAAGAGTAGACGATATATGATGAAATAATTAATTGTTAAACATCAGTGAGGCTTGGAGTACTCAGAGAAGATGGAGAAGGTGGGGCTTGCGGAAGAATAGGATTTGTGTAGACAGAGAGGAAAGGGTGAGGCAATGTAAGGAAGGGGAACGACATGAGTCACTAATAAGTATGGTCTGCTTGTGGGACGCTGAGAAGCAGCCTGATACTGGGGATAGAGACTGGCCTTGAATCTGGATTCCAGCCTCTTTTCTGACAGATTCTGGTTTTTTGATGCTGGACAATACTGTAGTGATTCTGTAAAACTAGAAGATGTACAAATGTACCTGCATCTGAAATCTTAACTGTAAAGTCTTATCACTTGAATTAAAAAAAAAAGCTTCAAAAGTCCAGTCTGGGGAAGGGATGGTTAGGTAATAGTTTATCTGCAAGAGATCTAGGGCAGGGGTGGGTAGCCTTCAGCCTCAAGGCCACTTGTGGCCTTCTGGGTCCCCAAGTGTGGCCTAGGTCTCGGGGTTTTAGGAAACTGCCAGCTTGACGTGAATCAGTTGTGTGATTAGCTACAAAAATGTCTAATGTAGTATTGAAATGTAGCATCTAGGACTTTGGACATAGTATGCCCACTTCTGGGCACTACATTTTAAGAAGGATTTTGGTGAACTGTAGAGTGTCTGGAGAAAAGTTATCAAGGTGGCCCAAGACCTTGAGATCATGTTGTATCATGTGTGTTAAAGGGAATGTTTAGCATGGCGAAGAGAAGACCTTGCAAGGACATAACAGCTTCTCCAAATATGTGAAGGGTTGACATGTAGGTGGAAGTTGCAAAGATTTATGCTTTTAATAGGAGGAGAAATTTCCCAATGATTAGAGCTGTTCTACTGTAGGATAGACTGGCTTGGGAGGTTGTGGCATCCTTTGTGATGGCCTCTACTTGTCTTCTTAAATTACCTCCTGGGCCATCTCATCAATACAAGGGACCCCAACACATGAAGTGGTGTACAGAAGGCCCTGAATGGGTGTTACAGTTTGGAGATTGGCACAGGAGAGTTTAGTCAGAAATTGTGACCAAAAGCTAATTTAGTAGTACTTTGTTGTTTTGCCATGATTGCCCTTTCTTGCCGATGTTTGGGGCTTTGGGAAAATTTCAAATTAATGTTTCATACATTATAGCTAGTGCCATAAGAGAATGTTCCCACCTTTATGAAGATATGCTTAGCAAATTTGGGATCAGTCATGGAGTATAGACCTTCATTCTCTTTCTCCTTCATTGCATCAGTCAATTAGAATGGTAGAGTTGGTGATAACCCCTTGCCTCCCTATAGTTCACTGTCCCAGAACCTCTGGGAACTGAGGGAGAATCACTGCCACACTTCAAAGATCAGACTTCCTGTAGAAAAAGAGAAAGCTAAGAAACTATCTTTGATTCTTCCTCCATTTGCCTGCCTGCCTTTTGCTTCCCCCCAAAGACTGAGATCATTCGTCATCTTCAGCCTTTTGAGGCCTCAGTTTATTGTAAAGAATACCTTTCAAAAAATCTTATCTGAATATGTTTTAGGTGGGTTTTTTCATTTCCTAGTTAAGAATGTTGATTTACCGCATCCCTCCCTCACCCCACTCACTTACAGATGTATTTGTCATTAAATATAAAGGAAGCAAAACAGATAGGAGAACATGTTCAATTCCTTTATTTTCATTAAAAAGCAAAACAAAATCGATAGGCCTAGAAAATGGCACCAGTTCATTTTCCCTCCGATCAAGATCTACAGTGGAAGGCCATTTGATTGCTTTTTGTGTATATTGTGAAGGGGACTCTTATTCAGATATGGGTCAAACTAGTTATCCTGCCCAAGGTCTTCCAACTCAGATTCTGTGTTCTGAATGGAGAGAATTTGTTTTGTAGAGTGATAAACAATGGAGAAATTTTACATTTGTTACTGTAGTAAATGCAAAACTCAAAGGAATAAATCTAAGCATTGTCATTTTAAAGAAGTGATCAGTTATCCATGTGACATATAATAAACATGAATAGAAAAGGTCCCATTTGTTGTGAAGAAGCCAATGCCATCTTTTCCAGTGCAGTGTTCTGAGATGCCTTTAGCGCTCTCATTTTTTTGACTGCCTAAAATAGAAAAGTTCTTGTGATTAAAAAGTCTTGAAAATAGTGCCAAGCACAGTCGAATCTTAATAAAGTTTTGGCATTGCTAGATTAGCACAATACAGTGTAAAGTGGGTTATTATTTTTTCAATGTATCATTTAATAACAATATAATTATTATAATGATGAACTATAGTATAGAAAAAAATGTGAACTATAAGGAAATTATGATACTATGATTAAAGAGGAAAGTTGAAAAAAATCTAAATTGAATCCAGGTCCCTGGTTAGCAATCAGTAGAAGCATGAAAAACAAATTCCCACAATGCATTGCATCAGCTAAATTAACTGAATAGAAATGTTGCTGCAAGAATCTCAGGTGTATGTTCAGTATCTAGTTTTATTACCCAGGTTAAGGAATAGACAAGCAAATGTAGATTTTTGGTGGAAATTAACAGTAGCAGCTAAGAAGACAAATTATAAAACATTAAATTTAAATAATACATCTACTAGTGGCAATTAAAAAACCCCAACAATATAGCCCCGAAATTAAAGAATCAACTTCTTTTGGTTTGTCATGTTTTTTTCTCTTTGGAGGCCTTCTTTAAATGACTTAACATAACAAAAATTTAATTGACTTCTCTAGACTTTCCATATGCTGAATTCATTGCTGCTCTAGGAAAATGGAAGTTACCATCATATCAGGAAGTTACCATCATATCATAAAAGTATTAGTTCAGTGACATGGATAATGGAAATATCCTCTCATGAATTATGGTAGAAATAAGTAGACAAATTGCATGATTTTAGAATTTTTTTATATTTTTATTATGATTGAAAGCTAGCTATGGCTGAATGACTCAAGGGGATGGAGCTAATAAAAGAATTCCAGTAGACAGCAGTAATCTTTATTTGCAACTGGACAGGAAGTTCCCAACTTACAAATGAGTTTTGTTCCAAGAATTTTAAATCAGTTTTTTGGATCTCAGATTGTACTTTTTCCCCTGTAAAATGATGGCATAAATGATGATTTCCAGGCCAACCCACAGAAATTTAGCTGACAATATAGTTGAAATAATGTACATTTGTAATGAAAAAATAGTAGAAAATAGCCCTGTTGCTATGAAATGAAACATAAAAACAAGTAAATGAGAAATAGTTTTTAGTTACTCTTAAATGCTGGTGCTGGTAGAAAGCATATTTAATTAGAAAAGGATGAGAAGAGTTTTTAGAGATTCTCAAGGGGCTTTTCCACGTAATAAAAAACTGGTGCATTCAAATCTCCTAATTTTATTTCAAGACCTTTGTTTTTATTTTTCCTGGCTTTGGGTATGTCACAAGCACTACCCTTAGCTTATTGTTCGTGAATAGTGGGTTGTCGTTTATTTTGTTTTGTTTTTTAAGTAGGATCAAAAAGGAATTGAAAGGGTTTTTTTTCTTTTTTTTTGAGCTAACTGGGCATGAATTGAAAGAGGGGGGAAAAGAAGAGGATTAAGGAAGATATGTAGGTGTGTCTGAGAAAGAATTTACTGAAATATTCCTAAAGTAGAATTACCTGAAATATAAATGGTGAACGACAGAGGGGAAAAAGTGTGATGAGGGATGGGAAATATTGGTCTACATGAAGGGAGAGAAAACGATGAGGATAAGGCAGTTTCCTATACTGGCCAGCAGATGGTAGAGTAAACCTAGTACAGCTTGGTTGCACTTTGGAGTATGCATTTTTTAGGGAAATTGTAGAATTTATTTTGAATCTTGGAGGCTCCATTGGATCTTCTTCTGAATAGCTCTTTGTCAGAGCAGCTATAGTTGAGATATGGGGAGAAAGCAATGATTCTTTCTATGTTTTGGATGTTTGTTGATTTTTGTGTCAGAGTACTACAAACTTGTACTACTCTATGGAAATTTTTATGGATGCTGAAAATATGGCATATTGATTATTTGTAAGATATGAGTTGTTCATGTTATCTAGAAACTTCCAGTAGGAGGTAGACTATATTATTGTCTTTGAAAATATATTTGCTCAGCTCAAATTTGTGATTTATTTTCTTCATTAGTAGGATATTTTTGGTGGGGAGGATGGTATGTTAGACATCCTTATGTGTCTGCCCTTGGTTATTCCTTTCCCCTGCCTCCCCCAACCCACAACTTCTCTTTCTCCTAACTGCAAACTCTTTATAAAATGCTGGATTATTTCCTACTTTATTTTTAACAATCCATAATTTTAATGTGGGGCAGCTAGGTGGTACAGTGGATAGAATGCTGGGCCTGGAGTCAGGAAGACTCTTCTTCCTGAGTTCTAATCTGCCTTCAGAGAGTGTGATCATGGACAAATCTTTTTGCCCTGTTTACCTCAGTTTCCTCGTTTGTAAAATGATCTGGAGAAGGAAATGACAAACCACTCCAGTGTCTCTTTCACGAAAACCTCAAATAGGGTCACAGAGTTGGACACAGCTGAAATGACTGGACAACAGTTTTAATATAGTACTTTGGATACAGATATTATTCCATAAATATTTGTTGATTGACTAATTAGTGCTTGTTAGAACAAGCTTTAAGAACATAAAAATGAAGAATACAGACAAGGAAAGAAAAAAGGCTAATTTTTTTTTTCTATATGCTGTATTGTACGAGTAGTATGTCTTTACTGGGTTCTTTCAAAAGCATTTCCCAACGAACATATATAGAGAATATTTGAAAGATACATATGGTATGATTATGTAGTATCCCTCATGGGAAGATGGCATCCACATAGATTTGGGTCATTTAGCATTTGCCTCCTTGTAAAACTGTGTTATTATTTCTCTGACTAACTTCCATAGGTTAAAAAAGTAAATGAGTCAAATTAAATTCCAGGAAGTATTTAATTTAGTCTTGGGAGTTTTACCTTGAAGTGAATTTCCAAGGATATTTACATTGTGTTTAACACAATGTGATTTCTCTCCCATCAAGCCAGATGGCGTTCTGCAGCCACAGAAGGAAGAGTTCTGTAGTTGCCTGAGTTGTTTTAGGTTGTGTGTGGTATTAGCTAATGTGAACAATGATGCTACCCCCTATGTGCAGCTACTGCGGTACTTTTTTATTGATGCCTTGCAAGTACATGATGTTACCCTTTAGCTCTGATTTTTTTTAGAACCAAAATATGTTGAGCATATGATAAGATGATTGTCATAAAACTTTTTAGCCCCAAAGATTCTGTCTATGACCTTTCCAGTAAAAGTCTAGTAGATTATATGGGTGAAGTATAGGATAATAATTGCTAAAATTAACCACAAAAAAGTTACCAGAGTATGTTTCTGTTGTATTGATACCCAGAACCACAGCCAATCACAATATGAATTTCAGTAGTATCTTTTTCAGCATGTTAATATTTGCTTGAAAATTTCTGAACTTCTAAAAGTCACTGTGGTAGCTAATTCTGCATTGAGAGATAGTATGGTACAATTCACAGGCCACCAGATTTGGAGACAGAAAATGTGAGTCTAAATACTACCTCTCTCACTTATTATGGGTGTGACCTTAATCTCTCCATACTTTAGTGTCCCCATCTATAAAACAGAGGGATTTGACTAGATGGCTTCTAAGATTTCTTCATTATTTCGTAGCGTATAGAATCAAGATTGCATTATGTGACACTAAAGTAGATTCTTGACCAATAATAATAATAGAATGGAATATCCATGAAGACACAGAATAGGTGACGTCCACATTATTATCCAGGAGATACTAAAGCCGTCTGAAGGAAGGGACTGTCTTGTGTCTGTATTTGCTTTCCCATTCCTTTTCACAGAGTTGGTACTTATTATTCTGCCAGTTTTACAGATGAGGAAACTGAGGCTCAGAGAGATTAATGTGATTTGCTCATGGTCACACAGGTAGTAAGCTTCAGAGGCAAGATTTGAGCAGAGGCCTTTCTGATTCCAAGTCCAACACTCCATTGATGTTGCCATGTTGTGTCTTTTGAAGATGCTTAATGAAGTCTTTTTGAATTGTATTGAATCAAATAAATATGTTCTTAAGATCACTGTTTATGAATGAATGTTGACTGGGTTAGGATATAGTGTTTCTAAAGCTATTATTTTGGCAGGATTACATTTTTAATGCATAGCATCATATGGCGGAAAAAGGCTATAGTATGTTGGCTATAGAACAACTTCCTTCTATTCAAATTTTGAAGGTGTGAATCAGTTTTCCACATTTAAAACAAAGAAATTTCGCGTTAGGTCATTTCAGTTTTGAACTCTGTACTAATTTAGCATATGCTTTATTTGTACTTATCTAGTATTTTATTTATTCTCATCCAATTTTATATGTGTGTGTGTGTGTGTGTGTGTGTGTGTGTGTGTGTGTGTGTATTCCAGGAGATTAGAAAGTTTTGTTTGGTGATGTGACTTTCCACATGTAGCATTTTGCTCCTTTGTAGGCAGCAAGGTGATGCAGTGGATAGAGAGTGGGGCCTGGAGACAGGAAGACCTTAGTTCAAATATGGCCTCTGACAGTTACAGCTGTGTGACCTTGAGAAAATCATCTAACTTTGGTTTCCTCAACTATAAAATATTGATAATAACAGCACCTGAGGATCAAATGAGATAACACTAAGAAAATGCTTAATGGCACGTAAGAGGCGCAATGTAAATGTTTGTTCCCTTCTTCCCTTTCTGATGAGAGAGATGGTTTCTGCTCAAATTCAGTTAAATGAGCATATTTGAAATTTTTAGAGCTGTTACCTCTGACTTGAGCTAAGTGGAATAAAAAACCTGAAATGTTTACTACAGGTGTTCCAGGCACACTTTTTTAGATTTTCAAAATTCTTAAAGCCTAAATCCTTTATAGGCACTTCCTGATGAGGTCATTGTTTTAATCATTCCATTGGACTCCAGTCAGAATTAGCAAAATCATTGCCTCAGAGGCCATCATGAACCTGTTCATACTTTCTCCTGTATTTCTGGAAAGTGGTCATATGGCCTTTGTTTGAAAGCCTCTGGGGGGGGGGAGGTGTAGCGGCAAGCACCCCAAGCACGTCCTCAGGGTTTGCTGCCACCACAGGTTCTTAGATCTGCTTTGATAAAGGAAAGCAACTCAAAATGGGTTAACAAGCTTACTTTAATCAGTCAGACATATATCGTTTACCTTGTTCAGGGGAAAAAGGTCAGCACCCCGAACTTCAAAGTATACAGGCAGAATTATCAAGACAAACAGATCTAGTAGACAGATTTCAAACTGTCCAACCATTACATCCATACCCATTCAACATCTGGGTTTCCACATCTGGGTTTTTCAAAGCCGGGGGTGGGGGGCGGGCTCTGGACAACGGCTTCCCAGAATCCAGATCAAATCACAGAACACTTCTCAAAGTGAGCCCCCAAAACAAAGCTACACATCAGGGCTTATATAGCCTTCTCCTGGCTCAGAGAATGTAACAACCTTATTGACTCACTGGCCAATCAAGAAGTATCTACTGAAAAACAAGCCTCCCACCCCAGGCTTCAGGTGCACTTTAGCCTAGGGGCAGGGAAGATCTTCCAAATTTATCTCTTTTACTTTGAGGTAGATTCTTTCTTTTTTGGTGGATATTTCTAATTGGATGTTGTTCTTTACATCAAGCCTGGATATTCTGTAGGCCAAACCCCAGTTTCTTCAGCTGATATTCATAAACTACCATGGTTGCTTTCCTGGAAACCCTCTAGCTTACGAGTGTCCTTTCTAAAATGTGGACCTAGAACTTGACTGACGACAAAGCTCCAGGCATGGCCTGACCAGGAAACACTACAGTAGTTTAACGCCTCATTATTCCTGGAAGTTCTACATCTCTTAATGTAGCCTGAAACTGCATTAGCTTTCCTAGACTACCATGTTTTGCTGCTCATTCATTTTCAGCTTATGGACCATAAGAAGCTCCATATCTTTTTTAGATGAATTGCTTTCTACTTAATGCAGTCTTTTATTTATGAAAGGCTTTTTGGAATCTAGGTGTAAGACTTTATACTCAGCCCTACTAAATTTCATTTTATTAGCTCTGGCCCAACATTTTAGCCTGTGGAGATCTTATTGGAAGCAGGTTCTGCCAAGGAGCACTTTAGTGGCCCTCTCAACTCTATATCATCTGCTGATTTGATAATGGTACCAGCTATGCCTTTGTGCAAATCCTTGGTAATAATGTTAAAGAGCCCAGAGCCACGGAGGGGCTCCTGGGGGCACTTTGGAGCACAGCTTCCCAGTTGACATTGTAACCCATGGTATATTATGTGGGTTCACCCATTCAACCAATTCTGAATCCAGCTAGGTGGTGCAGTGGATAGAGTGCCAGGCCTGGAGTGAGAGAGAACCGAGTTCAATTTTGACCTTAGACATTTACTAACTTTCTTGGGTTGCCATATTTTGCTGCTGATTCATTTTGAATTTATGGACCATAAGAAGCTCTTTATCTTTTTTTAGATGAATTGCTTTCTATTTAAGGAAGTCTTTTATTTACCAAAGCCAGTCACTTCACCCTGTTTGCCTCAGTTTCCCCATCTGTAAAATGAGCTGGAGGAGGAAATGGCAAAACCACTCCAGTGTCTTTGCCAGAAAACCCCAGGGGGGTCACAGAGGGTCAGATACAACTGAGCCGAATAACAACAACAAAAAACTACATAGGGCAGGAGGCATGGTGTAGTAGAAAGAGTGCTGGATGTGGCGTTAGAGGAGCTCGATCAGCCCTCTCAAGGCCTCTGTTTCCTCTTTTGTGAACAGCTCTTCTGGTACATCTCCAGCAAATGGTCATCCAGCTGCGTGTGCCGAGGAGGCAGCCTGCTGCACTTGTAGATGGTGCTAAGGTTTGGACCATTCTCCTGATGCAAAGCTTAAATCCACCCCAATCAGACTTCTGCCTCTAGCTCCTAGGTCTTCACTCTAGAGGCCACGATGGCAAGTAGGTCCTTCTTCCATCACAAGACGATCCTTCGAGTGCTTGAAGGCAGCTCTCATGGTGCCCCTAAGTCTGCTTCCTAAACGTAAGTTAAGATAGAGCTGGATGGCACCAGCTCACGGAAAACAGGCCTAGAATGCATCCTTTCCTTTGTCTGTGTCCTATTAAAAACACTCAGTAAGTAAGACTGGCTTCTTAGGGACAAACTATTTCAAGTTTGTTCATGTTTTGAATGTTTATTATCATATTGAATTTTTTCTCCCTCCCCTTTTCTTTTCTTTCTGTGAATATAGTTCCTTTCCACTAGAATAGAGGGCTCTTAACCTGGGATCCATGGACTCCCAGTGGACATATGTCAAAGGTTCTATGAACTTGGACAGGAAAAAAATTATCTCCTTACTTTCCACTGAGAAGGGAGACAGATTTTACCAGACTGCCAAAAGGGTCTATATCTCACACATACACACGTACACATGCACACACGCACACACACACATGTACACACACCCCCAGTTCTGCTGTAGAAAGCCAATTGCCCATTGGTAGATTTTTATTTTTCTTCATTGTGTCTAAATAAAATAAAAATTCCAATATTAACAGTGATTTATGAGAATCTGTATATACTAATTTAAAAATGAAGCAATGATATAATTTTTTTATTCTCAACATTATTTGATTTTCTTTAGTTCGAAGCCCAATTTCTATTCCTGTTATACTCCAACTTTAAAAAGAAGATTTATTTATGTATAGAATTGTATCTTACCTTGAAAAGAGTATAGTTCATGGGAGAATGGGAGTACCCTGGGGCTTATTCCTAACACTTTATTGGCAGTTAAATTTCTCTTGTTATTGAATGTTAAAAAATTTAGATTACTTCTTGGCCCCTGAAAAATCAAAGTCCTCCTTTCCTAAGAGTTTATTTCTTTCATTCTGATTAAAAGATTCACCTTGTTTTTTGCTGGGTCATGATGAAAACAATCTCCAAGGTGCATGCTTTGTGGTGTAGTTTGAATTTGGAGCCAGAGGGCCTGTGTTTCTGCCTTTGTTCTTTATAATTGTCTACTTTTGGGTGAATCACTTAATTTCATTAGATGACCATCTGGATCCCTTCAACCAACTGTCTGTGTGAAATGAAAGTATCCAGTAGTAAATAATTAAAGAATAGGGGTCCACATCGATAGATTTCACCAGAATGCCAAAGGGGTCTCTGACCAAACCCCTCTGAATGAGTCTGATAGAAACTGGTTAGTCTGCTACGAAAACCAATCTTATTCTGAATTATCAGCTTCAGATCCTGAAGCGTTAGCCATTTTATCTCAACCATGTCCTTCCTATTACTTCTTGAACCTTTAATTCTAGCAAAGCATTTTTGTAAGCTCCTTGGAAGTTAGGGATTATTGAAGTCTTTTATTTGTAACACTCTTGCTGTACCCATACCGGCCACGGGGGAGCTTATGAAGCACTTTTAGGCTGTTCAGCTTCTTTGGCTTCCAAGCAGGCCTTCCTTGTGTTTAGTGACTCATTTCTGCTCTACAATGAGAAGCTCAAACATCCAGCTTTCTGCCAGACGTGGTCCCCAGCAGTCATTCTCTACGTGTCTGGGAGTAGGTCCCCAGTTAATAGATGGAGCATTTCCCACTTACAAACTTGGAAGGTTTTAAAAGAGTAATATTCAAATTATCCACTAAAATGCAATGTACTAAGGCCATCTTTGCCTTTAGGAGGGGACTTTTGCCTCGGAGAATGACTGTTCTTCTAGGTCCTTTCTGCAGAATCTGTGCTTTTTTCTCAAGAACTTTTTATCTGATGTCTTTTTTCAAACTGATTTTATCAGTGTCCCATACACAAATGTTCTTTGCCTGCTCCTCTGAGCAGTCCAGATGTTTCCATATAACAAAGGGGCAATACCTTATGACTTGTTAATCCGTGTTCTTCACGAACATACCTATACTCAGAGGACTTTCAGAGGCTCTTTAGTGTAACCCTCTCATTTTACAGATGAGGAAACTGAGGTATGCAGAGGTTAAGTTACTTGGCAAAGGAAACAGACAGAACAAGAAGCAGAATGTTGCAGACCCAGTGTTTTTTTCAGGATAGCATTCATGAATGTATTCTATAGGACATTTTGCATGTCATTGTTAGAGTTTTCTTTTCAAACACTTATGGAACCCCTAATCTACATGAATGATCATTTGAAATAGTCAGTGGGTGAGTGTGGGGGTACAGTTTTTCAATGATCATTTTTGATTCTACCATCTCTTTGCTTGGATTTGCGTGTAGTCTATAAGGCATGATGCTTGCAGCACAGAAATGCTTGTTTGTATATTGTGTGTTATATTTTATTAGTCATATGTCCTTGGGTGAGTCACTGAAGCTTTCTATTTTCACATTTGCCAAATAGGGGCAGTGATCTTTGTACAATCTATCCCACAGTGAGAACCACATGAAGGTGTAGCTAATGTGGGACCTTGTTTTCTTGGACTATGTGGTAGGTATTGAGGGATTTATATTTTTTTCTTTTCTTCTTTCTTAAAATTTGCTCAGTGGGGGTGGATAGAAGGAGGAATAGATTATTAAAAAAAAAAAACCCAGAATCTCATGAAGTAATTATCAAGTATTTTTTGTTTGATGAAGTTTCCTGAGGCTTAATTTTAGAGAGGCACCATGGTATCCTAGGTAGAGGACTGGCCTTGAAATCAGAAAGTTAAGTCAGATTAGCAAGCATTTATTAAATGCCTGCTATGTTCCAGGCATTGTGCTGAGAGCTGGAATTACAAAGAAAGAAAAAAAGCAAGATATCCCTGCTTTCAAGGAGCTCACAATCTAGCATAGAATATACCATGCAAACAACTATGTGGGATTTTAGCTGAGACTTGAAGGAAGCCAGGAAGGAGATGAGGAGAGAGAGTATTCTAGGCATGGGGCACAGCTATGAAATGCAGCCATGAAAGTGCATAGAGACAGGAGATGGGGGAACAGTCCTGTGTGACAAACAGAATCACTAGGGGTAGGGAGGGGAGGAGAAGAAGCATTTATGCAGTGCCCACTATGTTCCAGATGCTGGGATATGTACTTTTTGCAAATGTCATCTCATTGGATTCTCACAACAAGCCTGTGAAGTAGGTGCTATTATTATCTTGATTTAGCACTTAAGGAAACTGAGGCAAACCGAGATGGAGTGATTAGCCTACTGTCACAGAGCTAATAAGTGTTTGAGGCTGGATTTTAGCTTGGTCTTTCTGACTCCAGGCTCAGTTCTCTGTCTATTGCACTGGCGGCTTCCTTTGGATTACAGAGCATGTGAAGGGGAATAAGGTGTATACAAAGAAGGTATAAAGGGAGACTTTATGAAGGCTGTGAACCCAGGACGACCTTGGTTCAGATCCCTTAACTGTGTGACTGCAGTTAAATCTTAACTCTCAGTGATCCAGGCAACTCTCTTAAGACTGTAATTACAGATGAGTTGCTGATCTTCCTAGGTGTAGGATTTTCCACTCTAGGAGGGCCCCATCTGATGAACACTTAGATTTGGACCCAAAAAAGAAAATTCATAAATTTGGATAACTCATATAAACTTGTGCAGCTATGATAAGAATATGCATTTATTACTGGGGCACGGAGCCATCCTGCAGTCTGTTCCCTGGTGCCTCTGGTTCCTTTCCTATCATTTCTGAGATGCTCTCTCTTCTCTTGAGTCCTTCTTGAGTTCCCAATGTCTAGAATGGAGAGCAGCCAAGCCTCTGTTCATCTTGTTCTTTAACTTATTTTTCAGTTGTAGAATTCCAAACGGGCACTTTTAAAAATTAAAAAGCCTCTGATCAGTCGCTGTATACCATATCATTATTTTGTTCTCATTGATTAAACTTCTCAATTTTTTTTCATAATTATTGTATTTAAAAGTTTTCAATACTTTATTTTTTGTCAATACTTTATTTTTATAATTTTTCACCAGTGACTTCTGTAATTAAATCTTGGGGTGGGAATTATTTTTATAAATGGTTCCAGTGTTTGCCTTAGGCCCCTTGAATGTAAATGTCTTTGTAGAATTGTATGAATGGCAGGAGCTTTAACAGAAAACCTACTCCAGCCTGGGCCTTCAGACAGGTGTAGACCCAAAGTACTCAGAACAAATAGTTATTGGTTCTTTTTTTGGAAATCTATTGGTTGAAAGACCGCACAAAAGCCCTCTGGTTGTTTTATTTCCGTGTTTTGTCACGCTGATGTTCAGTACATTTTAATATCCACTTGAGATCTGTTTTGTCCCTCCTTCCACCCCGGTTAGCTAGGTAACTAACACAGTGGGTAGAGCACTGGTGTTTGGAATTAGATCTGAGTTCACACCTGGCCTCAGATACTTAACTAGCTGTGTGGCCTTGGTTAAGTCACTTAGTTATAGTGCCTGCCTCCCAGGCGTGTTGTAAAGACCAAATGAGATGACATTTATAAAGTGCTTAGCAGAGTGTCTGGTATACAGTAGGTGTTATATAAATGCTAGTTCTTACTGTCTTTCTATCCATTTGCTTATCCATTCATTCATTTACTGATTGGTTGATTTAGACAAAGATTGATGATTCTTACCATAGTGGTGCTTGGTAGTCTGCACAAGAAGGCTTGTTCCCTAGGTGAAAAATAAGATCATAGCAGGAGACCATTTCGTCATTCTTCTTCTAATGGTTTTTTTGCCTTGCTCTCTGACTTTTCTCCAGCTGACTTTGCTTGTTGGTGTTTCCTCTCATTTGAGTGTTAGTAATGTTTGCACATTTTTTTTTTGCTCTAGGGATTTTGATGTAGTGTGATTCATCCCTTTAATCCCTGGCACTGTTGTGAATCAGAGAACCTGGTTATCTCTGCTGTGCTGTGGAGAACAGCTCCTCCTTCCATGGAAGCCGGTTGTTGAGCTAAGACAGTGCTTTCTTCCCTTACTTGGGTAGTTGGGGATTTAATGATTTACCGACAGCGTGACTGATTTAAAATAATAACGGCAATGTCATACCTCATTTGATCCTTACGGCAACCCTGTCCCCATTTTACAGATGAGAAAACTGAGGCAGGCAGGGTAAGTGACCTGCCCAGAGTCACACGACTCTCAAGTATCTGAGGTCAGGTTTGAATTTGGATCTTCTCCGGGCCTTAGTTTCTTCATCCCTAATGGAGATAATGAGAGCGCTCCCCTCCAGCTTGCTGTGAGCATCCTGGGAGATGATATTTGCAAAGCACTTCGCATACCTCAAAGTACTATGTAACTGTTAATCTATTATTGTTATTGTCATTAGAGTATAGGCTTGAGCTGCAGGGGCCCTTACAGATCTTCTCACTCACCTAGTTTGATTTGAAATGTGAATGACCTTTCTCTGTATAGGCAGAGTTCCAGTGTGGACTCCATACTATGCCTTTGATAAGGCTTTGGGGCATTCACTGAGGGGATGGTCTTGAACATCCCGTTCTAGACAGGGTGGTTGGGAGTGGTCCGTGTAGGTGACCTCTCTTTGAGTTCAGAACATTTTGAAAAGACGACTGGGAATGAGAAATTAGAAGGAGAATATAATTAGGTCCCCGCCTTGGCCCCTACGTGTCGTCTGCAGTGGTAGAAGCTGCAGTGGGAGGCTTCTTTGTGGCCATCTTCAGGGCTTTGGATGTTCCTGTGTATTCTTATGGCTGCACGGAGCTGCAGCAAAGGGTCCTCCCACTGCTCCTGAAGGACTGACCTGTCCTTCTTCTTGGGTGTTGAAGATACAGACACACAGGTTCCCAAATAGCTCATAAATTGCATGAGTCCGTCATAGTACAGAGAGTTGATAGGAGAGGAAAGGGAGCAGATTTGTGATAGGCTTTGCTCTGGGAATCTGTGACTGAGTTGCACCCTTGTGTGTATGGGAGGGATTTTCCTTGTAAATTATTCTGCTCTCCTGTCCTCTTTTGGGTATGGGGGGTGGGGCTGTGAACTGTGGTTTGAAGTGGGTTCTGACCCCCCCAATGACTCATGAATCTGGGGTAGCTTCCATGGGACTCAAACTAAGTACATGTGAGGAAACTCAAGGGTCAGACTAGAATCCAGATCTCCTGGTCCCCGATTCAGTGTTTTTCACACTAAACTAGACTGTTTCTGTTTTTTTACTTATTTTGAAGAAAAAGGTTTATTTTTAACCCTTAGGAAGAATACTTCTCATTAGGATGACAGTCCAGGCAACCTTGGTAAGTCCGGCAGGAGGAGGGTTTTCCTTCTCTGTACAACTTCCCAATGTACAGTATACCTTTGGAAAGTGTATTGTTGCATCCAGAAGGCTAGAGCTCAGTTAGTCATCACAAGGATTGTTTTATAGACAAGCAATGACAATGTTAAGTCACCAAGCCTTTATCAAGCCCTTGCTCTTTGCGGACAGAGTTAACATTCGGCCGATTTATGCCTTTTCGTTTCAATTCTTTTGGTTCTATAGATGAAAGTATGGGAGAGAAGTAACATGGAAACATCACAGAAAATAAGGCATGCACTATAGTAATATATGTCTTATTTTAATTTCCTTGTAGATTCATATCTCTGTAACATAGAAATTCTAGAAAGATGGCTAATAATTAGCTTATCAGCTTGTCTGAGTCTCCCCGTGGGAGTCATAACCATTAGGCAAAGTTCCTGTATGCACACAGATTTATTTTGTGTTCTTCCTCCCTCCCCTTCTTCACATGTGCTAACTATAGAACTAAAGGTTTGGTTTATTCTAACCATATACCTGGCTTCTGTTCTCTGCCTTTTTCACTTTATTTTGCATAGAGGTCACTGCAGTGCGGTGGGAAGATAGAGACGAATTTAAATTCAGGACATTTTTTGTAGTGTCTCTTCCCCCTCTGCCTCCCTCCTCCCCCATGCCGCCCTCCCCCCTCACAAGTCCCCCTAGCTATTTCACCAGTAACATCTGCCATTTGGGACTATGATAGAAAAATCTACAGAACAATGTGATCTTCTGAGAAGAAAATTCTCTCCCCATAACCCGACCCTTTAATATTAGTAGATAATTTTAGCTTATATGTAAGAAGCAAGATTTAGGCACTTTCTGTTTCTCTGCCCCTCTGCACGCCCCCTTAAAAATTAAGATCCAATCACATCATCAGCTTATTTGCTTTTTACCAGCTAAAATGCTATTCTCTGCCATGTGTCATCCTCTGAGGTAATAAAAATGTCGTTTCTTCTGTAGAATGTAAATATTAAGGCTGGTGTCTAAAGGTCAACATTTAAATTCAAAATGTCCGTAATCCTTTATGTTTAAATATTTATTGAGCATTAGTTGGGCATTTGTCCATGGTGAATGAGCCCTGGCAGAGGGCAGATCAGTTTCCTTATGGCAGTGCAGACCTTCAGAAGGAAGCTGTAGCAGTTTCAAGCTTTTTTGCCTCCTGTGCCCTTGTCTGTCCTGAGGCTGTGTACTCTTCAATGTGAAGAAGCCATGATGCTGAGGATGAGGACCAGGTGTGGCCCCCTCTGTCACCTTGGACCGTATCCGAGATATTTCTGTGCTTTTACCTTCCTCATCTGGAAAATAGAACACTGGGGATGGTAAATATACCATCCTTATCTGTACAATGGAGATAGAAAGACTTTTACTACCCATTGTTTTGAGGACCATTTAGGTAATGTCTGTAAATCATTTATGTAAGTAAATGAAGTTGTTATAATAGCGCTCTTGTGTGTAGGCTTATAGGATGTTAGCACTGGGAGGGATTTCAGAATTTGTGTGGGCTATCCCTCCCATCTTACAGGTGAAGAAGTTGACATGCTGAACTGTGAAATTTGCATGGTAGAGGTTCACCACCATCCATACCATCCATATCTCGACTCCTATTGTTTGTTGTTATTCAGTCGTGTCCCCATTTGAGGTTTTCTTAATAGAGATGCTAGGGTGGTTTGCCATTTCCTTCTCCAGCTCATTTGCCAGATGAGGAAGCTGAGGCAAATAGGGTGAAGTGACTTGCCCAGGGTCAGATGGCTAGTAAGTGTCTGAGCCAGATTTGAACTCAGGGAGATGAGTCATCCTCACTTTAGGCCCTTCACTGTCCACTACAACATCTAGCTGCCCTAGAGACAATATATACATATACGTTTTTGTTTACTTCATATTTACATGGCATGTGTTTTTATATGTACTTGTTATCTCTTCTATTAGAATATAAGGGGGCAGCTAGGTGGTGCAGTCAATAGAGTGCCGGCCCTGGAGTGAGGAGGACCTGAGTTCAAATCCAGCCTCAGACACCTAACCCTTACTAGCGGTGTGACCCTGGGCAAGTCACTTAACCCCAATTACCCTGCCCTCCAAAAAGCAAAAAAAAAAAAAAAATTCCTTGCCTAGGACACTGTCTGATACAGAATAAAGACTCAATCAATACTTGTTGTTTTGTCAAAACTAAGATAAAGTACAAACTTCTCTTGTTCAAAGCCTTTTGCAGTCTGACTCCAACCTATCTTTCCAGTTTTATCTCATGTTCTTTGCTACCTTTCAGCCACAGTTCCTGGTCCACAGTAGTCCCTCCTCCCCTCTCTAGTCTTTGCACAGGTTGCCCCCATCACTGGTTCTCCCTCCTCACCTCCATTTTTTGCATTCCCTAGATTTCTTCAAAGCCAGCCCAAGGACCCACTTGTTTGGCACCTTTTCTTAGACCCCACCCATTAGTGAGAACTACGTCTCTGTAGTTGGTGGAATGTGCCTGAATGTAGGTATCACATAGCTGAAGTTGTGATCTTCACTATCAGGAGTCAGAAACCTCTCGAGTCACCTCTTAAACCTTGCCATAAATACTTATGGGAACATTGTCATTTTCCCAAGTTCTCTCTGAACACTTAGAAGGTATCATTGATCATATATGAAGAAGTGTCCAGAGCTTACTTTCTGTCTAGATCCATGATTTCATCAAGGACCTGCGAGGAAACTCTCTCTGCTCTCTACCGATGCAGGCAAGCTACTGTTCCGAAGCTTATAGGCTTAGAGAAGGCTAAGAAAGCTTATAGGCTTTCCTGGGGCACTGAGAGATAAAGTGATTCACCCTGGCATCACATAGCCAGTGTGTGTCAGAGATAGGACCTGAACCTGGCTCTTTATCCAGAAGATATACACTGGTCCAGTGTAACAGGCATTTATTTTGTGACTGCTAGATGAGAGAATACAACAAATGAAAATTTTCAGACAGGGCAGTTGTCACACAGTTCTAGAGTACTCTTTTGACTTGGGAGAGAAAGTCTTCCTGTCAAGCGCTTTTTCTTTTTCAAATACTGAACATATTCAGGGTTATCTTTTAGCTTTCTAAGAACATCCAAGGAAATTTTTTTAGGAAAATTAGTCATGAAGGCAGAAACTCAAGGGAGTGCCCATAGAAGCAGCATATAAAGGGTGTCCATGGCAAAATGTCATCTTTATGGCGTGAGAGCCAATTCACTTGAAATTCCTAGGAACTCATGGAGAAAATACCTTTCAGAAAGAATCCACTTGGCAAGGTATCCTAGGGCCTTGTTTAGCTGAATTGTTGATTTTCTCTTCGCATCAGGTTTTCTTTGCTCTCTCGAAGAGGAACGAGGTCAGTGTCCAGGGTACTAAATAATATATGTCGCTCATCACCAAACTGGTACTCCAATTATGTCTTATGCCTAAAAATAACTTAAAAAGACTAAAGATGAATTAATTTGGATTGGAATCTCTATTATTACTTCAAATGGAGGAAAAGCCTTATGATTCACAAGGCCAGTATAAGAAATACTAGTCCTCGGGGCGGCCAGGTGGCTCAGCAAGTAAGAGCACCGGCTCCAGTGTCGGGATGACCTGGATCAAATCCGGGCTCAGATACTCAGCACCACACCCAGAAATAACTGGCCATGTAACCTTGAGCAAGTTACTTAACCCCGATTGCTTAAAAAAAAAAAAAAAAAGAAATACTAGTCCTCTAAGGAAGGAAGAGAAAAAGCAGAAAGTCCCATTAGAAAAAGTAAAAAAATTGCCAAAGCTCTGTTCAGTTCAATTTCTAAAGACTTTATTAAGCACTGATGTGCCATGTACTGTGCTAGGTACTGGGTTATAAAGTCACCAAAAAAATGTGTTCCTGCCCTCATGGAGCTTCCATTCTTCCAAGGTACAGTCTGAACTGGGAAGTACACATCACACACAAAATAAATAGAAAGGCATTTGGGGAGGGGGACAGTGACAAATGGGGGGATCAGGACAGGTCTCTTGTAGGAATGAACACTTGCTGTTAACCTTGAAAGGGGAAGAAGATGAGGAAGGAGCTTTGCATACAGTGTTTTCTCAAAGATAGTAAAGAGAATGATAAACCAATAATGGATTGAATTATGTAAATCTGAATGTCAGAAAAAAAGTCAAGAAGAGAAGGAACTCAGAAATATTGGAGGTAATTTTGTTGTTCAGTTGTTTTTCAGTCATTTCTGACTCTGTAGCCCCATTGGGACTTTTCTTTTCTCTTTTCTTTTTTCTCTTCTCTTCTCTTCTCTTCTCTTCTCTTCTCTTCTCTTCTCTTCTCTTCTCTTCTCTTCTCTTCTCTTCTCTTCTCTTCTCTTCTCGTTAAGTAACTTGCCCAAGGTTACATGGCCAGTTTTTTTTTTTTTGTGTGTGTGTGGGTGTTAAGTATCTGAGGCCGGAATCGATCCCAGGTCCTCCCAACTCCTGGGCCGGTGCTCTTACTGCGACACCTAGCTGCGCAAAGAAACAAGCATTTACTAAATGCTTTGCTGTTTGTTCTTCATTTTCTTTCTTTTCTTTTTTCTTTTTGGAAGGCAATTGGGGTTAAGTGACTTGTCCAAGGTCACAGGCTAGTTTTTATGTTAAGTGTCTGAGGCTGAATTTGAACTCAGGTCCTCCTGACTCCAGGGTCAGTGCTCTATTCACTGCACCATCTAGCCGTCCCCCTATTTGGAGTTTTCTTGGCAAAGGTTCTGGAGTGGTTTGCCATTTCTTTCTCCAGCTCATTTGCCTGATGAGGAAGCTGAGGAAAACAGGGCTATGTGACTTGCCCAGGGTCACACAGCTAGGAAGTGTCTGAGGCCAGATTTGAACTCAGGAAAATGAGTCTTCATGACTCTATCCACTGTACCATAAAAGATGACGCTTTAGATGGAAAGGTTCAATGGTTATGGAAAAAGATGAGTAAATCAGAATTAGGGGTGATATATTTCTTTGACTACTACCATAATATGTTGCAATTTAAATGGTTCATGATCCAAACTTGTTTCTTCAATCTGAGATGGTTAGAACTTTTTATTTACCTCTATAGACTAACAAAATATTCTTTCACTATAATTTGAAATTTGTGTTGGATAAACACTAGGAGCTCTCAGGTATCTGAATAATTAGAAGCTAGGTTTTTTGATAATTAAAAAAATCCTAATTGTATCTTCTTGTTGAATATTTCACTACTCAGCATAGTATTAATGTTTAATATTAAAATGAGTTAACTGATTCCATGTGAATATGTAAAAATTGTATGCATTAATTAACGTTTGGCATGCAAGTGTTCTCAACTTGAAGAGCTAATTGATTAAAAGATGCTAATAGAGGGTCCTAACAATTAAAGCTTCTCCGGAGTGACTTGAAGGAAAAGGCACAGAGAGCTTGCTCCCAGCACTGTTTCAGGAATGGAAGTGTGTGTGCAGGGAGCTCTGAGCTGGCTTGCCTCATGCATGATCCTGTCAAACATGGATAATGTGGAGTTGAGTAATTACTTAATGATTTATGTATGTGGGTTGCCTTATTTTCTCAGACCAGACCTCGAAAGTCTACTTCTAGCCTTGGTTTGTCAGCTCTGATTTGAGGGGTGGTAATGGGACTGCTGATGGTTGACATGACAGAGACAGAGAAGCTTTACTTAAAGTTGATGGAGTTCCAGAAATGAACCTTATAGTCTTCATTTTAGGCCCAGTGTGAGGTTAGATGTCAGCATTTGAAAAGCTTGGCCCCCCCCTCCCAGTTTGTATTTAAGCATGAACAGTGCATCTCATATACAGGGGCAGTATGAAATGACAGTTTTCCTTTGGAAAATTCTCTACTGAAGAAAAATAAGGAGAGAGAAACAGGGAAGGTGATAGAGAAACTATGTTTGAATCATTCTAATTCTTTCATGTTTCCTTCCTCCCAAGATGTCTTGGTAAACGTTTAACAACTGGCTTTCCAAAAATGCAGGACACAATTTAAATCCTCATTGTTAACATTTTCTCCATCACCTTCTTAGTTCAAGACAATCAAGAAAACCACAAACAAAGCTCTGATTTGTAATGTTTGCTGATTTCTGAGGTGTAAACACTCCCAACTGAAAGTTTAACAAGTCTTTTTAGAGCAGGTCTGAATTGGATCCATTATACCTCTGAGTCTTCTTTTGATCACAGAATTAAATAGATCATAAGTTTCCCATCAGCTGGAACAGCTTCATTTTTGTCCTTGCAATTCTACCACCAGGCACAGTGCCTGATACTTAGTGAGTTCTTAATTTTTTTTTTTTTTAAAGATTGGGTTTCCCTAACTCTATTGGGCTGGAAGTATAGGGGCTGCTTACGGGCCTATCCACACTACTCATGGACATGGAGGCTTTGTCTTTTTAGGCAGTGGCTTCCTACTCCCAGGGACTCATCATATTTTAATGCTGAATTTGCTGCAGACACCTGATTGGTCTGGCCAATTGGGGTGTAGAACACCTGAGGTCCAGAGATCCGACAGCTTCCCTTCTCCTGGACCTGTTATTACCATCACACCTGACTTAATCAATACTTCTTGAATTGAATGAGACTGAACACATCTTGGAAGAATTCAGCTCCAACCTGAGCCTAAAAAAGTTAGGGAAATGGTAAGGCAGAGTAAGGAGACTAGAGAAAGTACTTTAGGTGAATTGAATTCCTGCTCTGTACTAAATTTAAATAATTTGTATAAGTTTAAAAAAGAATATAATCCTTGCCCTCAAAAAACTAATGGTCTAGTTGGGGAAAGAGGTCAGGGGTGCATAAGTCCAGTAATGTAAGCTGGAATTTGATGAAGGGTGTAATCCAATAAAGTAGAATGGGAAAGTCCACAACTTAACCTGCCAAAGAGGAGAAAGGGGTTATCTCTTGCTGGAGACAACCTGGGAGCTTCCAGGGAGAAGGTGACCACTTAGCTGCACCCAGCAAGGAAGTGAATGAAGTATGATGGCAGTAATTGTGGAAGGATTTTGTATGATTTATGCAAAAATGGGGAGGCTGAGTAGTATTTGTCAGGTGGGTTGCTGTTGGCATAGCTGAAACTTTGCTTAAACTACAAGTTCCTATGACCCACAGTGATGCCAGAAGAATTTGACCCAAAGTCTGGTACTATAAAATAAATAAACAAAAACCAACCAACACTGTGTTATTAATAAGGTCACAGATATAGAACTGGAAGGGAAACTAAAGCTTATCTTGATGAACTCCTTCATTTTATAGAGGTGGAAACAGAGACCTATAGAGGTTTAGTGTCTTGGCCAGGGTCACACAGTTGGTAAGTAGAAGTGGGTTTTGAACTTGATTTTTCCAACTCAAATTTCCAGCAATTTGAAAAAAACAAACCCATGGAGGGCTTCAGCAGGCTCAGTGAGTAAACTCTGCAATACGTAGCCAGAAAGCTAGTATCATCTTGGACTGCATTAAGGGAGGCACACCAAAATGCCGATATTCCTACAGGATTCAGCTCTGTCACATAGCTGGATGGCCAGCAGTTCTGATCATCCCACTTTAGGAAGGATATAGACAAACTTGAACAAAGGACTTGACCTCATGACAAATGAGGATGGGCTGAAGGAATGGGCCATTCAGTCTGAAGCAAACTTCTGTGTCACCTTGGGGAGTCCTCTAGCCTTCTTGGAGCTCACTTTCCCCATTTGTAAAAATGAAGGCATTGGATTAGATGTCCTCTGAGGATTCTTCCATCTCTAAATCTTTTTTATTATTTATACTTATTTATTTTCATTATTTTTTTTTTTACTGATAATAACTTATATAGATGCTTTAAAATTTGCAAACCGTTTCACATGTATTATCCTATTTGATCCTTCCCAACACTACTGTGAAGTAGGTGCTTTTGTTATCCCTGTTTTTCAGATGGGGAGAGTAAGTCTCAAAGAGGTTAGGTGAGCTGCCCAGGCTTGGATACAGCTAGTAGATGCCCATGCAGGATCTGAACTCGTCTTCCAGACTCCGGGTATAGCTGTCTATCCATTGTACCACTGAGCTGTTTCTATTTAAAATAAAGCATGATGGCTTTATTCAAGTATTTGAAAGGCTCTCACATGGACGGGAGAGTGTGTTTTTTTTTTTTTTTTTTTTGATCAAGAAGATGCAACTAAGAACAGTTAAAGAAGTTACAAAGAAACACATTTAGTTGGGTTAGGAAACACTTGTTGATGATTAAGGCTCTCCAGAGTTAAGCCCAGCTGCTTTAGGAGTTAGTGGGTTCCCCATCTAGTGGGAAGGTAGGTGGCACAGTGGTTAGAGTGCTAGAAGACTCATCGTCATCAATTCAGATCTGGCCACAGACACATACTAGCTATGTGACTCTGGGTAAGTCACTTAACCCTGTTTGCCTCAGTTTCCTCATTTGTCAAATGAGTTTAGAGAAGGAAATGGTAAACTGTATCTTTGCCAAGAAGATAAACTTGAACAAAGGACTTGACCTCATGACAAATGAGGATGGGCTGAAGGAATGGGCCATTCAGTCTGAAGCAAACTTCTGTGTCACCTTGGGGAGTCCTCTAGGATTCCCCAAATGGGAATCATGAAGAGTAGGATGTGAGTGAAACAAGTCAACAAAGACAGCAGTGGGGTCCCCGCATCCCCAGAGGCACTCAAGCAAAGGCAAGATGACCTTTTGTTGGATGTATTGTAGAAGGAATGATTTTGGGCTTATGGGTGGAATTAGATGGCTACCGAGGTCTTTCCTTTCCACCTCCAACTTATTGTTTGAAAAAACAAAAAGCAAACCACAAACTAAAAGCTGTGCTTTCCAATCCCATACAAATCCAATTCCATTGTGCCCCACCACCTCATGGATCATGTGTATCCATGACTTTTGTTTCCAACACAAACAAAAGGTTTTTGAACTCTGCTGAAAGATGAAAAGAAGGCACGACTTGTGTGAAACCCTCTTCAATTCCAATATCTGTAGAACTTAAGAGGGTGAAATGAAATGGAGGAAATTGCCATCAAAAGTGAGAGAGCCTGTGAAATTCTCCCTGGTGCTGAAAAATCCTTTTAGAGTGTGTCAGGTTTCAGTGTGTTTACAGTGATCTTTCAACCACTCTAGTCAGAGGCAACAGCTTTGAGCCTGTAGGGCAGGGGTGGGCATGGCTTTGTGTGAGCTTTCCTGTGAGGCTAGATGTTAACTTAAGAATAAAAATTTCAGTGAGGCTGTCTCTGTCTTTAGCAAACCTGATAGTGGAAACCATGTCTAAAACATGTACAACATCTAAAAAGCTTTTTAATACATTTTTGAAAAAAAAAGTAGTTTTCTCATTTGACTTTCTTAACCACTTTCCCCTCCTTGTTACATTGTGGAACAGTGGAGAAAACACTGGCATTGGAGTCAGAGGATCCAAATTCAAATCCTGACCTCGACACAATGACTTTGAACAAGTTACCTAACCTTGAGACTCGGTTTTCTCATCTATAAAATTATGGAGATTGTATTAAATGGATCTAAGGCTTTTTCCGACTTTAAACCTATGATTCTACAACCAGCATATGTGTCGATTGTGAGAAGTATGCTTAATTCCCATTTAGAAAAGAAGATGAGTGAGTTAGTAATCTCCATGCTACTGGTAGATATTTCTGTGAATAGATTTGCTTTCCTTCTGTTTTTGTGACCACATGATTTAACACCTGTTGCAACTGTTGCTTTTCTTATGTGAGTCACATACATTAAATTTTAGTGCTGACAGATGTCTCAGAGAAAAGCTCTTTAACAAAGATCTATGGTGGGGAGTTATCTTTACCCCAGGCAGAACCCACTGTTCTGTTTTTTTTTTAATGTTGGTTTATGGTGTTATATTAAATTCAGATAGCTACCTCTTCTTCCAGTGGTACCCAGAGCAATCTTAGAGGTCATAACTACCTGCTATATTGATTCTGTCAGGGACCATTTGAACCTGTTTCCTTGGGGATGACATTTTGTTAACGTTTGCACAGGAGAATGCCAAAAAAGTTGTAATTTGGGAAGGCATGATTCCTTTAATTTGGATTTCTTTTGCACTTGAGGGCTAGGTAGCTTCATGTTTCTACTTCAAAGCACTCCATGGAAAATTGAAGGATTATAATACTAAAGACTCCAGCTAAAAAAAAAAGCAATTTGAAAGTAGACACCTGGGCACTTCATTGCCTTTCTAAACAGATTAGAGATTTTTTTTTAGGACTAGCTCAGACTAAAGAGGGCTGTCTACTGAGTTGGCAAACCACTTCTATGCCTTCTCTTCCCACCCCCCCCCCCCCATTTTCTTGGAAATGCCTCTTTGCCATTGTGGCTCTCTGGAAGGGATTTTTTTATTTTTAAATAAAAGGTAACTTGGGAGTTACAGAGCAATTGATGCTTGATACTTTTGTGAGTTTCTTTTTTGAAGTTATCTCTAATCCAAAATGTCACATGATAGGTAGGTAGGTGTAATGTTAACAGAATCTGAAGATCTCCCAAGCCCCTTTGTATTGGCAAGTAAGCAGGTACTTAGCACCTTGTTTAAAGTTGACACCTTGTTTAAGCCATTTAACACAGAAGTAGTTAACACTTTGGGAGGAAGTTGATATAAAGGGCAGGGAAAGAACAGGGAGGAACTATACTGTATATAAGGAAGAACACAAGCTGGACAGCCAGAATTTCATTGTGGAGGCAGGAAAGTTGCTCTTGGACTGAGAATTGAGAAGAACTGAGAAGAAGAATGAGAATTGAGAACTGAGACAGAATTTCTTGGAGCAAGCCAAGTGGAGGCTGGAGAAAGTGATTTTGATTTTGAGAATGGAGCTTATGGTGCTGAAGACTTCCAAGGGCCAGCTGGAGCCGCTGAGGATTTCCGAAGGCCAGATGGAGCTGCAGAAGACTGAGGAAGCATGACTGTAGTACTGGTACTTTGTACAAATGTTGTTGTGACTTTGTTAATGTGTGTGAATGTTCTTGTGGCTTTGTTAAGCCTTGTCTTCCCAGGAAAAGAGGCTGTGAAGGATTTGAGATGGACTGGACACTGTGATCCCCATTGTAGAGCAGGAACTGCACAGAGAGCTGGA
Source organism: Petaurus breviceps papuanus (assembly GCF_028583685.1). Classification (NCBI taxonomy): domain Eukaryota; kingdom Metazoa; phylum Chordata; class Mammalia; order Diprotodontia; family Petauridae; genus Petaurus; species Petaurus breviceps. Next base: position 3,145,119 of record NW_027185777.1, on the reverse strand, counting down.
CAAGGAGCTGGGAGCTGTCTGCCTTTGAAGTCAGGTGGCACTTGGTTAGATTCAGGCAGGAGCTGGGACCATGGAAGAGGAAGCATGGGAGCTGAAAGCCTGCCCTGAGTCAAGATGAAAAGACCTCTCCATGGGTACTGAGTAGTGATTGATGAAATTGTCTGAGTAGTGACTGATGAAATAGGATACTAAATAGTGACTGAAGAAATTATAATTTACTTGTGACCTATGGGTGGATGATTTTTGTATTTTCAACTACCCCTTAAGAGGGTACTTAGTAGTGACTGTTGAAGTTGTAACTTAATTGCACTCCATGGGTGGAGAACTTTGACTTTTGTGCTTTGTGACTCTTCCTTAAGGATGATTGAATGATTGAGTTACTAAATGATTCAACTTTGTTGAAAACTATGTGGCCATTTTAGTGATAAGTTATTGCGTTATGACATGGCGAATACTGTATTTTGATTTTCTGTGATAAGTTGTAACATTGTGAATGCTGTACCTTGATTTTCTGTGAATGTTTTGCTCTGATATGTTATTGAATAAATAGAGAGTTCACTATATTGTGTAATCAGAATCTTAAAAGCTGTTCACAGCAGCAGTCTTCTGGAAAGCTGCTCATGCTTGACTTTAGAGTAGGCCTGAGGGAAACCACACCGCAGCTCTGTCTGTCTTGGAAAAAGGGGAAAGTAAATTTTTTTAAAAAGTGCCTTCCATTCTAGCAAGCATTTTTAGGCAATTAAGTAAATGTTGGTTGCCTTTTCTGTTTCTTTTATGCATCAGCTGCTTATGTATAAATAACTGAACGTAGCATCTACATATTTTATCCATTCAGGAATCTTTCAATGACTTTATCTCTTTATTAATTATGCTACATAAAGTTAGAGCTTTCAAAAATTTTTTCACTATGCAGATACCTGCCTTAAATAATCATAGTAATTATGTCCCCCTAATTCTTGATCAGCATTGGATATTGGGAAGTGTCCTTATAAGTAAATCCCCATGGCTGTTAGAATGTAATATTCTAATGGCATTCTAAAGTATATGACTTTGAAATAATTGAATTTTATTATTGGCTTCTAGTAGTGCTGTGGTTACTTGGGGTTGTCTACTGTCATCCAGGAGTTGCCTAAAAGCACAAACATTTAATGTATGTGATCTTCAGTGCTGTGCCTGGCATTATTGGAAGTGTTTTTGGAAACATGGGCATTATCACACCTCAAAGAGCAAGATTTAAAATAGGTTTTAAAAATCTCTGCCTGGATTCTGAGCAAAATTATCTAGGTAGAAGTGGGTCATTTATGTGTATATATACAAGTATGTGGTGTAGTGGGAAAACCATGCTACTTGGAATTAATGGCTACCTGGGTCTGAATCCCAGATGCTACTGTGTGACCACAGGCCAGTTGACATTTGCCCAATGTTGGGACTTAGTGTCAGTTTAATTGCATTTATCTCATACAAAACCAAAAAAAAAAAGAAACCCCTTTCATCTGGAAGTAAACTTTTCTAAGACTTCAAATGCAAAATGAAGGATGTGTGAAAGTGATTGAACTAGACAATTCAGATGGACTCTTCCTTATAATTTTATCTTTAATTTTTTTTTAACTTATTGAGGCTCAGTTAATTTGAAAAATGAATATACTAGTATTTACACAACGGGTTCTTTTGATTAAAACTTTTTTTTTTAAAGCAATTGGGGTTAAGTAACTTGCTCAGGGTTACACAGCTAGTTATTCTGTGTGAGTGCCAGGTATCTGAGGCCGGAACCGAACCCAGGTCTCCCGATGCCGGGACCGGGGCCGGCGCTCTTACTCACTGCACCACCTGGCTGCCCCGTGATTAAAACTTAATGAAGTTTTAAGTGCAACAAAAATGTCAAATCATTTTTATTATTTTATATGTAAATTCTGCAGTCCTGATGCTATGTTGGTGAATATGCAGTTTGTATCTTGGGTGTATGTATTTATGTGTGTGGTTACAGACATAAATATGTGGGTGCACATTACTTGATATTCTCCTGAATCTTTCTTGGTTGCTTCTGTGGTTTGGGAAGATGACACTGAGTTTTAGAATATTGTGGCAGTGGAATAAAAACAGGACTGCAAAGAGGCCTCTTCTTAGATTCTACTTCTTGTCCAAGGACCAGTCTTTCTAGACCAGTGAGTTGGTTACAAAGTGATGAATTTTTTAGCAACTCCAGACTATTTCCTGTGGAGTTGAGGGGTTGTGATTTATATTAGAGAATGTGCTATGAAAAGAGTTTTGACCTCACTGACTCCCTTAAAGGGTCTAAGAGATCCCAAGGGGTCCATGGACCACACTTTGAGAACCACTACTATAGAGTATGATGTCATAGGTGTATGATGATTTAAAGGGTGAAAATACTTTAGGATGGAATCTTTGGCTCTCTTTAATACTCAGCTCCAGTGTCACCTTTTACAAGGAGTCTCTTCCTCATCCCACTAGTGTTTAGGGTTCCAAAATTTAGTTTATATTTACTTATCTATTGTACAACTCGCATCTTCTCAGTATAATTTAAATCTCGTGAAAGTAAAAGTGTTGGGGCGGCCAGGTAGCACAGCGAGTAAGAGCATCAGCTTCAGTGTTGAGAAGACCTGGAGATGGAATCCCGGGCTCAGACACTTAGCACCCACCCAGAAACACCTGGCCGTGTAACCTTGAGCAAGTTACTTAACCCCAATTGCTTAGGGGCGGCCAGGTGGCTCAGCGAGTAAGAGCACCGGCTCCAGTGTTGGGATGAGCTGGATCGAATCCCGGGCTCAGACGCTCAGCACCACACCCAGAAATCACTGGCCGTGTAACCTTGAGCAAGTTAGTTAACCCCAATTGCTTTAAAAAAAAAAAAGAAAGTAAAAGTGTTTCCCATTGTAACTTAGCACAGAGCCCTGTGCTAAGCCGGGATTTAATAAACAATTGAATTGACTTGTGTTTTACAGTCTTTGTAAAAATTGATGAGTTATTAAGTGCCTACTATCTATGAGGTACTCGGAAAAGAGATACAAAAATGCACCAGTCATTGATTTCAAATAACTTGTATTCTTTGGGAGAAACAGTATGTATACATAGAAAAAGATAAAGAAGATGTATAAAAACTAATTTTCAGGAGGTACGGCAAGACTAGCCACTCCAGAAGTAGAAAAGGCCTCATGCAAGGGAAGGGTGCCTGATCTAGGCTCTGAAAGAAGTTACAGGTTATCAAAGGCAGAACTGAGGGGTGTGTGAATTGGGAAGGGATACAACTTCTGCACAGGCATGGAGAGAGGAGATGAGTGTCATGTGTATAGAGTAGCAAGGAACTGGTTAGACTGTAGAATGCATGTAGAGGCAAGCTTAGGATAGAGCCAGATTGAAAAGGCTTTAAATGCCAAACTGAGAATCCTTGGATGGGAACACACTTTTCCAAGGATCATTGGGAGTTCCATGGAGGTGGGATATCTTGCCATCTTTGTACCTTTTCCACTCAGTTGGAAAGTGTGCCCCTTGGATGTGGTAGAGCATAAGGTGACCAGCTGTTTGGTTTGATTAGGGGAAGAAATACTGAAAGAGAAATTTAGGTTGGTGGCAGACAGATTAGGGAATGATCAATAGCACTAAGGTCATTGATTTGGGTTTTACAATAGGCTAGTAAACCATCTATTCTCTGAATTGAAAATCCATACCAAAAGGAGAAAGAAGAGCAAGTGTCACTGGTGGCCTTGGATCCCTCTGTGATTAGTAGCAGCCAGCATACACAGAACTGAATTTTCCTTAAGGGGAAAGGGAGTATAGTTGTGGTAGATGATGGCCAAACCGCATCCAAGGCAACAAGGAAAAAAACAGCATTTTAACCATATGGACTTGCAGTACTCTTGGAGACACTGGAATCCTTCCAGATAGTCCTCCACTAGAGGGAAGAAAAGAATCATTGTTCATCAGGCTCCCGAATGGTGGAAATTGTGCAACTCTGCTGTTCTGTCCTCCTGTGATGTTACACAAGGTTCATTGTCGACTTTCCAAATCAGATCCGGCTACGGATTATAATTCTAAAATCAAGAGTCATCTTTGTTGGGTTTTAGACAGTAAACAGATGTCAGACTAAGCTATTTGGTACATAGCTACCTGAAGTAAGGCCTTCCCCATTATACTCGGTCCACTAACATAAAATTTGAAGGAGATTTTGTCAATATTAGATGTATAGAGAAAGTATTCCAATGGCAGTTTAGTAATGGCTGCATTTCTCTTAACTCTGGTTCTTTCCACTTAGTATTTATTAAGGACCTACTATGTGTTAAGTGCTGAAGATACAAAGAAAACCAGAAAAACCTGCCCCCTGCTCTCAGGGAGCTTGTAGTCTAATGAAGGAGACACCATGCAAAAAAATGCAAAACTATTTACAGACAAGATAAATTGGGGATAGTTTCAGAGGGAAGTCTCTATCATTAAGTAGGAGACAGGCTTTTTTTAAAAAGGTAAACTTTTTTTTAAATTAAATATTTATTTTTAGTTCTGCATTCTTTTCCTCCCTCTCCCCTCTCCCCCATTGAGAAGGCAAGAAACACAATATTATATTCATTATACATATGCAGTTATGCAAAACGTAGTTCCATATTAGTCATGTTTTGAATTTTAAAAAGCAAGAAAACTAAAGAAAGGGAAAAACTATGTTTCAGTCCACACTCTGAGTTTATCAGTTCTCCGTCTGCAAATGGATAGCATTTTCCATCATGGGTCCTTTGGAGTTGTGGTGGACCATTGTTTTGATTTGAATAGCTAAGACTTTCACAGTTGGTTCTCATTATAGTATTGCTATTACTGTGTACAATGATCTCTTGGTTTTGCTCATTTCACTTTGCATCAGTTCATATAATTCTTCCCAGGTTTTCCGGACCCCCCTCCCCCCATCATTTTTATACAGCACAATATTATTCTAGAAGGACAAATCACTCCAGTATCTTTGCCAAGAAAACCCCAAATGTGGTCACGCAGAGTCAGACACTTCTGAAATCACTGAACAACAACAATTATTCCATCACATTAATGTAGCATAACATGTTCAATCATTCCCCAGCT
>NW_027185777.1:3130017-3135046 GCF_028583685.1 Petaurus breviceps papuanus | reverse complement strand
AGAGACAGAGAGACAGAGAGAGAGAGAGAGGGAGAGAGAGTTGAGGATGACACTTAGGTCATGAGTCTGGGTAGTGACTGGGAGGGGAGGAGAAGGTAAGAGAATAACCATTTATGGAACACCTACTATGTTCCAGGCACAAGAACTTTACACATATTATCCATTTGATCCTCACAACAACCCTATGAGGTAAGTACTGTTATTATTCCCATTCTTACAGTTGAGGAATGTGAGGCAAATAACGGTTAAGTGACTTGCCCAGGGTTGAACAGCCAGTATGTGTCTGTGGTTGGATTTGAATACAGATCTTGACTGTAAGCCCAGTGCTCTAGCCACTGTACCACCAGGTACCTAAGGGAAGATAGTGATAACCTAGAAAATAATAAGGTAGTTCAGAAGAAGGAAGAGTTTGAGGGAGAAAGATAATTCATAGAGTTTAGGTCAGGTTGAGTTTGATATGTCTATGGGACATCCAATTCAGGATGGCTAATGCAATTGGAGATGTCTGGAGGTCAGTGGAGAGATTAGGACTAGACAAGGAGATTTGACAGTTGCCTGTCTAGAGACAGTAGTTGAAACCACAGGAGCTGATGAAATCACCAAGTGAACCATATAGTATCAAAAGAAAAGAGGATCCAGGACAGAGCTTTGAGGGATACCACATGGTTAGTACCCATGACCTTGCAATAACTGATTTTCTCTCCCTAAAGACCCTTATTACCTTCTCAAAGCTTCTTAGTGTTTAACTTTTTAAAAATTATTGATATTTTATTATTATTGATATTTTTAAAATGAAAGTTTTTATGGTTCTTTCTCTCCTCTCCATCACCCACACTTCATCCTGTATCCCTCCTGTGCTCTCCTCCATCTTGGAAGAACCATCTCTTAAAGTATAAGGAAAAAAATAAGAAATAAGAAAAAAAAATTCCTCGGGTCAGCTAGATGGTGCAGTGGATAGGTCACTGGTCCTGCAGTCAGGAAGACCCATCTTCTTGAGTTCATATCTGGCCTTAGACACTTACTGTCCGTGTGACTCTGGGCAAGTCACTTAACCATGTTTGCCTCAATTTCCTCATCTGCAAAATGAGCTGCAGAAGGAAATGGCAAACAACTCCAGCATCTCTTCCAAGAAAACCCCAGATGGGGTCATGAAGAGTTGGGCACAACTGAAAATGACTCAACACCAAGTTGGATGAAGAGCAGCTGAGCCATACTGGGATAGAAGCTGATGTCTTATTAGCACTCACAAGGGTAGAAGGAGAACAGATGTCAACAGGGAACAGTCAGGAATCAGACTTTCATAGACTTTTAGACAAAAATGGCAACTGATACCAATAGGAAACTGCTTTGTCTTCCATAGGGGAAGATAGTTGGAACCAGTGAAATGTCACTGAGGAACAAGGGGCAGGGAGAGTAGAACACTGAATTCTGGCTGTTATCCCTCAAGATGCTGGTGGTTGGGTAATGCCTGATCTTTGGTTTTATTAACCTTAGCATAAATGCATCATGGGGCACTGGGGCCATTCTTGTCCAACTGGTTTTCACTGGGTCATAAGAAGAAAAAAATAGTCAAACCAATCCAAACATCAAAAATGCAGTGTTTACCACCTGTAAGGGGATCCCGCCCCAATCTCATACCTCTGCAAAGAAGTTGAGGGAAGTGTCTTTTCCTTTCTGTTCTTTGAGACCAAGCTTTGATCATTCTAATTTCACAGCACTTAGTTTTGTTTGCTTTTTGGTGGTTGTTCTTCCCATTAACAGTGTTGTGGTCACTGTATAAAATGTTTTTTTCTTCTTGACTTCACTTTGCATTGGTGCTTAACTCTTAATAACATTTCACTTCTCTTACTATGAGCGTTGAGGCATGAAACTAATTTTCAAGGAAAGCCATTGTCTTGGCCAAACGGTGCCATGTTATTTCATGTTCGTAATGCAGGTTGTGATATTTGTTCTTTTCAGGTTTGGTTCCCCAGAGTTCTGTTTACTACATTTCCAGTTTGAGTTGCTATCACCAGGTAGTGAGCATTGCCTAGTTATGCTCTCATGGTCTCCCTCACTTTTCGTGGGTGTGGATAATTGGATAGGTTATCAGCTAAGGGATTTATACATATGCCAAATGATTATGGACAGGAAGTCATTTTTTTTTAAAAAAGGAAGGTATTCAAGTAATGAGAAAAAATAACTAGCTAATCTCTACTATATGTAAAATGATATCCACCTTGGAGCAAGATTTAAAGAAGTAAATCTATATAGGTTTAATATTTCACAAATATTTATTATCAGTGCCTAATTAATTTGCCATAGTTCTATATCCCAGGCTTACATAGAAAATAACTTTAAAATTGCTCTGAACCTTATCTTAGGATCAAAAGTAAGCTCTCATTTCCTTTCTCTTATTTTTAATTTTCTCAACCTGCTGATTTAGTGCATTGTATCATATGTCCTAATACCCATTCCCTCTCTATTTATTTTTCTGAGGAAGTTACTGACTTTATTTTCCATTCAGCTTCTTGCTTCATATATCTTGTTAAAATTGAAAAGAGAAGGGGGAGATGATTATATCACCTCTCCATGGATTTTTGTGACCCCAAAGCATTCTAGGATTGTCCTTTTGCAATCAGGTAAAGTTTTTCTGATTCCTGACATTCTTTTGCATACCTCTCCTTAGAAGATGGGTGCTGATGTTACTCACTAAATTACTTATAGCTATTTGAAATAATTTTCTTGACTAACTCTTAAAACTTTTAGCTTTTTTCCAAATCTGTTAGATCAATTTCCCCATTTATTTAAAATATTTAACATTTTAAAGCACATTTAAACATAATAAGTAGGTTTGCATTATTTCCTTTGAGATTTTTGACCTATTGTCCTTCCAGATGAATTTTATTTTTTCTAGTTGTAGAAAGTAATCTTTTGATAATTTGATTGGTATGACATCAAATAATTAATTTAGATAGTATTGACATTTTTATTATGCTGACTCACCTTACTTATGAGTAATTAATATTTCTTCAATTAGATCTGTTTTTATAAGAAATATGTTTTAAAATCCATTTAGAAGATTCTCCCTCTAGGCATATGTGTTGGAGAGAAATGTTTCCTTTCCTTTACTAAACTTTCCACTTTCTATTAAATTTCTTTTGCCTGAAAGAGGCAAAACCTATTCTATTCCTACTCATTTCCTATTTCTACTTTATCCTATTTTTCATATGACTTCATGGCTACACATGAGGGTTTTGTTTGTTTTTCCTTTTTTTTTTGTCATAAAGAAGCCTATATTTCTAACATTTGAAAATAATGAGCCTTCAGTTGACAAGTGTGGCTATGGAAGTCTTGCTTCACCTGAATGCATCCTAGATATGTGGGCACTATTAAATTGCTGCAGAGGATAGATGGAGCCATTTTGGTATTGGCCCATACTCTATAATAACCTCTTGTTCCTAACATTCTGCTTGCTATATGAGTGCTGACTTCCAGTAGAAAAAGAATAGGAGAAATAAAGTAAGCTATGATCACTATAACCAAGGGAAATGGAGGAAGTCAATTTGGAAGATCCTGTTGATATATGCCAACAATACGTCTGTAACTCATTGGTCATCTTCTCTTTTTTTTGGAGTTAACCATATTTCCTCTGTTTTTTTTCTGTTTCATTCAAATCACTCTGAGAGAATGAGGGAGTAAAGGGCCTCTGCCTCAAGCCTTTAAGTGTCCCCTGCTACTTTCCTTTTCTATCTCTCCTTGATTGACATTTCCTAGAAGCAGCCGCAGTCACTGAAGTCAAGCCTGTGATTTTCATGTTCTGCAACTAAACGGAAAGACAGAAAGAAAAAAAAAGTTCCTAAACCCCTTCCTTCTTGAATCCTATAATTCAGAACCAGACTTAGGAATTAGTGTCTCTTCATTTAATTGCATCTATCTCATTCCAAACTGAGATAGGAATTAGTGTCCCTTCATTTAATTGCAACTATCTTGTACCATACTGAGAAGTACCTTTAGTTGAGAAGTCTTTTCTGTGTCTATAAAATGCAAAATGGACAGACCAAAAGGACTGAAATAGACGGCTTAGACAGAGCAATTCTATATTTTCAAAATTTTTTCATATGGACGTACTTTCTATGTGGGGCAGCTCAGTGGTGTGGCAGATCAGATCACTAGTTCTGGAGCCAGTAAGATCCGAGCTTAAATTCTGCCACAGATGCTTCCTATCTGAGTGACCCTTGGGTTAGTGACTTTGTTTTCCTCAGTTTCCTCATCTATAAAATGAGCATAGTATTAGCCCTTAATTCCCAGAAGGATTAAATAAGACTATTTGTAAAGTGCTTTGAAAATCTTAAAGCATCATATAAATACTAATTGCTTCTGCTCCTGCTGCTACTACCACCACCACCACCATCACCACCATTACTACTACTGCCAGATAGATTCATCCATCTCATCATTTAACACTAGTAAAAAAAAAAAGAGTGTGGCACACATGCATCCATACATATCAAGATAGCTATAGAAAAAAATCTATGTACCTATTTTCTGTACCTGTGTCTAATATCTATAGTGTATGTGTATGACTTTATCTAATATCACTATTGGTCCATATCTATCTCTATATATCTCTTTTATCAATCTATCTCTATCTCTTTACCTATCTATCTATCTATCTATCTGTCTGTCTGTCTGTCTATCTATCTATCTGTTATTATTATTATTTGCTTTTTGGAGGGCAATTGGGGTTAAGTGACTTGCCCAAGGTCACACAGCTAGTAAGTGTTAAGTGTCTGAGTCTGGATTTGAACTCAGGTCCTCCTGACTCCAGGGCTGGTGTTCTATTCATTGTACCACCTAGCTGCCCCAACTATCTGTCTATCTTTATCACCAATCTATCAACCATCTAAGACTGGATTTGAACTCAGGTCCTCCTGACTCCAGGGCTGGTGCTCTATTCACTGCACCACTTAGCTGCCCCATCTATCTATCTATCTATCTATCTATCTATCTATCTATCTATCTATCTATCTATCTATCTATCTATCTA
>NW_027185777.1:3063606-3130007 GCF_028583685.1 Petaurus breviceps papuanus | reverse complement strand
CTATCTATCTATCTATCTATCTATCTATCTATCTATCTATCTATCTAATCATCTTTATCACCAATCTGTCAACCATCTAAGACTGGACCTGTGATGTCCCTGGCATAGGCAGCTGTCTGTGTGCATACTCCTTCTGCAGATGCTGACCAGCAATTTTTATGTAATTTAAACCATTGCCCAGGGCCCTAAGCAGTTCCGTGGCTGGCTCATGGTCCTACCTTTAGGATGTGTCACAGGCAGGTCTTTATGACTCAATGGCTGATCCTCTGTCCACTTCAATACTGCCTCTGAAATGAGTCTATATCCTGTTTTTAATGAATAACCAATGACAATAGAAATCCATCTTCTTGATATAACACAATGAAGCCCTTTCCTTGATTACCACAGGGCCTTTTAAATAGGATTGATTGAGTTGAGGGCAGAGAGGTAGGAGGGAGGATGAAGAGTAGAGGGAGAACATTTTTATTGTTTTCTCTTTTGATTATGGGCTGTGTGTGTGTGTGTGTGTGTGTGTGTGTGTGTGTGTGTGTGTGTGTAAAGGTGGAGGTACGATTGCCAAAGGACTCACTTAACTTTGAATCTGTACCAATATTTTTGCAACAAGTTAAATGCTAGATGTTAGAGTATTGGCCACAGCAAAATCAATTAAAGTATATAAATAATGTGTACTTTTATTTGCCATTTTAAACAACTTTAGAGCAAAATATTTTGTTCTCTTAAATATTATGCAGATGCTGCTTTCTGTTTTACTGTAGTGTGCTATGGATCCTTATCTCCCTTTTTTTAGAGATGATAAATCAAGAGGACAGATAATTTTTCTTTTCTTTTTTTTTTTTTTTTGAATAGGGTGCCAGGCTCAGTGATGTACATTTCCTAACCTCAGAAGTTTTCACTGTCATTGAAATCAAAACTAAGCACTATTATTTGGCCAATTATTTTAAGAACTCTTCTTTCCTTTTAGGTTTTTCAGATTTCCCAGCCAAGTTGAATTTCATAAAGCAAGAGAGAGGGGAAAGGAACTCTTTGATATGTTGACTTGCAAGTCAGGCTGACTTATAGCTCCTAACTGGAAAAGTTTTATCTTTTTATAGTTGACTAAAAAGCTTTGCCAAGTTAAAAATCCAGACCTCCCCTCCTTCATGAGCCATTTTTTGATGGACATAAATTCACCTCTTCCATTCTGCACTTTCGCTCTCACATCAGTGCAGGAGGAAGCCTTTACATCTTTCTGTGAAATGGTTTTTGTCTTTCTTTTTGCTGCCCAAAGATTTGGTGTCAGCAGTTGAAGGCCAGGGGCACAGTTTGCATCACTGAACCGATCTCATTGTTATACTTTAAGGAGGTTTAGAATGTTTCTCCCATTAGGACTGTAGCAGAAACTGGAATTCTGAAACTGTCTGTCCAAAATGGAACTCATTATCTTTTCTCCTAAACCCTTCCCTCTCCTACTGTTACTGTAGAGGGCAACACCATCCCCCCCAGTTCTTCAGGTTCGAAACCTAGGGGTCTCTGAGATGCTTTACCTTCTCTGTACCACAACCCCCAAATATCTGATCCATTGCCAAGGATCCATTGCCTCTGACACTGCCCCCTGGGATGGGCTCTCATCACCTCATCCCTTGATTGTAGGTAGCAATGGCCTTCTTGGGAGGGGGGGTGTGTGTCTGCTGGCTTCCAGTCTCTCCCCTGCCAATCCATGCTCCATTGAGTCACTAAAGTGAATTTCCTAAAAGCTCAGGTCCGACCATGTCACTCCCTTATTCAATAAACTCCAGGGCTCCTTATTGTCTCCAGGATCAATTACAAAATGTTCCTTTTGACATTCAAAGCCCTTTCCTATCTTTCTAATCTCCTTACCCCTTAACTCCTTGTCATGTCTTTGATCCAGGGACATTGGCTTCCTGGCCAATCCACAAACAGGACTCTCCATCTCTTGCCTCAAGGCAATTTTTTTCTGGTTGTCTCCCATGCCCAGAATACTCTCTGTCCTCTGCTTCCATTACTGACCTCTTTGGCTTCCATGTGAATTGTTTTAGGAAGATCCTGAAAGTCAGCTGGCCAGATGAGGTCCTCTTTAAAACTGAACTGACAAGCATTCAAACTGTTTCAGAGAGTGCAAGTCAGATGGGCTGGCCATAGTGTTTGAATGGCAAACCCATGCTGACCCCAAAGGTTATTTCATAGAGCGCTCACACGAGGTAAGTGCTCACATGGTGGTCAGAAGAAGAGGTATGAGGACACTCTGGAGGTCTCTCTGCAGGACTTTAGTATTGACTGTGAGACAGGGGGCCACACAGGACTGGCTAGCATGGTGTGCCCATATCAAAGAAGAGCTTGTATTCCATGAGAACAGCAGAATCATAGAAATGTGAAGGAAACATGAGCTGCGCAAATTCAGTCACTTCCACTCTGAATGTTCTAATGGACCACTTGTGCAGATCTGTGGTAGAGTCTTCCAAACTCATGTTGGTCTGATCAACCACAGCTGAACCCATTGTCCCAACTCCAACACTGGGATGTCATTGGTCTTTGAAAATGAAGGATGATCTACAAAATCCTACCTTCTACAGGAAACTTGTCCCGCCCCCTCTTAATTCCATTGCCTCCCCTAAATGATTTTGTATATAGCTTGCATTGCAAATTTGTATGTTGTCTCATATATTAGATTGTAAACTCCTTGAGGGCAGGGATTGTCTTTTGCCTCTTTGTAACCCTAGTACTTACCACAGTGCCTGGCACATAGTAGACACTTGATAAATATTTATTGATTGAGTTGAGTTTTACATTTGGGTCTCTTATTGCAAATTAGGGTTCTGTAGGAAAAATCTACGTGCTCATTTGTTACACAGTTGGGCTATGAGAAATGCCAGGGTGTGCTGGTTATTGGTTCATCTGTCCTGGATTTTATCTTTCATTTTTTTTTTTTTACTTAGGGATATTTGGGGGATCATATGTGATGGCTAATTTTTTTCCCTCAGTTCTTAGCTTATCTCATTTTTGAACCAGAAATCATCTTATGTATGTGTAATGTAAATGGTGATGTTAGTATCTGGTGATCTATCAATGATTAACAAGTTAACTGATAAGATATGGAGATATTGGGGTGTGGAGAATCTGTTGTATATGATAGTTGGGAGAACTGAAGTGTAAGAGAGAAAAATTGCAGGGAGGAGGTGGCATTGGGGAAGGAGGTAAGAAGGTAAAAAGAGATGAGCTGAGCTGAGAATGGCTTCTGTGAATCTGGGCACAAGAGGAATCATGGGGAGTGCCTGGTGAAGTCAGACATAAGGTGATCTTGCATCTAAATGTTTTAAAAGGACTAATAGAATATAGCTCTGTCTTGACCTAGGGGATAGAACTAAGAATAGAAATGAGACCACTTAGTCAGAAATCATTGAACTCAAGGTAGTGAATGCTTTTCTTTGACTGGATGGATCTAGGCTCTGTAAGATATGCCCCATACTACTACCTTCTGTAGGGAGGAAGACCCGAGTTCCAATCCTCACACTTATCAGCTGTGTGACCTTGGACAAGTCATTTAACCTCTTTCTGACTCAGTTTCTGCATCTTAAAGTGGGAATAATTATTATTATTAATAATAATAATACTAACACCTACCTCCCAGGATGATGAGACCATATTTGTAAAATACTTTGTGAATCTTAAAGTTATATCTGCTTAAATGTTAGCTATTACCTATATTCCCTGAATCTCTTAGATTATTGTAGTTTCTTGTAGTCTAAATGCCTAACTCTTTGTTATGATGTAGACTGCTCATTTCAGAGGAGGGTTCTTGAACATAATTCTTGAGCCTTCAACAACAAAGATCCCGTTCTTGAATCCGTTGGGTTGTGGCTAAAAACAAGACTAGTAGCAATTTCAGGGAGCTTCCATAGGGGTGACCACTGGTATTTTGTCAGATACTTCTATAATGTCAGAAGTAGAAAAATGAACCACAAACGTTCCTAACTCATCTTAATGACTTTTTCCCCAAGTTATTAAATTTATGTGTCTAATTAAATTTCCTCTTATACTTTCAATTATTTTATCTAATGATTTATTTTTTTATGTTTTCAGCATGTATTGTTGTTCAGTCATGTTGGACTCATTGTGATTTGGGGTTTTCTTTCTCTCTTTTTTTTTTTTTTGGAGGGGGGAAGGTAGGGCAGCTGGGGTCAAGTGACTTGCCCAAGGTCAGCCAGCTAATTTTTTTGTGTGTTAAGTGTCTGAGGCTGGATTTGAACTCAGGTCCTCCTGACTCCAGGGCCAGTACTCTATTCACTGTACCACCTAACCACCCCAATTTGGGGTTTTCTTGCCAGAGATACTGGAATGGTTTACCATTTCCTTCTCCATCTCATATTACAGAGGAGGAAACTGAGGCAGAGTTAAGTGATTTGCCCAGGGTCACACAGCTAGTAAGTGTCGGAGGCCAGATTTGAACTCATGAAAGTGAATCTTCCTGACTCTGGGCCTGATACTCTTTTCCATTGTGCCCCCTAGCTGCCTGTGATATGTACCACCTTAGAAAAACAAACTCCACTGATTTATACTTTAGGGAATAGAACTTCCTTTTATTTGTATATCATTCCCTTATTTAAAGCTTCAATACTAGTTTGAGGCCACTAAGTGGTGCGGTGGGTAAAGTCTTGGACTTGGAGTTAAGAAAACTTGAATTAAAAAACTAGTTCTGTGACCCTGGGCACTTTTTTAATCTAACCTCTGTCTGCCTCAGTTTCCTTAACTGCAAGATAGAGATAATGACAGCACCTGTTTCACAGGGTTGTTGGGAGGATCTAATGAGATACTATCTGTAAACGCTTAGCACAGTGCTTTGTACATAATAGGCACCGTAAATATATTTATTCACTAAATATCTAGTGAGAAAGGCCATGGTGATGGTTTTAATTTGGTGGCTTTCCCTCAACCCCCACCCCAGTAATAACAACAACACACAGAACCATGGCAGTTTGAAGAATTTGGTAGTTTTTGGTGACAATCATGGATCAAGAAAGTAGACTAAGGTGAAGGGTATGATTTACATATGGTAATTCTAATGCTATAAACATTTAAGTATGTATAATAAGAATAATTTTACTGAGACAGAGCTTAGAGAAAGGAAAATAATTTCCTGGGGCATTGGCTAGAGTATGTGATAATTATATTCATTTGGAAAAAGAAATTATTTTTTAGAAGCTTTTCTTCTTTCACCTTCAGCATTTTCACTTTTCTGCTTTTCCCCTTAGAATCTAGGGACAATTCATTATCACTGGATTACATGTTAAAGTAACTAACATAATGTCATAGATCCATATGTGTAGGTCCAGAATATTAGAGGTTGTTAGGTCTCCTCTGCTCTTTTATAGATGAGGAAAACCGAGGCCCAGAGAGATGTCAGTCACACAGATATGGAGGCAGAGTCAGGACTGGAACCGGGTCATCTGAGCCTGACCCTGCCCTCCTTCTGCCACCATGATTTCTCCAGTTAAACCTTGGTATTTGGAAGCATTGAACCACAGGAGAATGTCCTAGGTCTATGCTGGAAGTCCCATCCTTCTGTCTTCTGTCATTGCTTTAATTTTACATATTCCATAATGACTCTAGGGGTCCCTTGAGGACAGTATTTCCATATGTTGCCCTGTTGTTTTCCCATCTTTTTTTACCCATTTGTTGTTTTAGACTTTTTTCCTTCTTCATCTATATTTTTATTTTTTTAATCTTACAAAAATACTCTCTTCTTTTTTCCTCATTAGTTTTCTATGCTTCATGTGTTTTTCAGGTTCTACTCTCATCTCTAATTAAGCCATATATTTTTCTTCTTAATACCTAGATCTACCATGAGTGTTGTTTCACTTATACAGAGGTCAGACTTTTGGCAGCCAAACATCCAGAATACCACTGATGACTCAGAAGTGGAAAAAGGTCTTAGAACACCCCAAATATGTGCCAGAATACCTGGGGGCTTTGTCTCTGTAGGTGATAAGACCTTCAGACCTTCACTTTTGCTTGACTTACACTCTAGATTATATTCAAGATGATTTGTGAACATTTCGAGGGCTAAAATGACTTCCTAAAGTAATTTTTTTTCTGTGTGTGTGTACGTGTGTACACATG
The DNA here is from genome assembly GCF_028583685.1 of Petaurus breviceps papuanus. NCBI lineage: Eukaryota > Metazoa > Chordata > Mammalia > Diprotodontia > Petauridae > Petaurus > Petaurus breviceps. The sequence goes on along the minus strand of NW_027185777.1, from coordinate 3,123,893 downwards.
CATGCACACACATACAAGCTTATTAATTTAGTAGAAAAAGGGAATACTAGGTCAAGATGAAAAAAAAGTTGAATGACCCATGGAAAGGGTCATTATTAAAGAGTTGGAGTTATCTTGGAGGAAGGACTCTAGTTGGAATGCCCCTTGGCTCTCTGCTGCTGCCTCTCCTTAAATCTCTTTTCTGCCTCAGATTCCTTATTGGTATTTATGAAAGGATCATGGGTTTGGAGCTAGAGGCCAACCCTTTCTTGGCCAAGAGAGATGAACAAATTGCCCAGGGTTACATAGCTAACCACATTGGGGGTAAGTGGAAGAGTGAGGCCTGGAACCCTGGTCCCCTGATGCCAAGTATGGCCCTTTCTTTTTCTTTTCAGTGAACCATGCTGTCTTGGATGATGTGTCTTCTAGTAGAATGTAAGTTCCTTGAGGGAAGAGATTGTTGCTTGTTTTTTCACCCTTTGTATCTATCTGCATTGCCTTGAACATGGTGAGAGCTCAATCTTTGTTGAGATGAATTAAACTCATTTTTGATAAGCTTGACTGCCAGATTTCCCAGACTGGATGGTGGTAGGGATGGGCTTACTTCTGCTAGAGGTAGACATATTGAAAGCAGCAAATAGTGATAGCTGCCAGCAGAGCTAAATATAGAACTATAAATAGCAGACAAAAGAATTCACACCTGCAAGGGGCCAGTTAGCCAAAGGCAGAGCAGCTCTGGGCAGCATCAATAGACCCGAGACTTTTATTGTTAACAGACATAGCACATATAATAGCTGATGCTCTGAATGGACACAAGTCATCAATAAGTTAAATTGCATTCAGTATAATTTGTTTAATATGATAAGAAATGTAATACATTTTAGAGGAATTTCCATTAAAAAGGGATAAAATTTTTTGACACTTAAAGGCAGACTTGTTTGTGGAAAATTCACCAATATCAATGACCATATTATCTAAAGATGCTGAATAAAAAAGGAGGCCTTTCTGTATTTTTTAGCTCTTGTTATCACCTGACTTTTCCATCGTCTCCATTGTTATCATCACCATAAACATCAACACCTTTCTTCAATATTTCAGAGATTTGGGATTTGATTGGGGGTCAAGTTCCCCTTCCCTAGCACTGATTGCAAACCCTCCTTGACTTGGCCAGTGATTTTAAAAACAAAAAGCTTTTATGAAGGAACATTTACTTTAGAGGTATAATAAAAACAAATACACAAATATTCCTTCCTTCTCAGGCTCCCCAGCCTCCCACCTCCCAACCTCAGGTGCTCTGGTTTCTGGGGAGGGGAGAGGATTAGGTTTCCAGTTTAGCTAAATTCCTATATAGAATCAGTGCCACTAGATTCCAAGGCCAAAATCTCCAACTTTTCTCCTGGGCCGGTGGCAACCTCCAGCCTGGAATTCTGGGCTCCAAGATCCAGATGGCTTGAGTTCTAAGTCTAGGAATATAGTTTCTGCATCTACAACTGAAAAGGATGAAAGTAGATCAAAACTTCAAGCCTATTTCTTGGGATTATCTAGCCTAGAGGGAGAGGAAGGAGTCCCTCCTTTTCCCCAACTTTACTATATGGCATCCAAGATATGGGCAACCAAGACTTTCCCCAGTGTCTCCACACATTCTGCATCCCATGCAAAGAGAGTGGCTAAAAAGGGATGGCCATCTGGTGGCCATCCTGGTGATGAGCCTCTCTACTCATTTAGCTCAGGTGGTCCTTGAGTGACATCTGTCAAATCCCCAGATGGGAGTATTCCCTAATAATGGACCTGTCATTGCTTTCACTCTCCTGGGATAGCCTTGCTTAACTTCTCAATGAAGCATTAGGTGAGGGACTTTATAAAAATAGAATTATAACTATTCATATTAATTTACCACTTTTTAATTGTGAGGAAATATCTTACTTGACCCTCACAACCACCTTCTGAGGTACATATTCAAGTATTACCTCTATCTTCAGATGACAGAATTGTTTCTTGTCCAAGTCATACAGCAAATAAGTGAACTCCAATGCATATTTCCCTGTTAATGAGAGCTGCTCAGATCCCTCCACCAGCCCCCACTCCCACCCACATCCATTTTTTAACATTTTGAGATAACCAGAATGGAAAACCTGAATAATTCCTAGCTAGTCTTTGTTAACATTTGTTACCTCATTTAATCCCTAAGAGATTGAATGACTTGCCCAGGGCCACACAGCTAGTAAGCATTTGAGGCAAGTTTTGAACTCCAGTCTTCCTAATTTCAACTCTAACATCCCATTCATTGCAATATCTAGCTGCCTCTTAAGAATCCTTTGAAGAATCCTAATAATAGGTACTTTCTGATGAAAGGATCCTGAGCATCTCCAGAGTTGATTTAATACTTAATGCCTTTTGCCTGCATAGTGCTGGGGATTCAAGGACAGTGCTAAAAATAATGCTTGCTTTCATGGAGCTTACATTCTGCTTGGGACAGCCAATATTCCACAGTAACATAAGTAAGTGTAATACGCAGTCGTTTGATGCATATTGTATCAAAAGACTAAAAAATACATAAAACTGAATTTAGATGCTTCCAAAATAAGTCTTCAGATTTAATTTAATGCAGCAAAGATGAACTATGTATGGAATTTTGATCATGACAATATCTCCTCACAGTGATGAAGAGAGGGACACAAAGACATTTTTAAAATAAAAGAGAGACGGTTGCTTAGGAACAACCTGATTTGAAAGTATAGACTATGGAAAATCATTAATTGATTTAACGAGTGTTTAGTAAGTACCTTGTAAATAAATCTACTGAAGTTCAGCATGGTGCCTCATGATGGTAGAGAGGGAACCTTTGTTTGTCAAAGGCTATGACCTTGAATCTCACATTCCAGCAGGTCTTCCCAAACTAAAAGGATTCCAAGTATGAGCCTGACAACCCCTACATCTGTTGTCTGAGAACCAGCCTGGCCAAGTTAGTAGAGGTGCATTACTGGAGGAGTGGCCATCCAATGGTGAGGATTTTGACCACATTAGCTTTCAAAGATCATCTAGTAATCAGTGTCAATAAGCGCTCCCCTTCCCATGGGAAAACTTCGCCTAGGACCTTACCTTCCATTTGTCTCTCCCTTTGAAATCTAAACTTTTGAAGTAGAGACTGTTTCTGCCTTTCTTTGCACCCTCAGGGCTTAGCACAGTGCCTGGTGCTGAGTCAGTATTTAACAAATGACTGTTGTCTGACTGTTGGCCTACTATGTACCAGGCACTGTGCTGGGCTCTGGGGACACAAAAATAAAATCAAGACCATCTGTGCCCTCCAGTCACAGAAGTTGCATTCTGTGTCATTTGGCAGTTCAGTATTGCAACCTTCAAACTCTTCAGAAATGAAACTCGTCTGGTTAGCTTACATAACTCATCTTCTAGGCAGACTTGGAAATAGTTCCTCCGGGTAAGAGGCATTTGATTTTCATTTATTTTATTTTATTCTAGTGGGAAGGAATAAGGAGATAGGTAACAGGCATAGAAGATGAGAATTGGCTTTGGAATCAGGAAATTCAAAGCCTGCTTCTGACCCACACAGGCTCTGTGATCCTGGGCAAGTTAAATGGCCCAGCCATTAACTCTTTAAGTTGTGCGGAATTTACTAATCTGCATTGATGGAGTGAATTTTCTCATTGGAAATTCCCTATAGCAGTAGAGTCAGAGGTACCAACAGAAAAAGGTGTTACACATCTGATTGATAATCAAAGAAAGCTGTCCTATGTCCCCTGTTCTTCCTTTCTTTGTAAAGAGGGGAGGGGAAGAGAGCTGTCTTTTTTTTCCAGTCAGTATCAATTGCAGATCAAGCCCTGTCCTGTAGAGGCCACTATGAAAGTCTTAGATTTGCCATCTTCCTTCCCCCCCACCCCCCATCATGCAGCACTGAAGGTGCCCTCCCTGTGACTTGGCACATTTTCCCTAGTGGGTCCTGCTCTAGGATGTAGTGATGACCTTTCATTTTTGAGGTTAATATGAGCTGCAAGCACACCCTAGAATTCTAGAAAACCTCAACACCCGCCATATAACTTCACATGCTTAATGTCATTGTGGCACATACCTCAGTACCCCAGGTCCTGATGCCACATGTATGATAAGTCTGAGTATAAGTGCTTGTGGAAGCTGTAGTGCATTGCTCAGTAGATGGGTCGAATCCACAGGCACACAGCTGTGCACAGACACACGATTTTCTTCTGTGCTTCTTGCAGAGTGACAGACGGGAGCACAAACTTTGACTTCTGAAGGACCTTAGATGATTGCCTAATGGAATTTGTCAGCCAGGACACTTATTGGCTTCCTTTAGTGCTCTTTAAAAAATTGAATTGGGTCTGATTAGTTGCATCCCCTAGATTAAATGATTTTTTAAAGTCCCCCTTCCCCCCCCAGCCCCTATGAAATCACCATTATCTTTATTTTGGCTCCCATTCCTGCATTCTGGAGAGGCACCACTGCGTTGCAAATCAATATCTTTCTGAAGAGACAGTGTGTTGTAAATTGCCTAGACAGCATATGCACCGTTACTCTGGCTGCAATGCTGCTGCAGAACCCGGGTAGGCTTCCTTCCTGGGAACTCCACAGGCAAGTCCATCCTATTAAAGAAGCAAAAAAAATTAAGTTTTTAGGAAATGGACAATTGTACTGCTAAAGCCCATTAGATAGCTAGATAGGGTTTCCTTTGTGTTTGCCTGGTCCTTTTTTTTCGCGTCCGGTCCACCGAGACTAACCTGTCTTGAGGGATTTCTGGTTTTTTTCCTGCTTCCCCCTCTCTCGGTTGTAGTACAGCCGTACCATTTCAGCTTGCTAGTGCAGAAAGATGTGAATTCAGTTGCTGAATGAGCCTGGCCTGACTGCAAACACATTGCTAGAGACATGTTAAAGAGTTGCAGGTGAATCTAGCTTGATCCAGAAAACAGCAAAACGGTAAGACAGAGCTTGTTTGGAATACAGCAACATTTTTTTTTTTAAATAATGGAGCATCTTTGCTAGTCTGCACCCAGACTATGAAACACTTGCAACTTGAAAAGGATTCATTTTGTGCATGTTTTTTTTTCTTCTCCTTTTTTTAACTGCCAAAAAAAAAACCCAACCCATAGGTTGATGCATGTGGTATTTAAACCTATAATCTGACATGATGTTCCACACATCACAGAGACTCTTAAGGCTCCCTAGGATATCCCTTGTAGTTTGTAAACATCAGCATCATGATTAGATGCGGAAGAGGTTTAAGGAATGTATCTCTTTGCTATAGCTGAATCTTATTTGTCTTGAAACTAGCCTTATTCATTGCAGCCTAAAGAGATCTCATGGATGATTTTGCCGGGGTATGCTTGGCTGCATGCCCTCTGGGACAAGTGAGTGAAGGACGGGAGACCACTTTTTCATCCGGGTAAACTGATGTCCCTGAATTCAGCCTGATCTGATCTGACTGGAATAAATATCTCTAGTACGTTTGGGAATTTTGGATCTCCCTTCCCCCCTTCCCCTTTTGGGGGAGTATATGCCATATTGGAGTGCACCTGCTCGATGAGGTGTGTGCTGCATAACAGAGGTCAGTAGGTAGGTATTTTACATCATTACACCTGTGGTAGCTATCTGAAATGTTAGTTGCTAATGTAGCTCCCTTGGAAATGCCTGATTCCTAGTGGAGTGTTAGCATTCATAATGTTCATGGAGTACTCCAGCATGTGGGAGATCTGGGGGCAATGGATTTGCTGCTCCCAAAAGACTTTTATCTGATCTCGTAGGAGATAAAAAGGGAAAGTTGGGAGTTTATGCCTTAATTGGGAGGGGGCTTGGATTCTTGTTTCCTTTGTTAATTAGCAAAGTGTGTTTTGTATTGATGAAAGATGCAGGACTTCTGTTAAATGCATTGTAATACAACCCTAAGTGAGACTAGTCGATGTTCCCTGTTAGTTTATGTAAGGCTTGGTTTATTGTGGCAGTGCAGAGCTCATGGTCATATCATGTACATATCTCTCAGCATTTGAATTTTGCCCTAGAAGAGGATGCTTTGATTATACTTACCAAACCACAGACAGTAATGCAAGTCAAATGTAATTGTGTAGTTGGAGGTTGAATAGTAGTTAGAGAAAACAGCAACTTTCTCCTCTAATATGGTGGGCAGAAGCCTGTTAGCTTTGTGGAACTTAAAGAACTGAAGAAGGAGAACTTGCTTATATAACAAATGTATTAAGAAGGAAACTTACAACTTCTTAAAATATTTTTGGATCATCAAGAAATTTCTTTTTCTTTTGGGAAAAAAAATCTCCAGATATGCAATAACACCTGATTTGCTTTCCATTGAGATGATGGTTTACTCCCAACTCAAATGGTTATTAACATGCTTTCCCCAGGAGTGTTGCCTTTTTTTGGGTGGATTTCTGATGTTTTCTATGAAAATAAAGATGGAGAAGAACAGCATATTCTGTCTTGGATTTCATTTTATCCTGTTTGTTTAAAAAAAGAAAATAACTTTGTTCCTATTTAGGAGATGATGCACCCTGTGTTTACAGTTTCTGTTACTGTCAGAGAAGTGATATGTACAAGCTATTTTTATTTCTACTTTCACCTTGTCTTAAATGTGAGATTTTCCCAGTCCTGGCCTTCTGGTGATGAATTTGGACCTGGCTGAAAAAAAGTAACTTAAGAGTCCTGTTTTTTTTTCTTTTTGTTGTTTGTTTTGTTTTTAGGACAACAGACTAGCAGGGGTTTGTTTTTTTAGGTTATACTTTTAATAATTATTTATATATTAGAAATATTTATTAAGTAACCACTGTGTGCAAGGAAGGCACTGAGCTGCATGCTGTGGGAGACATGCTGGTAAATTAGACTTGCTCCCTGTCCTGATGGACCTCAGATAGGTAATTTTCAGCTCTTCTCCAATTATTGCCTTACTTTCTGATGAGTCACTAAGTCAATGCTTCCATGATTTTTACTTTCCTTAACGGGGTCCCTTTCCTACCTACAGTGATTGTCTTCAGAGGGCTTTAAAAAAGATATATGTATAGTATAATATAATTTATATGTATATATTATATACGCATATATAATATACATTTTTGAGGGTGGGAATGATGGGAAGAGATAAGTAATAAGGAGAAGAAGAGTGTTTTGATACAAGAATGAGATAGAAAGTTGACATTTCTAAATTTTATATGGAGATGAGAACAGAGCACTGTTTCCCTTTCTAACCTTCCCCCCTCCACCTCCTCTGCTCTTCCCCCACCTTCTTTCCTTGGTGGATAACATTTTTAAATTAAGGTCCTTTAATAACTAGCTTCATGACAGGGTTTAGGGCCATTAGGAAATGGAAATTAGAAAAACTTGAACTTTCTGCTCCCTGTAGAGTTTCAGGAAGAACAATGAGTAAGAGGAAAACCTGTACCAGTTTTTCTATGGCCAGGTATTGATCAGGGTAAGTAGGCCACTTGCATTTCCATATAGCACCCTCCAATTTTGGAGTTGGGAGGGACCTTCAAAGACTCTCATTAGGCCTCCCAGCAGGTGTAGAAGGCCCCTCAGTGACATCCCTGACAGGTTGTCATTCTGTCTCTGCTTGAGCACTTCTGGTGACAGGAGGGCATGTTCATAAGGCGATCCTTTCCATTTTTGAACAGCTTGCTTGTTTAGGCCGTCAGTTTTTCTGGAGAACTACTTTCTCTTTGCTGAAATATTCATCAGGGAACTGAATGGCACTTTTTTTTGGTCCTTTTCCTTTTTTTCTTCCAATCTCCCCTCTCTCCTGGTGCAAGTTCTAATCCTTCACCCTCTACAGGCAGTCCATGATGATTGTGGGGACCTCTTCTTCCCATAAAGAGATTCCTGGGACTTTGGAGTGGGCAGGGACCTAAAAATGGTCTCCAAATCTATCAGTCTTCTCACTAAAGTAATGCATTCAAGAAGGTGGAGACTTGTCCAAGGTCACTCATTTAACTGCGACTGGGAACTGGGCTCTGGACTTAACCAGATTGGTATTTCTTCTTTTGTGGATACTTGTCTTCCATAATAAGCTATCTAAGGACCCCAGCAGAGTCATTTGTCTTAATTTAGACTTAAGAAATGGGGGATGGTAGAGGTTATGAGGGTAATGGCATATTAAACAGTTTTCCATTTGGTGAGGTAAGCCTAGCTTGTTCCTACTCGAATTTCTTCCTGGTATTACTGTTCCTAGATCTAGCTGGTTTTCTGACAGAGTATCATTTTCACAAAGCCCAGATTAGAGACTCCAATGCTTATTGTCCATTTGTTTTCAGCAGCTTTTAAAATCCTGAGTCTGAGTCATTGAATGAGTGTTTGTGGATGTCCACAAGACATTCTGCTAGAATCTTGAGCATTGTTACTATAAAGAATGAAAACAATCTCATGGTAATGTGAAGTGCTTATGTCTCCCTCTCTACCAGAATCATTACCCTTCATAGAGAGGCAGCCAGGCACAGTGAATGTGTCCCTGGACTTGGAGTCAGGCAGACCTAAGTTCAGATCCTATCTTAGACATTGAGGGGGTTGGATTAGATGTTCTCTGAGATGTCTTCCAGTTCTAAGTCTGATCCTTGGTTCTTTGCTTAGTCCTAGTTCTTCTGCTCTCTTAGTTTACTTGAGTTGGTTATAGAATTGTCTGAATTGAACTGTTGTATGAAATGGGGGAGGGGGAGGCGAGGGAGGGGTGAGCTACTTTGCCCAAACAGGATGACATGACAATTAGAGTCAAGTTAGTTCTGAGTGAATCTAATTTTAGGGAGAGGTAGGGTCAGAAAAGATTCTCAGGCTTCCGATGGGTCTCTTTTGAGTGCCTGGTGCTTCCCTCTTCCCATTCCCATCCTGGTAGAGGCAGAAGTCTGAAACTTGTCCAGCCTTGGCTCTATATCGTTCACATACCATGTGAGTACTGGAGGAAAGTTTCTCACCCTCTAGTCCATTCCTAATCCATACTGACTCCTCCCACTAAGTTCCCTTTGCAGCTCCCAGGTAATTTGTACTCCTGGGTAATTCCTTGTTTTTGTTTTGATGGGTAGTAAGTTGAGGTAGATGGTGGACATCTTAAAGTGCCCTGGGAACTCTGAGCATATTGATTTAGGACTAGAAAGGGAATCTAGAGAGGTACATGACAGCCTCATTTTACAAATGAGGAAACTCAAATTATCTCTTCCTTGGTCACAGAGGTGGTCCAGGTGAAGCACTTTTTTTGTTGTACATATTTTGTTGATCAGCTCAAACTGACTAAAATGAGAAGAGTGTTTTCTGTGCACATCCATTCCTTAGTTTTTGTGACAAAGGGACCTTTTTATGAAAAGGATTGTTTTTTTTTAGTGGGGGAATGTCTTGGGGTATATTTTGAGGAGTTCATTTGCTCCCACTGTTCATCCTTAAATGATGTCTTGCTAAGAAGAGAGTGGTTGATGGAGAAATACTTCATGGAAACATTGGGTTGTGTTTTCAGATGGCAGATAAACAGCAGGGTACAAACATCTCACTGCTCTCCTTTATTCCCATTTGAGAATTCAGTTAGGATTCAGTATTGACTGTCATAGAAAATGTTCACACAGCTGGAATTTATGGGACCAATCAGGACTTTATTAATGGATTGCAGTCAGTTTCGTTATTGTTGAGCTTTCAACTTATGATAATAGAGAGAACTGACATTCGAGCATTAAGAGGTTTCCATTCCTCCCTTGCTCCCCCCCAGGGACCTTGTTCCCTGGGCTTTTTTTCATTATCTGTGTGCATGTGTAGTGACCTCTGAGCTTCTGAAAATTTTAAGCACATTGAAAGTCATTCAAATATTGTGCTTTTATGAATTCCTTTGAGGAAACTGTGTTCAAATAAAGCACCAGGTCTTGAGGCCAGAATAGGAAGAACATCAAATTTTAAATTGTTATAACATTAATATTAAAGTTAGTTACTCATCCCTCATCCTAGCATTAATAATAAGTAGAAACTTTATTTTAAAAGATGACTACTTTGGATGGGGAGACTTAAGTTGTGTTTGTTTCTATCACCATCTGTTCCTGAGCAAAAAGATAGTACACAACTTTATTTCTCCTTCAGGGAAGGGATTTAAAAATATTTTTTAATCTTTATTTTTATATGCTGTTCATATGGTTACCAGGGGAAAGGATTCATATCCTAATGGATCAATCAGCAACTACAGAGGTGGCTTTCTTTGTAGTTTCCATGTTTAATGGTACTTTTTAGAGGCTTTATTTTTCATGAGGGATGGTATTTCTCAATGACTATTTGGAAGACATAAATGTCAAAGATAGAGACTATAATGGCAAGCACAGAAGTAGTTCACACCTTGTTTCAGCTATTGAATTAACACCTTGTTTCAGTTCAAGTTTCTTTTGAATCTTCTATCAAGTTTGCTAAGAAACAGAAGGTATGAACCCCACAACTTGTGAACCCTAGAAATCATGAACTCCTGGGACAGGAAGGGGAGGAGCTAATGACCATATATAAGGAGAATTTCCAGGCTAGAGGCAGTAGAACTGAGAAGAGAACTCTTATGGTGGCAGAGTCAAGAAGGAGAAAACTTGTGGTATCCTGGCACTCTGTTTGTCTGCTCTGTCTGTGTTGATGTTTGTTTGTGATACTTTGTACAGAAGCCCTGGGACCTTACTGGAAGCCCTGAAAGAGGATTTTCTGGTTGTATGTTTCCTGAAGTCCTTGAGGAGGGTTTTGGAGGTCCTGAGACTTTACTGATGATTTGTGCCAACCTCTTGGACCTTTTTTGTGTGTCTGTGTTGATTTCTGTGATGATGATTTGTGTTGATCTCTTGGACCTTTTTTGTGGGTCTGTGTTGATGATTTGTGTTGAATTCTCAGACCTTGTTGGTGGCTCTGAGTTGATTTCATAGGCAGATAGTGAATTGATGATGGTGCCGGCAATGTGAATGAATATTATTGTGGCTCTGTCAAGCTTTGTCTTCCCAGAAACAAGAACTGTGAAGGACTTGAGGTGGACTGGACACTGTGAACATCAATATGGAACGGGAACTGGATGAAGAACTGGACAAGGAGCTGGACAAAGGAACTGGGAACTGCCTGCCTTTGAACCCAGGTGACATTTGGAGCTGGGACCATGGAAGAGGAACCATGGAAGCTGAGAGCCAGCCTTGAGTCAAGCTGAAAGAAAACTTTACTTGGATACTGTGTACTGACTGAGAAGATTATGATTTACTGTGACCTAGGGGTGGAGAACTTTGACTTTTGTACTTTGTGATTGAATTAAGGATTTTGTGATTGACTAAATGAATGTACTTTGTTTAAAACTATGTGACCACTTTGGTGAAAACTATGTGGCCATTTTGCTGATAAGTTGTTCAGTTGTGATATGATAAATGCTGTTATTTTGATTTTCTCTGATAAGTTGTAACATTGTGAATGCTGTATTTTGATTTTCTATGAATGTTTTACTCGGATTTGTTATTGAATAAATAGAGAGCTCACTATACTATGTAATTAGAACCTTGAAAGCTGTTCATAGCAGCCACCCTCTGGAAAGCTGCGCATGCCTGGCTTTACAGAGACCAACTTAGTTTGATACAAAGTGGAAGGGGCTGGCTTCCTGAAGACGCAGTAGAAACTGTTGTTTAAACTATGTCTTACACTAAAAAGTACATGTAAAAAGAAGAAATCCAGTTGAATGAGCAAATATAATATTTCATCTTAATATTCTGTGATATTATGTTCAACATAGTCGGTTTTATTACTTAACCATGATTTTGATATTGTAGAAGTTTTGGAGTTTTAGTTGATTTTAGCTAGGTTATTTCACTGGCTAACAGGTTATTTCATATATCTCTCTGTGAAGGGGATTCTTTTAAATGTATTATGGTTCTTTGTCCATAGGTGAGCCACAAGATGTATGGTAATTGAATCCATGGGAGCTGATGAGATTAAGTGAAATGGCATAGAGAGAAGAGTGAAGAGGGCCCAGGACAGAGCCCTGTGGAACATCCAGGGCTAATGGTCATGACCTGGACGAAGGTCCAGCAAAGGAGACTGCAAAGGGGGTGGTCAGGTAGCTGGGAAGAGCACTAGGAGAGAATGATGTCATAAACCTGCAGAAAAGAGAGAGTCAAAGGGTATTCAGAGATTGTAGAGTGGTCAAGAAGGATGAGGACTGAGAAGAGACCATTAGGTTAGGTGATCAAGAAATTGTGGATAACTTGGAATAGAGTAGTTTCAGTCGAATGCTGAGTTCAGAAGCAGGACTCTAGGGAATTAAGAAGACAGGAGGTGGTGGCAGTAAATGTGGAAGGTCTCCTTGAGAAGCTTAGCTTCAAGAGGGAAGAGAAATACAGGACAATAGGCATCACACATCGATGGATCAAGTAAGAGGTTTTTTTAATTAAAAAATTTTTTTTTTTAAGAATGGAGGCAACATGGGTTTTTTTTAGGGAAAGAGTTAGTAGCCAAAGACATTGAAGGTAAGTGAGAGAGTGGGGATTATGGAGGGAGCAGTTTTGCAGAGAAGATGACATGGAACAGGAATTACTTATGCATGTAGAGGGGTTTTCTTTGGCAAAGAAAAGGGCAACCTCACCGTGCGATGTGGAGTGGAGGCAGAAATAGTGGTAGAAGGTATCTGGGAGACATGAATTGAAGAGGGCAGAAGAGGAAACTCACAGATAATAGCCTCAGTTTTTTTTCCAGTGAAATGGGAGGCTAGATTCTCTCTGAAAGAGTAGGGGGAGGAACAGATATAGGAAGGCGAAGAGGATTGAAAAGTTTAGGGAAATGCTGCCGTGGTGATTGAGGTAGTGAGTCGATTAGGGAAAGGATTGCCTTGCTGTAGGGGAGACCCAATTGAGATTACACAATATAAATTCAAAGTGGATTCGGTCAAAATCGTTTTACTCCAGCTACCTTCAACAGCACACAAGTAGGAGTAAAAGCATAGCATATATCCAGGACTGGGTCTTAGCTAGGTAATAGAATGTAAAAGAACAGTGATAGAGTAAAGAAGGCAAGGGATTCAAGAGAAGAGGACTCTTCACTAAGGGGTAAAGATGGGGAAGGGGGGAGAGTGTAGCCAGTGTAGGGGTGAGAATGATCTTGACCAGAAAGAAGGAAAATAACGAAGTATAAATGGACATGGCCTGATAAGTCAGTAGAAAGAGAAGCAGAATAATTTTGACATTCTGAAAATGTCTGGACTGTTTTAAAATCATCATACATTCCCAGAAATAGGAGTTAGAGGCAAAGAGGCAATGGAGAGACTTTAGGAAGGTCAGCTTTCAAATCTTGACATGGGTATGCATAGCTGATTCACGTGGTCGGGGGGATCAATGCTACATCAATAATTCCTTTCTGGACTCAGATGGGATTTACTAGTTTCAGCTTCCTGGTTTTGTAAAACAGATAAATAATTCCAACAGGTGAAACTATCCTGATTAGATAAGACGGTGGATGAAGGTACATATTATTGTTAGTAGTGTTTCCTTAGTTTAGACCAGAAGGTTATAGCGATCTACAGGATTGGTCAAATTAATTTTTCTGCACTTGAAATGAGTAACTAGGTCTGGAGAAGGCATATTATATATCCTTTATTGAGCCCCTGAATGTTTCTTTTAGGCCTTTGTAAAATTCGTTACAATGTTATTCAGGAAAACCTGTGAGTAATTTTTTATATATATATGGTTTTATATAACTATTTAGTATATATAGTTATATATACAAAGTATATATGGGGGAAAAAAACTGATTCCATTGCTCAGAACCATGGCAAAATGTAGTCTGAAATTCCCCTAATCTTTAGGGGGAAAAGATGTAGAAAAAAAATTATACCTGATGAATATTGAAATGTTCATCTCCCATGCTTTTCAAAGATTCAGAAATGGATTTCTTGGTCTGAAGGGTTTTCCTCTCTACTTCCATTGTTCCCCTTAATCCCTCATTTGAACATGCTGTAGAATCCCATTATAACCTGCTCATTATTACATGAATTATCTCAGATCCAATCATGCTCTCCAGAATGTAACAACACTCAGAAAGAGTTTCATTATAACACAGTCTAGAATATGGGTCTTAGACCTATCTCCCCCAACATCATGATTTATAGAGATAATTCTCTGTATTTCTGCATGATTTTGAAGCCATGTGTTCTAAGTATTCATCAAAAGATCCTGGGATGTTTAGTCTGGCAATGAGAGAATTTTGGGAGAAATGGTCATCATCTTCCATGTTTCTCAAGTGAAAGAGAGATTCGACTTCTCTCTGGGGGCAAAGAGGACAATTGGAAATTGTTTTTGAATTTTTGAATTTTAACAAGAAGCTTTTGTTAACCAGCAAGCAGCAGGTCAGGCAGGTTGGAGGAAAAATGAGAGACAGAGGTCCTGACAACTCAAACAGAAGGTGGTCAGCTGGGATAATGACTGCAGAGGTCAAGAAAGATGAAAATTGAGAAGAGGCCTGAACTTTGCCTATCAGTAACTGCAGAGAAGAGTTTCAGTTCAATGATGAGGATGGAAGCAACGATGTGAGCATGGTAGCATCTAGTGAGAGTTTTTTAAGAATGAAAGGGACATGGGCATGTTGATAGGCAGCAGAGAAGGATCCAGTAGATAATGAGAAATTGAACATTAGAGATACCCACACCTATCTCTATATGCACAATATACACCTGTCTATGTACTTCTAATTTTCTAATCATGAAATAAGGAAAAATAATTACATGGGATTGTTTTAGAATATTATATTAGAATTAAGATTGGAGAAAGAGTGAGGATAAAAATGGGGGCAGTCTACTGGAGAAGATGGGAGGAGATGGGATCAAGGGTGCATGTAGGGTTTTACCAATGCAAAGAAGGAACTCTTTGAGAAGAGCCCCAGTTTTTCAGTTAAGTATTATACGGTGAGGTTCTCAGCAGAGAGTCTGGGGGGAAGAGAGGGGCAGGGGAGACATCAAGAGAGAAGAAAATATTTGGAGCAACAAATGTGATGAGTGTGATAGGGAATCATTTGGGGAAGAATAAAAGGATTGCCCAGCTGTAGGGATGGACTAGTTAAGATTTACTAACAGTAGGGGTGGCCAGGTGGCTCAGCGAGTAAGAGCACCGGCTCCAGTGTTGGGATGACCTGGATCAAATCCGGGCTCAGATACTCACCACCACACCCAGAAATAACTGGCCATGTAACCTTGAGCAAGTTACTTAACCCTGATTGCTTTAAAATAATAAAAAAAAAGATTTACTAACAGAAATTTATAGTAGAGTGGCCTCAGTCATTAGAGTTTTTTAAAACAGTATTTTGTTTTCCCCTAATTACGTGCAAAAACTAATTTTTTTTTTAACATTTTATACAAAGTTTTGAGTCCTATCCCTTTCTCCTTCCTTTCTTCCCTCTTTGAGATGGTAAGCAATCTGATATAGGTTATCCATGTGCAATCATTTCAAAAATTTCCATATTAGTCATTTTGTGGAAGAAAGCTTGAATCAAAAAAGAAAGAAAGTGAAAAATAGTATAGTATGTCTTTAGCGTTTTGTGATTTCCTCCAGTCATTTCCAGCAGCACATGAGTAGGATTGAAAGAGACAGATGATGGGAGTAATGTAGTGTTAGGATTTGGTGGGGTGTAATTGATGGTAGCACAATGGAGCATTGGATTCAAGAGTAAAGGATAGGGTAGCATTGGAACTGGTCCAATAAGAAGTCAAGATTGGGAAGGGAGGAGAGTGTACTGAGAAATAACAGGTTTGTCATTGACTGTGAGGATAAAGAGTAGGTTTAGGAGCCATGAGGTATAAGGAGAAATGGAAAGATAAATTTTTTTTCTTTTTGGAGGGCAACTGGGGTTAAGTGACTTGCCCCAAGGTCACATGGCTTATAAGCGTGACAAGCGTCTGAGGTCACATTTGAACTCAGGTCCTCCTGACTCCAGGGCCAGTGCTCTATTCATTGTGCCACCTAGCTGCCCTTGAGAAATGGAAAGATAAAAGATTATGGTCAAATAAAGACAATTCAGAGTTCTTGAAAATGGAATTGGAATAGTTGTGGGTGGTAGCAGTCAAGGATATGACCATCCCTTGAGGTTTGGTGGAGGAGTAGGTCATGAATACTGAATAGATTGAATAACTGGGAAGTTAGGGTATTGGAGAGAAAGTGAGCGTGCATGGTGAAATCGCCCAGAATGAGGAAGGGTATTGGAGGTAGGGAGGAAGATGGTGAGCCTTTGAGAAATTCATTGAGAAAGGAGGTAGAATGTCCTAGGGATCAGCTACCTGACCCACAGTTGGGTGATGGATTTATATGAACAGAATGATCCAGAAATAGAATGAGCTACTTCTCTCCCCTCTCTTTCCCCAACTATTAGTGTTACTTAAAAAAAAAAATTACTTTGTTTTTACTTTGCATGTATTTCAATAGAATGTAACACACTCCCTCTCCCTACCACCCCTTGGCCTCCCTTGCACCCCCAGAATTTTTTTTTCTTTGTATTCCTAGAACCTGGCATAGTATCTGACTCATAAGTGGTGGTTGATTGCCTCTTGTGGTAATGAGTTTTCTTTTACTAGAGGAGGTGTTCACTAGAGGAGGGCTAGACTGGTACTTGGGTTTGTAGAGAGAATTCATTCCTTAGAAGTTTGGCTGAATGGACTGAGATCCCTTCCAAATCGGGACTATGATTCTCATGGAGAGATTTAGAAAGAAAAATCTATGGAAATGGATGTCTTTATACATATAGACACACACCTATCTCTGTATGCACAGTTTGGTATATATGTACCTATAATTTTATAATCATGAAAGAAGGAAAAAGCAATTAAATGAAATTATTTTAGTAACATATATTAGAATTCAGACTGCTGGGAAAACATCTAAATGTTTCATAATGGAATTAGCAACACAATTATCAAACCTGTAGGAGGTAATCACTGAAGCTGAATGAGAATTATAACAAAAATACATTCAGAGCAGGAGTATAAAGGGACATCACATTCTGAAGCCATGCCCATTAGACCATGGATTCAAGATGTGGAAGAAATTAGGTCAGACCCCAAAGAAATAATGTTTTTCAAATGTAATATATTTAATTAAAATAAAAGAATGACCCACAGTATTAGAAATTAAATTCTCTGGGCCATAGAGGGCTACTGTGAGAGGAAGTGTGGTACAGTGGGTAGAGCCAGCCTTGAATGTCTTTGACACATTACTGGCTGTGTGATCTTGGGGCAATCTCCTAGGCAGCTCTGGAAGACAGTAAATTACAGTGTGAGTGCAGACCTGCCTTGGGAGAGGCAATTTCCTTACCTGCATAAATGAAGTCACCGGTACAGTCCCTCTCCACCATTTCATATCTGTGGGAGTTTATTAGCAGAATTTTAGCAATGTTCTATTCAAAAAGAAGGACTAGTCAGTAAAAAAAAAAAATATTTTTATAGGCTGATAAAATGGGAAAGGGAAGGGGGAAAGGAATAGGCATTTTTATAGTGGCTACTATGTGTCAGTCCTTTCCCTAAGTACTTCATAAATAATATTTCATTTGATCCTCACCACACCCCTGTGAGATAGTTCCTACTATTCTCTTCATTGTACATTTGAGGAAACTGAGTCAGACAGATCAAATGACTAGCTTAGGTCTCCTGCTGCTAAGTGGCCGAGTCCAGATTTTAACTCTGGTGTTTCCAAAAACTCCAGGACCAGTGCTCAATTCATAAGAATGGTAGTAATTTGGAGAGGGCTCTCATTAGCATAATTTCTTATTCAGTTTTCTTTATATATATAATATATACAGATACATGTGTGTATGTATGTACATATGTATATATGCGTATATACATTCTTTCATTTTGAGGAAAGATCTACCTTTATAAAAAATAATCATTAAACAAGTGTTGTTCATTCACTCTGTCTTGACCTTGCTATAAGGGAGTCATAGAACAATTGTTGGGCATGGTCCTTGACCTCCTGAAGTTTACATCTTGGTTTGTTAGAGACCTAACTAAAACACATCCAACTGATAACGAACAGTATGCAGTTAGATAGAATTACTTTAAAGCAATGAACTACGTGGATAACCAAAAAAAATCTCTGGGAGTTAATAGATGGGGAAATTTTTCTGTGTAAGGATTTGTGCTGTTTCTGGAAGGATGGGTAGGATTTAGATGAGTAGTGGATATGAATGAGGACATTGAGGTGGGAGTGATCATGGATGTTGATCAGTAGACGTTGAGGAGTAGTGGGTTATGAAGACACCTGGAACGGCGGTTTGTATGTATGTACAAGGTGCTCAGCTGTTGTTCATCCTTTGTTTCTGAAGAGGACCAGTGACGCCACAGAGTGATGCCTTGACTCGTGTATGAATCGGAGTCACGTGAAGAAGAGCTGCATGAAGTCGTCAGCCTCACTTTGTCCTCCCCAGTATCGAAGTCCAGTGACAGGACCAAAGTCAGTGAGTATCAGTTAGGCTGAAGACAGATGACCTTAACCAGGCATGAGAGTTTGGATTTAGAAATAGAGAACCATGGCAAGTTTTGTTTTTTCTTTTAGCAAAGAAGTTGACGTGGAAAAAATGATGTTTAAAGTTGATTAGTGACATTAAGCTGGATGAATTAGAAGGTAGAAAAGGCCCTGGGAGCTAAGAAATTGTTGGAGTATTCCAGGTATGAGCAATGTACAAGTTTGAGGAACAATACAATAAAATAATAACCATTAGTAATAATAATAGTCATAATAAAAGCTGAAATTTATATAGTGCCTTTCCAATATGTAAAGTGCATTTTAGGCATTATCATAGTTGGTCCTCATAGCAACCCTATGAGGGCGGTCATCCTACTATCACCCATATTTTATGGGTAAAAGCTGGGATAATCTGAGATAGAATTCAAACTCATCTTCCCGACTCCATGTCCAGCACTCTGGCTGCTAAGTCACCTAGCTCTAGTAGCAATGAGTGTGAAAATGAGACCACACTTTGAAGGGAAAATTGATAGCAATGAGTGGTAAGGTGAATGGTAGTTGAAGGAAAGGAAGGTATTGGTGATGACACCCACCATGATATGGAACCTGGAAGAATGTTTACCACCCATTCGTGGGGTGGTAAACAAAGATACATTCATTTATAAAGATATGCTATTGGATACTTCACAAGGCTATTTAAAAAAAAAGAGTATTTTAATAATAGAATAGCATTCCAAATATCTCAAATTATTTTCTTTAAATGAAGGTTTTACTACTGCTCACTGTTACTTCACAATGACCTGTCTCCTAACTCCAAGATGACCCTCATACTACACCTGATAAAAGGAGCTTCTCTGACTTTTCACAGAAGCCATGATTGGTCACTGTATTAATAGATGTGTTATTATGTTGATACTTATGACTAATTAATTTTGCTATTTCCCTTTGTTCTCCTGGTTCTCTAATTCACATTGCATCAGTGTAAGCAAATCTTCCCAAACTTCTCCACACTTTTCATTCACACCCTTTCCCATAGTGCAATATTATTGTCTTTCTTTAATCTTCTAAAAAATTTATTTACCTTTAGTTTATAACGTTCAGTTACACAAGTGTTTGAGTTCCAATTCCCCCCCCCCCCAATGGCAGCATGCAATCTGATATTGGTTCTACATATACCTTCACATTAAACATTAGTCAAGTTGTAAAGAAGAATTATAACCATTGAAATGGACTACGGGAAAGAAGAACCAAAACAAAACAAAATGGAAAAGAGAGAGAGCAAGCAGTTTGCTTCAATCTGTATTCAGACTCCGTATTTCTTTCTCTGGATGTGATATAACTTTCATGAGTCTTTAGGGGTTGTCTTATAACTTGTATTGCTGAGAAGAGCCCAGTCTATCAAAGTTAGTCATCACAAATGCAATGTGTCTGTAATTGTGTACAGTGTTCTCCTGGTTCTGTTCCTCTCACTCTGCATCAGCTTATATGAGTCTCTCCAGGTAAACATGAAGTCCATCTGCTCCTCGTTTCTTATAGCACAAGAGTATTCCATTACATTCATAGACCACAACTTGCTCAGCCATTCCCCAGTTGATGGGCATCCCCTTGATTTCCAGTTCTTTGCCACTACAAAAAGAGCTGCTATAAATAGTTTTGTACAAACAGGTCTTCCTCCCACTTATATGATCTCCTTGGGATACAGCCCTAGAAGTGGTATAGCTAGGTCAAAGGGTATGCCCATTTTTATAGCCCTTTGGGCATAGTTCCAAATTGCTTTCCAGAATGGTTGGATCAGTTTACAACTTCACCAGCAATGTATTAGTGTTCCAATTTTCCCACATCTTCTCCAGCATTGATCATTTTCCTGTTTTGTTGTGTTAGCCAATCTGACCAGGGAGATATGGTACCTAAGAGTTGTTTTCAGTTGCATTTCTTTAATCAATAGCGATTTAGAGCATTTTTCATATGATTATAGATGGATATCTTTAATTTCTTCCTCTGAAAACTGCCTGTTCACACCCTTTGAATGTTCATCAATTGGGAAATGACTTTGGCAATACTATTATCTTGCATTTTAATACAACTGTTCTCCTCAAATTTTTTTTCCTGTTAATAGGTACTTACACTTTACCTAGTGTTTTCTGCTTAGACAGTGATTTCAGATCATACCTAGATCGCTTCAACCCTACTTTTCTTTCCAGGAAGCAGTTATCTTTTACAAAGGGAAGGGAAATATTTTTTTTTCAAAAAATTTGATTGAAGATTTGCTTGCCCAAAGTAAGCCAACTAGCTTGACTGCCTGGCAGTGCCTCCTTGTCATTGTCCATAGATGCCTCATTTCCCATCACCAATAACTTTCCTGTAAAGCTGTCACCTTGGAAATTGAGGGGGGTATGATCAAATTCTATGATAAACAACCTGCTGCATGTGGAATTATGCTGTGGCTGCCAGAGTTTTCATTGTTCTTGATATATGTCAGTGCAAGTGGCAGCAGTCCATGAAAGAATGAAGTATAGGGAGCCCAGGTACAAGGAATGGGGTGGTGTTCGGTCAGGAGGACAAGTCCTTTCTCATACTCATAGCATAAAAAGCGGCAATGCTAGATGTTGTTGGGATTCGTTTTAGACATGATGTGAAGGAGAATTACCAAAGGCACTTCTGTTTCCATTGGTCCTCATTGGTGCTTGGGTGATATTTTATCATTTTCTAGATTCTTTCTTGTCCATTAACTCCTTTGATATCTATAAGTAGTCCTGCGAGATGGACAGCATAGGCATTATTATTAACTCCATTTTAGAGATTGATGAAACTGAGGTTCAGAGAGATTGTGATTTATTTTTGTTGTACCAGATAGACTGAAGTTTTAGCATGGGGAGAACAGGAATTTAAGAACATCTTGAAGGATCAAGCTCTGTCAATTGATGGAGTACATTTAAAAAAAATCCATAAGGCAAAGAAATTAGTAGAATGAATATTTTTATTTCAAAGAAAAATTATATTTCTTGCGTCAGTTGGTGTGCCTGGTTCTTCTAGTGTTAAAGTCTTTAATCTTTGAAAGGCTTTCATGTAGAAAAAGGAGTGATTAAGCTTGTTCTTCTCTCCCTTAAAGGACAGGATCAGGAACAGTGGGGTGGAGGGTACAGAGAGGCTGATTTCGGTTTTGCTTCATTACAAGCTCAATTATTGTTATCCAAAAGTAGAATGGGCTGCCCAGAGGTGATGGGTTCCTGGTTATTATGGGGCTTTAAACAGAGGCTCGGTGACTGCTTATTGCACTGGATGACCTTGGAAGTTTCTTGTAGCTCTCAGATTTTGTGATTTTTTTTTTATCTTGGTTAGTGTGATACTTGAGGCAGTACTGGTACCTAAACCTAAATTTTTTTTTCTGCCAAACTCGACTTCCCCATAGATACACAGGAAAGGGTAAAAATGATTTCTCTCTCACTTATTGCCCTACAGAAAAAGTAAATTCCTAGCAAAAACCGTGCTTCTTTAAAAAAAATAAACAAACAAACCTGAGTTCAAATATGACTTCAGATACTAACTCAGTGTGATCCTGGGCAAGTCACTTAACCCTGTTTGCCTCAGTTTCCTCCTTTGGTAAAAGAGCTGGAGAAAGAAATGGCAAACCACTCCAGTGTCTCTGCCAAGAAAACCGCAAATGGGGTCACAAAGAGTAGAACATGCCTGAAACACAAGAGAGAGGCCTAGGAGACAGGATGCTGGACTTGCAATCTGGGAGATGAGTCTGAATTCCACTTGAGCTATTCATTAGCTACCTAAGTACTGCTGTATCACCCAAGCTCTCAGACATGATTGATGATGATGGTGATCCTCATAGAGTAAAGAGAAAATGACCCATGGCCATAGAGAAGGACGTATGGTCTCTTCAAGTCTTACAGTTTTAGAAACCATTTCCAGCTTCAGCCTTGATTATAATAAGAGTAGTTTCAAGACAAGTAGGTAATCCCATGCCCTGAGCCCACTAAAACGTATGCCACAAGAAAATGGTTGATTCTCAGGGACAATTTTTAGTTCAAATGAATTCATTTGAAATGAATGCCAACCTTAGCTGAATTAAGTTGTGTTCTTTCCAGCCTACTGCTGTGAGTTCGGGAGACAGTTGTCTGGTTTTTACATGGCTCGAAGCAAAAAATCGCAGGTCAAACTGTGACTTTTGCAGCCTGCAACACTGTTTGAATTCCTAACAATTCTTACAGGGCTTTGAGCTAGCCAGCTAATGAATAGACTGCAGTTAATGATGAGTGAACCTCAAAATAATTGGTTCAGATAAGCACCCAGAGATACTAATACATCTCTGAGCTCATGGGTACTTCTTGGATCTGTTGAATTCATTTAGGAAAAAAAAGAAGGTAAGAATAGAAGCATGTTTTGGCATTTGCAGTGCTTTTAATCTGTTTTAAATACCGTGAGAACATCCCTTCTTGTGTGATTTTTTTTTGGTCACTTCAATATCTGAACGGAACAAAGAAACTGGAGAAAATTCAACAACAGAACAAAGAATAATGGCAAACCTTTATAAGGTTATAAGGCAAAGCCTTAAGGTCTATAAAACACTATACAAATATGACCTTATATTATCCCATCAATGTTCTTGGAAAGTCTGTACTATCATTATCCTCATTTTACATGTAAGAAAACTGAGATAGTTTAAGTGACTTGTCCAGGGTCACACAGCTGGTAAGGGTCTTGAGGCTGAATTTGTAGTCATGTCTTGTTGACTTTTACAGACCCAGTACTCAACCCACTGTGCTACCTTGTTTCCTTCACATAACTATAGTCTTAATAGCTGTTGATTTCTAAAATGTTGGGTATTTTCAACTAAGTACAGATATTGTAGCTTCCTTATGCTCATAAATCTTACACATAGGGGGCGGCTAGGTGGTGCAGTGAATAGAGCACCAGCCCTGGAGTTAGGAGAACCTGAGTTCAAATCTGGCCTCAGACACTTAAAACTTACTAGCCATGTGACCTTGGGCAAATTGCTTAACCCCAATTGCCCTCCAAAAAAAAAAAACAACTTACACATAGATGACCTGTATTTTGGCCTGTACCTCTATGAATGGCAAAAAGTGACTTCAACAGAGAGAACACCCTACTCTTCATTAATTAGTGCCTGAACCTTAAATTAGACACCTACTGTATTTAAAATGCTACACAAAGTATCATGGCTAAAAGAAACAGATGACATAATCCTTGCCCTCAAGGAAACTATACTCTGGTTATCAGAGGAAAAATATGCATACATGAAGCAATTAGAGAATAATTATAGCATCCCAAATAATGCAAATGTGTGTTGCAAGCTGAAAGCAGGGAAAGATTCAGAATAAAGACCTGATTAGATTTGGGGTAGGATGTAATACCAACAATAACAGCTTTACTTTTTTATAATCATTAAGTATATAATAAAAAATGTAAGTTTTATGAAATATTTGACAACAGCCTTGAGAAATGTAACATAGATATCTCAACCCAAAGGATGAGTAAACGGAGTCCTGGAAAGATTATGACATGCTCCAGGTGATGTTGGTGATATGACCATTCAGCCATGAGATAGGTTATGACAGAGCAGTACCAGAACCTGGGGTTCCTGAAACCTTGTCCAGCACTCTTTTAGGGGGCTTGCTTAATAAATCCTTAGCAATTGATTGATTGGTTAATAATATGATGGAAGGATTGGATTCAAGACTTTGCCATGGCTGCCAAACTGGAGACATACAAATCGATGGCCTTTGTATAAATTGGATGTCAGCATAGTATCTGTAGTCATTGGTTTTCTCCTGTATCTTGCCTTTCTATTCCTTTGTACATTATTCATCTGCCTTGATGCATATTCAAAAGCTTTCCTTTTGGAACATAAGGGAGAGCTGCATACAGAAGTTGGATCGCTGTAAATCCATGGGCAGGGTCAAAGATCTCCTCTTTATTGACCTTCTAAATCAAATCTGCCCTATTCTTCCAAGTCCCCAGTATGGTGCTGTGGTACATTCTCCAGCTATGTTTTCATGTATATTCTGAATATGGCTTTCCTTTACCTTTTACCTTTACCTATTCCTTACCTTCAGGGTAAGAATGTTCAGATTTAACTAGTTGGAATGTCACAAAATTTGGGGACTAGGAACTTTTTTTATCTTGCATGATAATATCTTTGTAGAAAAATCCTCAATAGAGATGGCTTACCTTCCTGAGCAGTTTCTGATCCTGTTTTATTCAAGTTTGCACTTAATACAGCTAAATCTTGTTTTGGAGAAGATCCTCAGCAAATATTTTAAAGCACCCACTCTGTGTCAAGCATTATTCTCAGTGCTAGGGGTAAAAACCAGAAACTACATGATCATTGTTGGAGGAACCAACATGTACATGTATAAACGTAGACAAAATCTGTGAAGGAAATACAGCTATGGGAATCAAGAAGGGTTTCATGTAGAAGATGGTTGGGGAACTTAGAAAGAAGCCAGAGATTCTAAGAGGTGGAGGTAAGGAGGGACTGAATTTAACACACAGATCCCTGCATTCAAGGCGTGTACAACACAATGCATGGGAGAGACAAATGGCTGTGATACAAGGTGGAATGGGAGGTCTACTCTGTGAAAAATTTAAGGAGGCCTCTTGGGGGTGGGGAAGTGTTAGGGAGATGAAGAAGGAGGGAAAACTTTATGGAGGCAGAGGGGCCTGATTTGTCCTGAATGGAAGGAGAGACTTCAGAGGATGGAGGTGGGAGGAAGAAAGGAAATGCCCACTCTAGAACTGGTGGCCACAGCTCAGAGATGAGAGAGGGCAGGGTGTGCATGGGGACTGATGCCCTATAATGAGGATGTGAAGGAAAAGTGGTAATTATGAGGTTAAGGCTGAACAAGACTGAGGCGTCAGCAAGGTGGCAGGCATCGTGGATAGAATGTGAGAGTTGGGGTTAAGAAGATCTGGATTCAAAGTATACCTCAGAGATTTGCTAGCTGTGACTAACAACTTAAAAGACTTACCAGCTGTCAGGTGCTTGCTTAACCTCTCATTTGTAAAATGGGAAACGTAATAGCCTCTACTCACAAGATTGTTGTGCTGATCATATGAGATAATTATTGAAAAATCTGCTTTTCAAACTTTAAAGTACTACATAAATGCTATTGTTATATTGTTGTTGTTGTCATTTGGGTTGGAGTTAGCTTGTGGAGAGCCTTGAATGCCGGGGTCAGGTATCTCTGTGAAGTTGTATGACAGTACTGGAATGTTGTCTCTGCTTTCCAGTGCCTGATTTCAAATTTTCCCTGCTGATTGAGCCATTAGCCCAAGCACAGAAGCAGTTCAAACAAATTCATTAAAGCAAACTTATTGCTAAGAACTCTTACCCCTTGTGGCCTTACTTATTTTTATTATAAACTTAAACAATCTTATAAGAAAACATGAACCTACTAAACATTCAGCTCCTGACAATTTTACAACTAAGACATTTAGAACATGCTAATAATGATGTTAACTTGTAATCTGTTCTAAATTCCCTTCTGGTACTGTGATTATAGATTAGCATAACTACATTTGCATCACGTACAGAAATGCTCACCATTCTTACCTGTATTCGCTTTGCTTTTTGGGTTTGCATTATTTCATGTAAATGTTTTTGTGATTTCTTCATATTCCTCCCATTTGTCATCTTAATGACAACAATACAGCATTTTATGCCATTGATACACCAGAGTTCATTGAACATTCATCTACCTTTGTGCATGTCGAGTGCTTCTGCTTTCTTCCTCTCTCATAGATTGTGCAGCTAAAAACATCTTTGAACAAAGGTGACCTTTTTCCTTTTCAATGGTTTCCTATGATCTGGGCCTGATGGCCCAGGCCTGGAATCTCTGCTACTAGAGAGGCTGTGGTTAGTGGGTTTGCTTGAGTTAAGAGCTGCAGTAGGGCTAATGCTGATTGCTGATGGCTTACATTAGGTGTCTGACCAATAGCTTGAGTCTTCAGGAGGATAGTTGTCCAGGTGCCTAAGGAAGGGGGAGCTAGTTGAGAAAATGGAACGGGATAAAGCTTCCATATCAGTCCATATTGGATTTGAGCCTGTGAGTGAGCTCTGTGTTTCTAGTGTGACCAAGATTAAAGAGACCCTGTCTTTAAAAAGATAACAAATAAAGGAAAAAATCCTTCCTTAAAGAATATTCCCCATTGTAGGGTTACCATGTCAAAGATAGAGTCAGTGTTATGACACTTATTGAGTGTTACCGAATTGTTCTTCAGAAAAACTCTACCATAGACATTTGCAAAGTCTGTGATTTTTTTTCCCTCAAAGGCATCTGCTCTGGTTGGTTCTAGAATGTCCAAGCTTTAAAAGCATCCCAACATCTCATGGTGTTACTTCTCCTAGATAGAGCTTGGAGAATGGAATGAGTTGACTTACATGAACCAATTACATAAATGAAGTTTGCCCTTAGTGATGAGATGATCAATGAATCTTCCTCATTTTCTCCTTTCTGCTGAGCTCACAACCAGATCCCAAAAGTGAGGCAGTCTTGTGACAGCATCCAAGTCTACATAAATGTCATGTCCTTTAAAGTATAAAGGTGACACTCTCAGGCCACCTCAGGATACTTTGTCGCAATTTATTTTGCAATAATAACAGCCACAGCTGACAAACCTTTCATTTTGAGTATCTGCCATCCCCACCAAATCCAAAAAAGGCAAAAATAATAGTGGTTTTGTGACATCCTCTAGAAGGGCAGCAACTGAAAAAGACATTGGGTAGAAACAACTTCATGAACTGGACAGCACTTAATTAATTTGTTGAGCTTTGATTGTGACCTTCCATTTTCTCCATTCAAATTCCACATTGAAAGTAGCATTTTGATTGCATCATTTTCTTGCCAGAACAGTAGTGCCCAACTTGAAAGTTATGCTAAATTATGTATTACAAACATTTATTTTGTCCATTCATGTATTGATATACACTAAGGATTTCATTAATGCTAAGTTTAATCTACCTATCATTTATGAAAATATGATTCTGGGTCAGACAAGTGGTCCAAGTCCAATATTATCAGTAATACCATTACCAAGATATATTTGGTAGTTGGTTATGTTTCCAGTGTGATATTGACTTTGATAGGTTAAGCACATATTCCTAACATATCTTCTCTTTCCTAATTGTTAATGGATTTATCTAAATTCTTTTCCAAAGTGGTTTTATTTTCAGCCTATGCAGATTTTTCATCTTACTTTGGAATATGGGGAAAAAAATAAGCCCAGCAATTGACATAAGGAGCAGATGGTAGATAAAATGTAGAGATTGAATGACTTATCTAAGGTCACACAGCAAGTTGACAGAACCAGGAATTATGATCTCTCAGTTTCTTAACTCTATTCTTGTTTTCCTGTTAAAGTTATTGTAGGAAAAATATAGCAATCATTTTAATTTAGTTACTTTCACATGTAAAATTACAGTGTAGCAAAATATCTCCTGTAAATTTTTCTCTGTTATTTCTTAGGGAAAAAATACAGTTGGACAGTTAAGAGTTTTGAAAGCAAGTCTTTTGCCACAGGGACATATTAGAAACCAAGCCTTAATGTATAATAATAATGTGTTTGCAAGTCTGAAGACTGATGAATAAGTTTACTTAACAAATCTATTTTTATTTTTTTCTGATAACTGTGCCATTTTGTAGATATCATTTAATTAATTTTTTATAATACCCTGTAAATGATTAAAAAGATTGTTCTTCTATTACCAATGGAAGGAGAACAGCTAAGATTGATGTGGCTCTTTAAGGTTTGCAAAGCCCTTTATGAATATTAGCTTATCTAATCCTTGTAATAACCTACCTGTGTGATAGGTAGTATTATTATCCCCGTTTTACAGATAAAGAAATGGAAACTGAGAGAGACCAACAGACTTAGCTAGTGTGACATTCTTCTGTAACTTAATAATCTTATTATTATTATTCTAGTCTGGGACCCTCACTGAAGGGTGTATTGACTTGCCCAGGGTCGCATGCCCAGTTTGTGTTAAATGAAGGGCTTGTCACCACTAGAATGTAAGTTCTATTCTTATCTTTGTATGTCTTGCATAATGCCTCACATGTAATAATAAATGCATGTTGATTAATTCCTTATTCCTAAGCTGGGTTTCCATCTTGTTTTCCAGGTCACTGCTTTTTATTACATATTAGTGTTTCGGAAAGAGCTCTGAAAAGAGAGGTTTCAGCTCTTTCACTGACTAGCTTTGTTCACAATTTTGATCCATCTCAGACCTTTTTGCAGTGTTTGGCACTGTAAACCACCTCCTTCTGGATATTCTCTTCTCTTCTGGTTTTTGTGACACTGTTACGTCTCTTCTTTCTCCTCACATCCGTCCAGCCACCCTTTCTCAGGTGCTGCTGGTTCGTTCTCCATATCAAACCTACTATCCCTGGGTGTCCGTAAGGCTCTGTGCTGTGCTTTCTTTTTTTCTCTTATACTATTGTATCTTCATCAACTTCAGTGCTTTCAATCATCATCCTACCGTGTTTCCCCGTGTCTTATTATTTTTTTGGACAGAAAAACACCAGAGGGCTTATTTTCAGGGGAGGGCTTATTTTAATGAACATTGACAGCAATTTTAATAAACAGGTAAATGTGAACAAAAAAATGTACCTTTATTCAATAATGATCATGTCATCTTCTTCAACAACATCATCATAAGTGTCCATACCCTGAATTACGTCCTGGATGTCTTGCGCCTCCATTTCTTTCAGAAGAAGTGGACCCAATCTGTCATGTCCAGCAATATAGCTCTCTTTAAATGAATATGTCTTGTCCAGGTAACCTGCTCGTAGTGCCTTGGCGACACAGCTGTCAGTAATTTTATCCCATGACTTCTTCACCCAAGTCACGACTTCTTGCAGACAGGGCTTCACAAAGTTTCCACGCTGATTTCTTTCCATTCTATTTTCAGTGTAGTCATTGACTTCCATGCGCAAATGGTCCTTGAATGGCTTGTTTATTGTAATATCAAAGGGTCTGGAGATAGGCAGTCATTCCTGCAGGAATCATTACTTGATCTATTCTTCTCTCTGCAAGGAAGTTCTTCATTTCTTTAGTGCGGTGAGTGCTGGCTGAATCCCAGACTATCAGACCTCTTTGGTTACCTTGCATAACAAGTGGCAGCATTAAATCAACCCACTTTCTTATAATGGCTTGTGTACACCAGGCTTTTTCGGTTTCAAGAACGTAAATGCCAGATACACGTTCAATCTTATCTTTCTTGCCCTTACTGATGATTAGAGGTGTGGCTTTCTTTCCATCCAAACGAATTGCCAAAACACAGGTGACCCGTGCACTTTCATAGCCAGTGGTGGGAATGTAGATTGACGTTGCACCCCTGTGATGAATTGTTGTTTGAGATCCTTGTCCCATAAACACTGCAGTTTCATCCATAGCAATCATATTGCAGGTTTGGTACTTGGAAATGTCGATCCTATCAATAAAGGACTTGAATGCAAGTGCACGTATAATAACTTCAGCATCTTCCAGCTTAAACAGTGTTGTTGATCTTCTTAGGGACAGTTCATACCGTTGAAGGAAACCGTCCAACCAGTGTTGTGATGCTTTGAATCCTTCTGAGACCATTTCAAACTTTGGTGCCATTGAAAGGGCAAATGCTTGAATATCAGCCCTGCGCACAACCAAGGCCTTTGCTCTCCTGTCAGCAATCCATTCACCAATGAGGATCTCCAAGTCAGGATATAAGGGCTGCCGACCTGATCCAGACCTGCGCTTTTTCCCTTTTCCCTCATCCACCTGTTGATTGAGGTTATTATAATCTGCTCTCCATTTTCTGACCATTCGAAGATCCAAAAGCTTTTCTTTACAGAAAACTGCAAGATTCTTGCCATGTGACTCCTCTACAATTGCTTTCTTATACTCAACAGTATAGCTCTTCCTTTTTGTACTCATGTCTGGGGGTCAAAACAGACAGAATAATAAAATTATGACCATCAGTCCTTCTTTTCACTCCATCATGCCCCCTGAGCTCTTCTTTTTTCCTCCATCATGCCCTTTTTATCCTCCATCATGCCCCCTCACTCCCACTTACATACCAGGTTTTTATGTTGACCTGCCTCAGCTCTCCTCCGCGGCACTGCTCTCAATGGCACCAGCAAGCAAATCACTGGGGAAGAACAGGATGACGCGCTCACTGCTGCAGCTCTGATTGGATGCAGCTCGGAGCGCGGCGTGCGTTTCACCCCGGGGGGGGGGCGGTGCATACAGAGGGTACCGTAATGTAGCGTGTAGCACAGGGGATCACCTTCACTACAGTAGCAATCTCAATAGGGCTTATTTTCGGGGGAGGGCTTATTTTAGAGGAATCTTACACAGTAAGGGGAGGGCTTATTTTCGGGATAGGTCTTATTATTGGGGAAACATGGTAGATTCCCAGATCAATATTACTAGTCCTAGTCTCTCAGCTGAGCTCAAATTACCCATTTCCAGATGCCTCTTAGACATTTAGAACTGGGCCTCCTTTAGGCATTTCAAACTCAGCTTGTTCCCAAATAAACTCATGATCTTTCCACTCAACCTTATCCCCTTTGCAAGATTCCCTTTTCTTCTTGGGCTGTCACCATCCTCCCAATCACCTAGGCCTGTATTCTGCCCCCCCATCCTGTTATGTCTGTTTTCCAAGTAACTCTCCTCTTTGTATGTCCCCTTCTCTCCATGCATGCAGCCACCACTGTTGTGAAGGCTCTCATAGCCCCTCACCTGGACTAAAGCAATAGTTTTCTAATCGATTGCTTGGCTCCAGATATCTTCCCACTCCATTCCACTTCCTATGCTCAGCCACCAAACTGATTTTCCTAAAGCAGTGGTCTGATCATGTTAGATTGGTGGTGGCTGTCCTTTATGCTTGAAGAGAACCAGAACATCACTATGTTGGGGTCAAGGTATCGTATGTCTGACTGTGACTGTTCAGTCCAATATGAGTTCAGAATACGATGAGCCACAGAGGTGGGCCACAGTGAGTCCATATCTGGTAATTATTACTCCTTTACTCAGTGAGTTTCAATGTCTCTCTGTTACCTCCAGAATCAAATATAATCAATCAATCAAATCATATTTATTTGATTGATTTATTATATTATATAAATATAATCAACCAATCAAATATAAAATAATTTCTCTTTCTATGTATAATTTTTAAATAAATATAAAAATGCCAAATCCTTCATCATTTTTATTTCTTTATAACCTGATCCTTCTTGCCTTTCCAGCCTTCTTGCATCTTACTCTCCTTCATTCCCTCTGTTGTCCAGTTAGTTGGCTAGGTAAAGTGCTTCACAGAATGCCTGGCACATGGTAGGTACCATATAAATGCTGATTCTCTTCCCTTTCCTCCCCACTGACATTGGCCTGCTTGTAGTTCCTTGGACACAGTATTCTCTCTCAACTCTAAGACTTTGCACTGGTTATCTCCCATGCCTCCTGTGCCGACATGCTTTTTCCTTGGTGACATTTGGGGGAGTCACTGGACCTCTGAGTTTCAAGTTCCCTTATCGATGAAATAGAGAGTAGGTTGAACTACATCTTCAGAATACTTGTAGTTCATAAAAGTCATCTGCTCTGAAATTGTGGTAATTACTATTTTTCTTAATTTAATGACAGTGAAGAGGCTTCTCACTCTTTTTACCTTATTAGACTGTTGTTGAAACAAACTGTATCAGAATGGTGATCGTAGCTTCCCATGAACCTGCATTGTTAAATTGTTAAGTGAACAAGGAAGAATGATGTTACAAGTGTGAAAGATGCTAATTCATAACTTTCCCACACTTAAGCATTAAGGTATGAGATTGAGTCACAGCTTTTCAAAGGCCTTGCTAGACAGACATCTGCTCCATTCCAATGCTTTCAAAGCCTTCTGATTGGGAGGCAACCCCAGTTTGAAGATGTGTGCCTCTTTTGTAGTCAGTAGGTGAAAGCTCATGAATTCTAGATATCATCAGCCCATTCTTTTGACTCGTTTTGATGTCTAGGTAAAAAGATAGAAGAAAGATTTGTGATATCACTAATCCCCTCCTGAAGAAGGAAACAAACAACACATATGAAGGAGAATAGCAGTAACTTGCATGTTGCTTCAAGAAGATATCCTAAGATATTGAAAGCCTGTTACTAGAGACTTTTAAGTGAAATTGATGAGTTAAGAACCCAGTTCGTTTACTTAAAAGCCTGACTTCTTTGAAGTGCAGTGTGGAGTTTTCTTTCAACTAAATAAGACGGTTACTGACAGCAGTATAGTGAAGTAATGATTTTTTTAATAGTGTGACCACTTTTCTTTTCATTAGATGTGGTGACAAAAAGCACCTGTCACCTTTTTAGTGAGCTTTTGATTTCATTTATAATGACAGATTATTGTAGAGTATTATTAAACCCTTTACAAAGATTCTATGTGTATTGGAAAAGAATTTGTCACTTTACAAGTCAGTTTCCTTCATTTAGTGATCTTAGAATAGATATAAAATGCAGAGTCTTTTCTTCGTTCTCTTCTCTCTTCCTTTTGGTCCTGTGTAGGAACTAAAACATTTTTTTTTTGAATCACAGAGTTTGTTAGAACATGCTTATCTTTAAAACAAATATGAAACCTAGAAAATTATACCAAATTTTAACTGCTTGTTCTTGGGATTACAAGTTTTTATCTCAGCCGGGAGACTGGATATTTTGTTTTTTTAATAAGCCTCTTAAACTTGTTCATATCTTATATTCCTGATGCACTAGGGGAGTTTAGAAGGTTTAAAATGATGATAGAAACTTTGAAAACACACATCTTCTTGTGCTGGTCATCATATCAGTAACTATTGACTTACTGTACATTCAGATTTATCTTAATTGATTTCTTTAGCCTTGGTTACAGTTTATGAATTCTGCATCTGGGAATGGACCATATAGTAAGAGAATCGTGATAAGCACAGCTTTCAAAGATCAGCTCTTGCTTGTTGTTGTTCAGTGTGACCGAAATTGGAGTTTTCTTGGCAAAGGATACTGGAGTGGTTTGCCATTTCCTTCTCCAACTCATTTTACAGATGAGCAAACTGAGGGCAAACAGGGTTAAGTGACTTGCCCAGTGTGACATAGCTAGTAAGTTTCTGAGGTCAGATTTGAACTCAGGAAAATGAACCTTCCTGGCTTTAGCCTGATAATGTATCCTCTGTGTCAATTGGCTACCCTACAATAAGCAACACTAGACCGCCACATTTATACCATTGTTTGATAGGTATAGTGATTGAACCTGTGGTTTCATTGAGATAGGAAACTCCTTTTTGGTGAAGCTCTGACTTTTTGCAACATATGGTCTTAAAGAATTACCTCGAGTCAATCTATCAAATATTTACTAAGGCCCTGCTTTGTGCCAGGCACTTTGCTAAGTGCTGGGGGTACTAAGAAAGATCAAGACAATCCCCGATCTTAAGGATCATGGTATAATGGAGAGACAACATACAAACAACTATGTATAACAAAATAGAGACGAGAGAAAGTGGAGACAGTCTTAGAGGGAAGGCACCTAGTATTAAGGGGAGTGGGAAAGGCTTTTTGCAGATGGTAGGATTTGAAGTGAATCTTGAAGGAAGCCAGAGAGGCCAGGAGGTGAGATGAAGAAGGAGAGCATTCCAGACAAATGCCCTTGACAATCTTCCCCATTCGGGTAGAATGGAGAGGTTGGTATAAAGTAGAAGATGGGGAATATTGGAAGAGGAAAAATTTTAAAGAGTCTTACCTGCCAACCAGAAGACTTTATTTTTATTCCAGAGATAGGTAATTGGAAGCCCCTGGAATTTATTGTTCAGGGGCACCAGATCTGTCCTTTAGAAAAATCACCTTCATAGCAAGGATGGATTGGGGTAGGGATAGACTTGGAGACCAGTTTGGGGGCTATTGCAGTTCTAGGAGCACTATACCTAAAATCAGATACTTAGCAGTTGAAGTTCAGCTGCCAGGTGATTAATTTTAATTACACTAATTTTAATATTTTTGTTTTGAATTCTGTTGAGCAGTGTTTATGTATCTGAAGGCTGTTAGGTCATGTGAAGATTTTCGCTTTTTAATAGGGAAGGTTCAGCATACATTATGGAATGGTGAAGCTAAAGAAAGTCATCAGAATAAACATTCACCAACATTTGTTGATCCCTCCTGTTTCCACTTTACCCGTTTTTCTCCTTGGACAGGGTGGTCTGCTTTAGAAAAATGTCTCAGTAAATGGCAGCCTGTTCCATCTCACCTTAGACAGAAATGTAGATATTTGAGGAGAATGGATAAATGAATGAATGACCAAAACCTTTATTTAGTTCCTCTATGCAAAAAACTGTGCTATGTGATAGGGATTCAATTAGAAATATGAATATAATAGTCCTTGCTTTCAAGGACCTCCTGTTCTAATTGGAGAGATATCATATGACAGGTTTTGTCAGCAAGTTAGATGGAAAAGTCCCCTGATCCTTAGGGTACAACAGCTAAGCAGTTGTTAATGCTTCTTCTGTAATGTCCCTGTTCCCAAGGCTTTTCGGTTCAGGGTCCTTGGTTTTCACTATCAGGGTCCAAGAAGAGATGGTGTTCAAGGCAGTAGTGGGGTTTTGGCTTGGGTGGCACATGGTGCTGACTTCATGGTTCTGCCTTTTTTCCTCTCTCTCAGGGTGCCCTGTTTCCCAGGCTAGTCTGACCTGCTTGCCTTGTATGTGTCCGTTGGTTGACAGTTGGTGTGGATGGCTGGGCACCTTTCCACAGGAGTTGTTTCCCCAGACATGTACTGAGCACCCACTAGGTGAAAGGAATGGTGTGGGAATGCCAAGAGAAATGAAGGGTAGCCAGTACTTTAGGGAAGCTACCATTGCCGCAGAATTTGTTAGTCTTTTCTTATTTCTGTTTCAGTTTTTCATCCTGCTTGTGATTAAGCTAAGTTACTGTTTATCAGGAGGACGTAATATCTGAAAGCTTTGGAAGGTGGTACATTACAATAAGTTAAGGGACCTCCTACAGTATACTCAGAACACTGGATAAATTAATGCCATTTGTCAGATGCCCGTGAGTGTTGAATATTTAGTACTAGTATCTGTAAGGGAAGAAGGAGGAAGAAGAGGAAAAGAAAGAAAAACAATGTTTCTGACCTGAAATGAGAGGTAATACCATGTTTAGTATATGTGGGAATATAGATATTCACTAAAGACTTACTAAAAGGCTTCCTCGTGGTATACAGATGATTCTGTGTTCTCTATAGTTGTCTTTTCCAGAATGGAGACTCTGACAGTTAGTCAACTCTGATTCATTCATATTCATCCATCATCATATTCATCTTCTTTGTGTGGGTCCTGTATTGGATTGGATTAGTTGTCCCCAGAGAGTCTAATTAAAATCAGAGAAACTTACTGGAATTTCACCTTCCAGGTAGTGATATTTTTCAGTCATAACTACTGTTAGCCTTGATTATCAAGATGAAGAGGGGTACTATATTAATTTGTGGAGTGAATACCAATATCATTTAAAATATAGATCCCTAAAATTTTAAACTAGTGAAGTACAGAAATACTAAAGTATACACATGAAAATATTTTCTGTTGTCATTCTATTAGAAAAAAAAGCCAGTGGAATGCAAACAGAGAATCTTTTGGATTTTCCCACCTCGTCCCCCCAGTGATTCTTTTTCCATATAGAAATCTTATGTTTCTTTTAAGACCTAACACTGCAAAAACTTCTCTAATTTCTACAGCTAAAAGTTATCTTCCCCTCCTTGAGTTTTTTCTATGCATACTCCATTCTTTTTGTATTATGGTTATTTGTAGACATATACCTATCCTTCCCTGCTACATCCCTAAACATCCTGAGGTCAGGGATCATATTTATGCATCATGTATTTACTCAGACACGTGTCTTTCTTTAAGCATTTAATAAATATTTAATTACACATTTATTAAATATTGGGTGGGGCAGAAGATGGCAGAACAATCATACTAGGAAGGTGTTGATATGAATAGGTCCCTTGAAAGAGGTGAGGCTTAAGGAGGGATTTGATGGAAGTGTGGGACATGAATTGTCGGAAAGGGAGTGGAGGGGGGAAGCTATTTCATTATAGGGAGAATAGCAAGGGCCACAAATTTCAGACACCTTTAGATTGGAAAGCTACCTTAGTGAACAACTAGTCCCACCTACTCTTAAAAAACAAAGTTGCTTAGCTTGTCCAAGGTGGAGAGCAGCTGCTCAGTGTCAGACCTGATATCAGGTCTCTTGACTGACCCTCAGTTCAGTCCTCTTTCTAACACACTATAACGACTTCTCAGAAGTCACAGAATTAACCTTTCGTTTTTTGCCATTTCCCTTTTAAGAGAGGTGACAAGTCAATTTGCTTGGCTAGAGAGTTTGTGTCAAGAGGTAATGAGAAATGAGAGTGGTAATGTGGAAATCCCCAAAGACCAGACCAGTTTAAAGACAGTGTCTTAAAGCATTAGAACAGACACTGCTGGTACCTCAGAAGGAGAATTTCACAAGCAAAATCAGGTTTGTGGACGATGTCCCAGTAGTAGTGAAGAGAAGGTTTGGAGAATGTAGTTAGTGGAACCAAGGGGAAATGTCTTAGAAATCAAGGCAAGGAAAGGTCAAGACCAGGACTGGGGGCTATAACTGCAGGTGTGAAAAGAAAGGGTGTAAATCTGAGAAACATGAGGAGGGAAAGAATTGGGCAAGACCAAATACTGGACTGATGGTGAGAGGTGAATACAAAGTCCAAGAAGACTTTTAAAGTAGAAAAAACCAGGAAAAGAATGGCGGCATTGATGATGGTATTGGAGAGGTGGGTGGAGAATTGGGAATATGTGTGTACCATGGAGAGGTAGTGTTTAATTTATAGCATTAATAAGAATCTGGATTTTTACAGATAACTGAAAATATAGAATTATATACCTTTCTTCCTTAGCCCCAGGTTCTTAAGGACCAGGATTATCCAAATGAGACCATTACATGCCATCCACCCCTCTCCTTTCCTTTAGCAAACACACCCCTTGGCACTGTTGCTTATGTGAGTGGCCATCTGATTCCACTTATATTGACTGGGCTGATTTTGACCTAAATTATAAATCTTAGTCATAATACCCATATATTAATATATGTTTGTGTGTATACATACACACACACACTACAATAAGACCTCATAGTGAATAGCAAGGCCATTTGACATTGATTCTTCTAGATGAAAGAAGAAAATAAAGTCAATATTAGAAATCAAATTTTGTATAATCTATGTTTTCTTTTATGCTGGCATCACCTCTATTAGAATAATTGACAGAATTGATTGTTTAACTAAGGAATAGCTATCTTTAAAAAAATGGTTTTATTAATATATTTCATTTTTACATCATCTTCATTTCCCAATATATCCCTCCCTCTTATATTATTTGCAGTATTCCACACCCCCAGTCCCCTACCTCTGCAAAGAAGGAAGTGAGGTACCCTCTCCTATCTATTCTTGGGGGCCAAGCATGATCGTTATAAATTCATAGCTTTCATTTCAATTGTTTTGTCATAGTTCCTTTGCATTTACATTGTGGTTGTGTTTTATTTTTCTCATTCTGCTTACTTCAGTTTGCATCTGTTCTTGTAAGTCTTCTCATGATTGCTGTAGTCATTATGTTTGTTGTTTCTTACAGGACAGTAATAATTCATTACATTCTTGTACCACAGCTTAACTATTTCCCAATCAATGGATATATACTTTGTTTCTAGTCTTTCCTATTGCAGAAAGTGCCACTAGATTATAATTTCATATAAATGAGGCTTTGGGGGGGGGGTTTGTTGCTGACCTCTTTGAAATATTTGCTGAGCAGTGGAATCTTTATCTTAAAAGGTATTGACATTCTTGTTACTTTCTTTACAAAATTCCAAACTGATGAATAACTCTTTCAAAAAAAGTTTTGTTGATGCTTTTAAAAAAAATATTATTTCCCAATCATTCCTCCCTCCAGAATATGTCCTCTCCTTTAATAATGGCCACATCTAATAGCATAGCCTTCATTCTACACATTTAAACCAATATGTCTTTGTCAAATGGAGAGAGGTATGTTAAACTTAAATGTACATCTTCTGAAGTAATTTCATCAGCCAGAGACTAATATCTTTGGGTGGTGTTTTCCTTTATATTACCATAGTTTTATACAAAATCATTTGCTTGGTTCTTCTTATTTTGGTCCATGTTACTTAATACAAGTCTTCCTACATTTCTCTGAATTCTTGATAATCATCATTTTTGATGGTACAATAGTATTCCATCATATTCTTTTATCACCTTTCAGCCATTCTTTAAGCGATAGATACCCAATCTGTTACTTTTTTTTTTTTTTTGGTACTAGAAGTATTACATAGCAGTTGGATAACTGGCTTCTTAGTTCAGAAGATCAAGGTTCAAATCTTCTGACATATTTCTGGCACATGTGACATTGACTAAAGCTCTTGATCTTT
This sequence comes from Petaurus breviceps papuanus, assembly GCF_028583685.1. NCBI lineage: Eukaryota > Metazoa > Chordata > Mammalia > Diprotodontia > Petauridae > Petaurus > Petaurus breviceps. The sequence continues at coordinate 3,085,017 of NW_027185777.1, read as the reverse complement.
CAGCAATGGTTGCTGTTATTGTTATTATTACACTTGTAAAGTCACAGGTGTCATAATAATGATGATGATGATGATGATAGCAAACCTATGAAGTTAAGGAAACTTGTAAAGTCACAGGCTTTATCTATGGGACCTTTCCTCCTTCTTTTGCCATCTTTGGAATTGGAGGTCCAGTAGTAATATATCGTCATCAGTAGGTACGAATGGTTTAGTAACTCCTCTGTTATACTTGGATATTGTTTTCTAGAGTGACTAGATCAACTCACACAAGCTATCTTTGTTCCTGTATTGTTTTACTTTTTTCATTTTTTTTGGTATCCTATGAAATGTGGTATGTTTTATGAATGCGTTTTTAAAAAAAGGAATTAGGGGTGGCTAGGTGGTGAAGTGAATAGAGCACCAGCCCTGGAGTCAGGAGGACCTGAATTCAAATCTCACCTGAGACACTTAACACAAAAACTAGCTGTGTGACCTTGGGCAAGTCACTTAAACCCCAATTGCCCTCCAAAAAGCAAAAAAAAAAAAAAAGGAATTAAAGAAAGCCATAGTTTATTTTTTTCTTTAGCTGGCTAGAAGAATGTAATATAAGCTATTACTCCAATAATATTTACTGAAAATGCTTATGACTGTTTTTTAATTGTTCACAAGTCTGAAAGCCTATAATACTTTTTTAAAGAAAACTTAACTGGGTATCTTGTATAAAGGAAAACTAATAATGTCACTTTGGTTAATTAGAATCAACTTGTGTAGAGAGCAGTTCAGATATAGAATTCAGGACAACCTGGGTATTTAATATTTAATTAAAAGTAAGCCTTTGGTTTCACAGACTTGCATGGACTTTCTCCTGCTCTTCAGATTTTCATTTTGTATACACCAAGAACATGAAATATTTTTTTCCTCAGTAGAATTAGTTACACATTAAAAAAACAAACAAACAAACAAACAATTTATCCACCTGTTTCCAGTGAAACATAACATAATTTAATACTCTGGCTTTTTTTTTTTTTTTAAGCAATAGGGTTAAGTAATTTGCTCAAGGTTACACGGCCAGTTATTTCTGGGTGGGTGCTGAATATCAGACCCCGGGATTCGATCTCCAGGTCATCCTGACACTGGGGCCGGTGCTCTTACTCGCTGTGCTACCTGGCCGCCCCTTTTTTTATTTTTTGCTTTATTTATTTTATTTTTTTTGGAGGGCAATTGGAGTTAAGTAACTTGCCCAAGGTTACATGGCTAGTATTTTTGTGTGGGTGTTAAGTGTCTGAGGCCGGAACTGAACTCTGGTCCTCCTGACTCTGGGGCTGACGCTCTACTCACTGTGCCACCTAGCCACCTAATACTCTGGCTTTTTTGTTTGTTTTTTAGACCAAGAATGTCCGTCAGTAAACATCTATTAAGCCCCTACAATGTTCCAGACATTGTGCCAAAGCACTAGGGATATAAAAAGATAAATAAATAGACATTCCCTGTTCTCAAGGAGCTCACAATCTAATGGGGGAGAAATATGCAGACAGCTATGTACAAAAAAGCTGTGTTCTTGATAATCAAGACAGGGAATGCACTAGAATGAAGAGGAATTGGGAAAGGCTTCCTGTGGAATATAGGATTTTATCTGGGAATTGAAAAAAGCCAGAGAAGCCAGGAGATGGAGAAGAAGAGGAAGACTATTCCAGGCATGGGAGATAGCCAGCCAGTGAAAATGGCTGGAACTGGGAAATCGAATATTTTATTAGAAGAATAGTGAGGAAGGCAGGGCCTTTGGCTCACAGAGTAAGTGGGGGAGAGGGAATATAAGAAGCCTGGAAAGGTAAGTTTAGGGGTGCAGATTATGAAAGGCTTTGAATGCCAAGCAGAGGATTTTATATATTCTGGAGGTTCTAAACTACTAAAGTTTATTTAGTACAGGGAGGGGGAGACTTACCTGCACCCACACTTTAGGAATATCATTTCAGCAGCTGAGTAGAGGATGAATTGTAGTGGGGAGAGACTTGTGTCAGGGAGACTAGGCTATGGTAATAGTGTAGGCCTAAGGAATTAAGTTCCTATACCAGGGCAGTGGGCAGTGTTAGAGAAGAGAAGGAAGCATAGAGGAGAGATGTTAAGAAAGTGAAATTGACAGGTCTTGGCAACAGATGTTAGACACTTAGGTTGGCATCCACTTAGCCCGGTTGACTAGGAGTGTGTCGGTCTCCTCAATAGTGATAGGAAATTTTGCAAGTGATTTTAAGGGGAAAGAACATGAGTCCAGCTTTGGACATGTTGAATTTAAGCCATCTTGAATATTTAGTTTGAGAAGCCTACTAGGCAGTTGAAGATATGAGAATGGAGGTCAGGAGAATAGTTAGGGCTGGAGAAATAGATCTAATAATCATCTGTATAGAAATGGCAGTTTAACCCATGGGAGCTGATGAGATCACCAAGATAAATAGTATGGAAGGAGAAGAGAAGGTGTCACCTTGGAGGAGACCTAGGGTTAGTGGGCATGACCTGGATGAAGATCTAGCAGATTGGTTAGATGGGTAGGAGGAGAACCAGAAGAGAGGGATGTCCTGAAAATCTAGAAAGGCGAGAGTAAGAAGAGAAATAGGGATCTGTAGTATCAGAGGATGAGGACTGAGAAAATGCCACTGGATCTGACAAATAAGAGTTGATCAGTTACTTTGAAGAGGGCAATCTCAGTTGGATGATGAGATCGGAAGACAGAGTAGAGAGTTAAGAAGTGAGTTAGAAGAAAGCCAGCAGAGGCATCTCTTGTAGACAACATTTTCAAAGACCTTAGACACAAAATAGCACAGTAGCTAGCAGGTATGTATAGATCAAGTGAGGATTTTTTCAGGATGGGGGAAGATATGGACAACCTGGTCATACTCTCCCCACCCATCTTGCCATTATACAAATCCCATTCTCCACCCCTTATTGCCTGCTTCCTTGTTCCTATCTCCCTCCTTCCCTCTAATGTCACACCCTTCCCCTTTATTTTCTGGAATAAATGCTCTATAGTTAACAGTTACTTTCATCTTAAATCTTTCCCTTTCCCACCTTATTCATTTTCTGGCTCTTACTGATGACAGTTCCCCATAGCATTTGCATATGCTATCTCATTTGATCCTCATAACTTTGTGAACTAGGTGCTATTATTATACCCATATTACAGATGAGGAAACTGAGGCAGTCACTTGCCCAGGACAAGCTAGTGAGTGGCGGAGGCAGGCTCTTAATCCATATCTGTACAGATTCCAAGCCCAGCACTCTATCCACTGGGCTACGTAGCCTCCAGAGTTAAAAAGTAGGAGGAGGAAAAAAAAGGGAATGGGAACTATAATGGTAATGGTGAGGAGAGGAAAGATAGAAGACAGATGGGCAAGGATGCCAAAAAAGAGAAGAGAGGAGGAAACAGGAAAGAGAATAGTTTAGTAGGAGTAGAATAAGAAAGAGACAATCAGTAGATTTTTGACTAGTTATTGAGGATTATGTAGACTCCTGAAGCTGGAAGAGAGCTTAATGATCATGTTGTTCATTTTCAAAGATGGGGAAACTGAGGTACAGAATAGGAAAGTTAACATGGCCAACTGAGACTTAGGTCTTTTGATTCTAAGATCACGGGTAATACAATATGTCATTTTTTTTTTTTTTTTTTTTTTTTTTTACTATTGTTCCTAATTTTTCAGCAGTTTTAATCAGTATTTTTTGAGGATAGCAGAGTATTCAGTTAGGATGGAAATAATTCTTTATGCTCCAGCAGCAGCCAGCAAAGCAATATCAGTCCAAGAACAAGATTAAATCTGGTATGGGGTTGTCTGGAGGCTCTCCATTCCTGTGATAAAACATTCAGGTTTAACTTGATTTTGTGATACTTCCTGAAATTTTTGTTTTTGTCTGTTTACTGGTTCATTTTTTTTTTTTCACTATAACTAGGCAGTAATTATAATACATGAATTCGGTTCACCATCTTTTTCCCCTTAGGAATGACATGTGACTTCTTAATGCTTTAGAAATTTTTCCAATTGTAGTCAGATGGTAAGCCATCTGTACCATAGTTCAAGTCCAACCTTTCAATGAGGATGAATTAAAACTCTGATAACAGTGTATACATTACATTTTCTTCCAACTTGAATTTTACATTTTAGCTTTTAGTGGCTCTCTGATTTGGTAGCTGGTCCACGTATAGTCTTTAAGTGAATGAACGTTAAATGATTTTAATAGACCTTAGAAAGACAAAATTTAGATTTGGAAGTGCCTTCCTAGACCAACTTATAAATGAAAGAATTCCTTATTATTATATACTTGACAAGTGGTTGTCCAGTCTCTGCTAGAAGACCTACCTCCAAGGAAGGGGATCCCACAATTTCTCAAGGCAGCCCAACCACTCTTGGACAAATTTAATTGTTGGTACGTTTTTCCTGAAACTGGTATAACTTTTCAAATTATGAGTATAGAACAGATTTAATATTTGTATTCTGCCATACCTATTGCTCACTGGGCATTTCTCCTGATTTTGGTATTCCTTCACCCACCTTTGTTTGTACTGTTTTTGTATCTAAATGTTGTATTCTTTTTGGTAGAGAATATAAGCTCCTTGAGGACAGGGGCTATCTCTCATTTTGTCTTTGTGACCCATTGCTGGTCGTAGTGCCTCACATGTCCTGCCTGCTTGAAAATGCTTCTCGAGTTTAAATGATATAGAGTGAAAATATTTAGTGCTGTTGTAGAGGAAACGAAGTTTTGAGCTTCTGAGGGTATAGATTTATTAAGTAATACCTGCTGTTTGCTCCAAGAAATCAGGACCATGGGCACAAATTCATATCCCCAGAAGCTTAAGCCTTTGTTTCTTCAGTCATTTCCATCTTTCGCCCACCAGAACTACTGAAAGACGGACACTGGGTAAAATACTGAATTTAATTTGTTTATTCTTTTCAGATATGTGTCACAAAGATGTCTACACGGAACTGCCCGGGAGTGGACTCAGTGATCAAACCACTGGACACAATTCCTGAGGACAAGAAAGTCCGGGTTCAGAGGACACAGAGCACTTTCGACCCCTTCGAGAAACCGGCCACTCAAGTGAAGAGGGTCCATTCTGAGAACAATGCCTGCATCAACTTCAAATCCTCCTCTAGTGGGAAAGAGTCACCTAAAGTCCGCCGACATTCTAGCCCTAGTTCTGTAAGTCCAGAATATTCTGTTATCACTCGGGCCACAAAAGCACTACCCTAAATCTCTAATGATGGCAAACTGTCCAGGGAACCTGGTGGTATTAGGAATCCATTATCCCACCTGCTTCTAGCATTTGGCAAAGTGCCTGTCACATAGTAGGCACTTAATAAATGTTTATTGACTGACTAATGCCACTAATGAGTTATAATGTTTGGGAGAAAAATAGCAATGAAAATGAAGACACTTTATTCTTTAGCACCCTGGGAGCTTATAAGGAATGACTTGGAATTATGTTTTTGAAGGGTTTCTTTCCATTTGGCTCTGTTTAGAGAAATTCTTAATTATGAATGATCTGGTATTAAAACTCCTTGGAAGGAATATGGAATTAATCAGGATTGGTGGGCAGCAGGAATCACAGTTTGGTTTTGGCTGAGAATCTTATACCTGTAACTGCTGCCTATGTGACCTCAGGCCAATCACTTGACATCTTCTGACCTCCTGGCTTCATAAGTAAGATGAGAGGGTTAGATTAGATGGTATCCAAGGTGCCTTCCAGTCACACCAAAGAAACCTATCCAGGGAACCAGAAACTGAATACATTTTTTTCTAATGTAGTAACTGCAAAAAAAAAAAAAAAAAGACCAGGGAAAATTGGAAATAAGGGGGCTACCCAGAGGAATGGGTCAGCAATACATAGGAGACCCGGTTCAATGTATCGTTTAAATGGTATGTACAGGATTCAGTAGAATGCGGGCTCCTCTTATAGACAGTCTCTGCCCTTACTACCTGCCTGTCTCTTCCTCGGTTTCTGTGCTGGCAGTAGTATCTTGGCAATGATAAGCTTTCCTTTTCATCCCAGTGGCTTTTTCACAACTTGACTTCCATTGTTGTATTGAAATAGCTTAGAATTTTCTAAGCCAACTTTCCCTTTAATGTTGGGTTTTTAACCTCTTACCAACATTAATATAAATTTCACATATCTTCATCTGTGATAGAAGCTAAGGGACCTTTGGATCTCATGGTAATTGCTAAGGGTAACAGGGAGTGGTGCCTAACTGCAACTTAATTTTTAATCCTTGGGAGATTTCATCCTTTACAGACCCAATGAAGAAATGCTTATTTTGAACCTTTGTATGATTTTGAAAAGCTGTTGAAAGCTAGTAGAGACCTTCTCTTGACATCTGCTAAAGCTGAGATCTCTTGCTCTTTCATGAAATCTTGATCCTAGAGATCACACAGAATAGCCTATCCTAAAGTGGAATCCAGGGCTCTTCTCTGCAGTATTCCTGGCAAATGGCTATCTACCTTTGGCTTTGAAGACCTCCAGTGAAGGGAGAACTCACTATCTCTTAAGGCCAACCCAAATTGTTTTTGGACAGCTCTAATTGATAATAAGTCTTTTTTAAAATTTTGAGGTGAAATCTTTCTCTATGGAGCTTTTACCCCTTATTTCTAAATCTTCATAGGGTCCAGATAGAATAAACTATACATATACCATATGTATTTATGTTTGGGGCTGAATCTGAAATCTGATACCATAGATACTGTTTTCTCTGAGCTCTAAGAATCGAGGTTTCTTGGTTCACAGTGTGGTCAAACCATTTGGCTGTACTTCTTTGGTTTTTCTACAGAACTGGGATAGCTATTAGGTAGTGAGTAGCATTTTAAAGTCCAGGGAATTTACAATGAGCATTGATTTTTATTTGAATTGGTACCCTTTTAAAACTGTTCTTATGTGTTACAAGGATGGTGTTTACAATTTGACTGGATTTTATTTTCAGGATTTTTTTTCAGAATTATTTTCAGAAACTTAAACTCTTATTAATAATCTCAAGTGGTAATATAAAAAAAGATCTTTAACTTTAAGAAATTAAAAATTGTGTGGCACTGGTTAGAATGGGTTTTTGTGAAATCAGACAATAGTGGGGTATTATGACTTCAAAAATATTGACTTTAACCACAATAAGTAATCACCCTCATGTCTTTCCACCTTATTAAGGAGGACTCCTTTAATCAATCAACAAACACTAATTAAATACCTATAATGATGTACCAAGCACTGAGATTTAATAATGATTTTTTTCTAAAGTAAGTATTTTTGGAAAATTTTAAAATGGCATTCAGCTGAGAAACTGACATGTATAACCCAGATAGCCTTTTAAAACTCACAAAATGAAGAGATATAATAAGAGGCTCATGAGACCATTGAATGGGACCATATAGTCCAATCCTTTCATTTTGCAGGTGAAGAAAATAAGGCCTAGAGAAATCAGTGGCTTGTTTTAGGTCATACAAGTGGTAAGTAGCAAGATTGGGGTTTGAACTTGGTCCTTTGACTCCAAATCTAGTGAAAATATGTTTTTTTTTTCTAAAACTCCATGTAACCCCATCCTTATAATGAAAACATTATTGTTTTCATACCCGATTTCTTCCATAGTCCTTCCGAAGGAGTTTTCTGTGCTGTCAACAGTGTGGCTACCATAGATGGTAGGATTCTCTTTATTTAGTCATTTTTCAGTAGTGTCTGACTCTTTGTGACCTCATTTGGGGTTTTCTTGGCAAAGATACTGGAGTAGTTTGCCAATTTCTTTTCCAGCTCATTTTACAGATGAGAAAATTGAGGCAAACAGGGTTAAGTGACTTGACCAGAGTCACATAGCTAGTAAGTGTCTGAGATCAAATTTGAACTCAGGAAGATAACTCTTCCAGACTCCAGACCTACCACTGTATCTACTGTGCCACCTAGATGCCCAGAATTCCCAGAATTCCCTGGCACTTAGTAAATGTTCCATTGTAGGTCAGAACCAACATGGCAGCTTCTGTATTAGGATATCCAGGTCCTGGCCTTAGACCATTTAGCCACAGGGAACACCATTTACAGAAGTATCAGAACTAGAGTCCCAGTTCAATAGGGTGAATTAGCTATATTTCCATTGTTTATGCTAAAGCTCCTCTCCCCTGGGGCAAACAATGAAGAGTTTCCTGTTCTTTTATTCTAAGAAAATAAATAACTCTCCTTTCACAATATTCCACATCTCTGTGAAGTCAGTGACTGCTAGTATTCTTATTGTTCTTTCTGCCACTTAGTCTCCTGCAATTTTTATTTCCCTAATACTCTGTCCTAAGTAAGCATTGTTAAGTAAAGAAGTAAGGGGTAGAATCTAGGTGCCTGTCCATGAAATTTCTTTCTCTATCTATATCACATTCTCACTCGGTAGCTAAAATCATGTTCAGTTGTAATTATTTGAGAGACTTTATAGAATTTCATCATTTCTCCAAGAAGATCAGAAGTAGACCAATAAAAGAAAATTGTATTTTAAACACATAGAAGGAGAGCTTCCGATTTTGTGCTATCCTGAGCCTCCCTTGCTACTTTAGCTGGAAAGGATAGGATAGTTGCACTCCAGGGACTGTTCCTGTACAGTGACCGTTTTGTAGCTCAGAATGAAGTCAGCTACACTTTTTGCTTGTGGGAATAGGAGGTCTGCTTGGATTTAGGCCCTCCAAGTACCCAGAGGATTACATGGACATTCTTATTTTAGTGTCACTGAGCTATTCCTCTTTATAGATCAGGATAACTTTTATAAGGATATTTTACATTTTTCAGTGGTTTGTGTGATGTCAGTGTGATTGATCTGGAAATTAGAGTCGATTTCCATAACGCTTACATATCAATTTCACAGGACAAATAAAATGGATTGTTTTTACCACGACATGTGGCAAAATATTAATTTTCTGACAACTCAGTGTTAATGGAATGTACTTTAACCAGAGCAGTTAATGCATCTGAATCCATTTAATTAGATAAATAGAGTACTTTGGGCCATCAGCATTTTTCTCAATTGCAATTTTGAGCATTTCCTCTGGTTGAGTGGGGGTGTTTTCCTGAAAATATTTCTTCATTTGTCTAATTTTCTCATTTTAGGTTTGCTAAAGCAATAAAGCTTAAATATGGTTTTGACTTGTGTGAAAAATTCTATTTGATAAATATATCAACTCTTTTATAAAAAGCAATTAGATGGAAATCTATAATTCATATATACTCATGTTTATATAAACAGCTATAGGATGACCCAAATCCACATAAACACATGTGCATGTGTATAGACATACATGTACACTGTGTATATACATATATGCAAAAGCATATACACACATAGATATATGTATATATATCTCTGTCTCAGTTTATGTATGTATATATGTATGTATGTATGTATGTATTTATCTATCTGTCCATTTCCTTAGTAGTGTGAGGTCATAGGGTTTAAAACTGGAAGAGGCTTTCAATGTCATATAATCCATTGATTTCAATTTAGGTATGAGGGCAGTAAGGCCCAGAAGAGAGTTGAGTAGTAAGCAGTGGGTCCAAGATTGAAACCAAGGTTCTGCGTTAAAATGCAACCAACACTGGTTGTTAATTCCATTCAATATATATTAAGCATATATACTAAGTCACCCATCTTTGCTTTATAGACTAAGCATGTCTTCTTCTTCAGATTATGCCTTGGTGATTCCTATTAAGGTCACTGGAAGTTTTCTTTGTTTTCAGTTGGATGACTATCTCTCATCTCTCCTACAGGAGATAAAAGGGCTCTCTTTTGTCTTTTTAAGGTTTTTCTTAGGTTGAAGTTACTCCTTTAGAAGTACCTCACTAAACAGATAGACTCCCCTTTCTGATTTTAAATAATTTACTGTGGAACTGTGAACATAATATTTTTCCCTTGAAGATCATTTCATATTGAAGTTTAATATAGTTTTCAATTTTTTCTATTTAAAACTTGGGCTCAGGAGTGTGATGGTAAAGTGTGACACTCTCAAGCTGTTTGGCAGGGATGAAAAATGCATGAGAACAGAGCCCACACAGCTCACACAAGGAGAGTCAGGTGGTTCTAAATGTAATTTTCCATTAAATCTTCTTTGACTCAGTTCAGTCTAGGAGTCGTATCTCAGGAGTTTCTGAAAGAGGAAACAGGTGGTCCAAACTGAATATAATGCCAAAGAGTTTGCCGCTAAGAGAAGAGGTTGACCTTCTTAAAGAACCTCTTTGGAAACATAGCTTGTGCTAACAGAACATTCTCCTCTTCTTTTTAGGGCACTTTCTTTCCATTTCCAATTTTTTTAATCCTCTTTATATCAGGCATTCACCTTTATTTGTATTTACGTATTATATCTTTGGCAGTCTGGTAAAGCCCATGGACCCTTTTACAGAATAATGTTTTTAAATGCATAAAAAGCCCCATACAATTACAAAGGAAACCAATTATATTGAAATACAGTTATTTATATATATTAATAAAAGCCATACACAGAAGGTCCTGGACTCCTGATTAAGTGCCCTTGCTTTAATATGTATATTCACAGCATTTAGGACAGGAAGGAACAATAGAGATCAATCATTTTATAGATGAAGAAACTGCGTCCCAGGGAGGTTAAAGCAAGTTGGTGGGGTTACAGCCTATGTTAGTGACAGATTAGAACTCTGATTTCCTGCCTACTAATTCAATGCACTTTTCACTCATTATATCCTGTTTTCTTGCTTTTTGATAATCTTCTCTGATGGTTAAAGTATGTTCGTTCCTAAGGCATTTATTAAATCTGGCCTGTTTCATCTTGTGAAGAGTCATGTTGTCATGCTAAGGTAGGTTAGGAGTACTCCATAGATAACCCTTGAATTGATATGTCTCAGAAAAACTGAATCATTCTAAAACTGGAGTGGTTTGCCATATCCTCTTCCAGATAATTTTACAGATGAGGAAACTGAGGTAAACGAGGGTAAGTGACTTGCTGAGGGTTACAGTGAGGAAGTGCCTGAGTCTGGATTTGAACTCAGGTCTTCCTGACTCCAAGTCCAACACTCTGGCTGCTTCTTCTGTTGTTACTAGTGTATTTTTATAAAAAATTGTTAATAGTGTTTAAAAAAATCCTCAGATATTAAAATGGCAAATACTGGCAAAAAAGTTGTTAGTGAATGTGTGTGGGGGTGGGGGTGGGGGGAGGAGTCTAAGGGATTTGATAATATGAGTTTAATGACTGTGCATAGCTCTGCCTCTCTTAAATAGACTTCACTTGCTAGTCAAGACATCATCCTAATGATGTCATTGGTTCTCGTTGAGAAGGAAGGATGAACAACAATGACATGTGGCTAGGCGAGTGGCATATTGGATGTAACATTTCAAGTGTTTTGCAGCACTTTTGGAGTTCTGTAGGGTTCACTGCGTCCTGACATCACTCCTCTTATATCATCATTTCCCAAGTAATAAACATTTTCCCTTGCCTTCAGAGCCCCCAATTCAATTCTTGAAATCATATAACTTTTACAAAAATGAAGAGACCTTCCTTCAAGGGGATTATTGTCTAATAAGGGGGATAAACTGCACAATGATAATTCACATTAGACAATATGTCAAGGAGGGGACCATGCCAAGTACTAGGAAGAAATCTGAGGCACCGGCAATCTCAGTCAGTCAGAGAAAATCAGCAAAGATTTTCTGAAGGGGTGGGTTGAGTGGGGTCTAAGTTAAACCTTGAGGGTCTCAGTAGATGCTGGTTGCACTATGACCCTTTACTAGCATGTGTAGCTTCTGCCATGTAATAAATCATCTTTCTAAATTTGTGAAATCTGAGGCTTCAGATTCTGTAAAGCGAATTAGTGTCCTATTTAATCGATTCTGTAAATTCAGTATTCTCTTAAAGCTGGTTTATTAAAATGAAGAAATTCCAGTATATCTAAGAGGCATGCTTTGTTTTTAAAAAAAGTAAAATATTGAATGAATAGGAGGCTAATGTGATTTTTATAAGTAATTCATTTTTTAAGATATTAAAATATTTAAGAGGGTTCAGGGAAGGAAGCATTGTAGTACTGTGAATTGAGTTAGAGGAGTATGCCTATAATACAGTAGTTTTGTGACACTGGCCAAGAAACCACATCTCAGTGTCTTAGGCAACTTTCTAAGGCTATAAGTTGCTTATTTGATTGGGGAGGAATTTTTGTACCAGTATGTCTCTAGTTAAGTAGTTCTCAGTGGATAGAGAACTGGGCTTCCACTCAGGAAGACTTGAGTTCAAATTTGGCCTCAGACTCTTACTAGCTTTGTGATCCTGGACAAGTTATTTAACCTCTGTTTGCCTTAATCCATTGGAGAAGGAAATAGTAAAACACTCCAGTCTCTTTACCAGGAAAACCCCATGGACAGTATGGTCCACAGGTTCACAAAGAGTTGGACGTGACTAAACACTAAGTTCTCTATATGCATAAAATCACAGGTTTGGAACCTCCCTTCTAATTTTTTTTTTAAGTTAAAAGGTTCCCAGAGCATTCATTGTCAGTAGGTTCATGGTCTAAGTTATGTTAGTCACAAAATTCTGTACATTAATGATATGATACATAAAGTTTACTCATGCTTATTAACTCTACCTACATATTTTCAGTGTATACCCATTTTGACTTTGATATACTTTAAATACATGACATTCAATAAATAAACCATTAGGTAAGAAAAAGTCAACAGATAGAGTAATGGTCAAAACTGACTCTTAGCTGGGAACACTCCGGAGACCTAAAGATTTTACACTTCTGGAGGAAGCAAGGTGGTAACTCTAGAAGGAAATCCATTTAAAAAAAATGACAGAGTGGGAAACAAAGAATTTGAAGACTTCAGAGAAAATTGGGAACACTTTTTTTTATAAACTGATACAAGAATCAGGAGGACAATTTCTTAGTGACAATGACAATTGATAATGTAATTAAAGAAAACCTGGCAAGACCCCTTTTTATCAGTGTCAACTAAGGATGAATCATAACATTCTGGAGAGCAGTTTGGAACTATGCCCAAAGGACTATAAAAATGTCCATACCCTTTGATCCAGCAATACCACTACTAGGTTTGTATCCCAGAGAGATCATAAAGAAGGGAAGAAGACCCACATGTTCCACAATATTTATAACAGCTCTTTTTGTGGTGACCAAGAATTGGAAATTGAGGGTATACTCGTCACTTGGGGAATGGCTGAGCAAGTTGTGGTATATGAATGTAATGGTATACTCTTGCTCCATAAGAAATGATGGGCAGGCCGACTTCAGAAAAACCTGGAAAGACTTACATGAACTGATGCTGAGTGAAGTGAGCAGAATCAGGAGAACATTGTATACAGTTAATAGCAACATTGTACGATGTTCAACTTTGATAGACTTAGCTCTTTTCAGCAATACAATGATCTAAGACAAGTCCAAAAGACTCCTGATGGAAAATGCTATCCACATTCAGAGAAAGAACTATGGAGTCTGAATGCAGATTGAAGCATACTATTTTCTCTCTTTTTTTTTCTTTCTCATCATTTTCCCCTTTTGTTCTGATTCTTCTTTCATAGCATGACTAATATAGAAATGTGTTTAATATGATTTTACATGTATAGCCTAAAAAATGAATTGTAGAAAAATAAAATTTAGAGGGAGGGGTAGTGATTATGGCTTGCTGTTATTAGGATTTTAGGAAAGCCATTGAATTTGTAACATAACCTCAGCAATTCTTTACTCTGTTGGTATCTAAGAGAGTAGTATTACTGAATCTCTTTTGGTTGACATATGTTTAAATCCCTTCATTTTCCAGAATGCTTACAGCCTCACTGGCTGTGGTCCTCCCTCTCTTGCCTCTCCTTTCTTTTTATTAGCTGCTTAGTTATGGGGAGATAGAGGTGGTAGGTATCAGAGAAAGGGGTTACCTAGACTAGGCAGGGCTTATAGTTTCCCCAGGTTCTTCCCAATTGATAATCTTTGATATGTAGATGCTTTCATTTTTTATGACTGATTTTCTAATGATATCATAGCATAGATGAAACCAACCATAATAACAAAGTAGTACGTTTGAGTAATATAACGAAATACACTGACCATTTTAAAAACATACCTCATTCCACAGCCATAGATTGCTCCTCTGCTACCATCAGCTCTCTCCCCAGAGGAAGAAGACATACTTTGTCATCAGCTGTTTACAGTAAACTTAGTAACTGCATTGATCAGAGTTCTGATATCACTAAAGAATTTAAAAATTCCTTTTTAGTAAGAATGTGACAAGTATCAGTAAAAAAAAACATTTTCTTATATAAAGAATAAAGGAGATGGCATAGGAAGCTTTGAATTTCTACTGCATACAATTTGGGGTTTGGATTTATTTTAATTTAACATGTTTTTTTCTAATGCTTCCCTTCTTATTTCTCTCTCCTGAACTTTCTTCTCTTCTTTTTTAAATTCATTTTTCTTTTCTGTTTATTTTAAAAAATGATTCTCGAACACTATTTCCTCCACCTCCCTTTTTTTTTGCATCATTATCTTTGCCCAACTCCTCCTGCCCCCACCCTTCCATCCCTAGTGATCTTTCTGGTATCATCTCCTTCCCCCCCCCCCCCAAAAAAAAAAAAAAACTTCCCTTTTTCTTTTTTCTCGACAAGTATAGCTACATAAAACAGATCCACACATAGGTTATGTCTGAAGATATATGCCTTATTCTTTACTTTTAGTCCATCTCTGCTCTGCCAAGAGGTTATAAACATGGTTTGCAAGTTTTAATGTATTTATTTTCCATTACGTTATTGTAATCCTTATTTAAATTGTTTTCCTGGTTTGGCTTACTTCTGCTTTGTATCAGTTCATACAAGTCTTGAATAAATGAAACACTATTAAGTGTGATTTATATGTTAGGCAATGTGCTAAGTGCTGGAGATACAAATATATTTTAAAAAGAGAACAGCCTTTTCCTTCAAGGAAGTTCCTTCTAATAGAAGACAGCATATATGGGGAGTATTCACCAGGGGGATGGATTTGGCTTTTGGCAGATGGAAAGTGGGGTTGACTGGCAGATGGTGTAAAGACTGATTAGGATTTGAAGCTAAAGCAGGATCTTGCATCTAGACCTTATGGATCTGGGGGGCTACTTTGCACACTTTGTCACTAAAGAGAGGGTTTTGGCCCTGGGGTCTGGCTTTCAAAGATGAATGGATTTACTTGTCTAGTAAGTTGGGGAAGCTAGGTGGCACAGCAGATACAGAGCTGGACCTAGAGCCATGAAGACGCATTTCTGGCCTCCCACACTTATTAGCTGTGTGACCCTGGGCAAGTCACTTAATCCTGTTTGCCTCAGTTACCCCATCTGTAAAATGAGCTGGAGAAGGAAATGCAAACCACTCCAGGATTTTTTTTGGAGGACAGTTGGGGTTAAGTGACTTGCCCAAGGTCACACGGCTAGTTTTTTGTGTTAAGTGTCTGAGGCAGGATTTAAACTCAGGTCCTCCTGATTCCAGGGCTGCTGCTCTGTTCGTTGTGCCACCTAGCCACCCCCACTCCAGTATTTTTGCCAAGAAAACCCCAGGGGTCACGAAGAGTGGACATGACTATAAAATGACCAAACAGCGACACTTGCCCAGAGACCAGATGCAGGGACACTCCACAATAGGGTGGAGGTTCTGAAACTAGGTGGAGGTTCTTGGTCCATGTGGGGCTGAGCAGCAGGAGACAGATGGAGACATGACTGGTTGGATGCCTAGACAGGCTACAGAACTGAGGTTTTCCAGAATTCTTCATATCTTCTGTTTCTTACACTTTGCCATCTTTCTTCCTGGTTTTCTGCTGCTGCTGCCACTGCATCTGTGTACCACCTGTCTAGATTCAGTTGGGTTTAGTTTAATAATTCCCACCTAAAAAGCAACATTTTCATAATTTCTGCTTCTGATGACCTCCTTTTTCCAATATGATAATTTATGTATTGAACAAATCATTGCTGAGGACTATTAATCCACATTTGGAGTATTTAGCACAAGCTAAAAAGGTAATTTAGCTTCCTTTTTTAAAAAAAAATCTTCCTTTTAAAAGTCACCCTTCTAATGGATTACCTTGTTGTCAGAGTGGGATTCAAACTTAGCTCATGAAAAGTGTGTGGTTAGTGATTATAATTTCATATTATGTGACCTCAATGTTCTTTCAGACCTCTCAGCTCCTTTTGGGTGTTTCATATCTCAGATGATGCAGATCTCAGCCTAGCACATGGACAGAAGTATACCTGATAGGGCAGGAAAGCATAGCATTACCACTGATAAGGCATTTTACTGGTCCTAAGAAGGTCTTTAAGACAATTTATAGTGCCTAGTGAAGAACTTGGTAATGGAAAAATAGGAAGTATTGGAAATAAGTGCAGATATGGGAAAGTAATTGATGTCCAAATGTACTGCAAACATTCTGTAAAATAATTCATTGCTGTCTCGAGTAGTGAAAGATATAAATCTCGCAATTTCTATAAGGCTATATATACCCTGTATCTTTATGATGTCTTTGAGAGGTCTCTATTGTTTGCAATGCTGGCTCTGGTTAATTCCCCATTCCTCTTTAAAAAAAATTTTTTTTCCTCCTAAAACAAACAAAATTGGGAGCTTCAACCCATTACATCTACCAAAGCTTCCTTGGAAATCTAGCTAAATAAGTTACTTGGTTTTCAATTGTATCTTGCAAAACAAGTCCACTACCAATCACCCATCCATGGCATTGGATACTACATTTCAGAGACGAGGAACAAATAGATTTTTATTTGTCCATTGAATGACATTGTTGTATGTGTTTCTGATCCATAAAAGCCTATTTAATGACCTTTCTTTTTTTTTTTACAGTAAAGAAAAAATGGTTGAATTAAATCTTTTGAGATAAATTTCTTGACCTAGTTGAAAGATAGTTTGATACATTTGAAACAAAACCTACTATTTATGAGGCAAATGGTTCTTTTAATGATTTTTGTGATATAAATATATGACTGAAATTGACAACCATTTGCAGGCTTTTAAATAGTATCTTCTTGGGGGAAAAACAACTCATTAAAATGTTTTTGCTTTAAAGGCAATATAGGCAGTATATATTAAAATTACTAGAGATAATTTCATTAATAATGACATCTCCCAATTTAAATTTGATCCTTAAAATAAATTTAGTATTTTTCCTAAAGATTGCTCTCTCATTTGTTTAGCCCACAAGCCCCAAATTTGGAAAAGCTGACTCTTATGAAAAGCTGGAGAAACTGGGAGAAGGGTCTTATGCCACCGTGTACAAAGGAAAAAGCAAGTAAGTGTTCACTTTTTGGTGAGCTTTATATCTAATTGGTGCTTCTTACCAGATAATGTATTGGTAGTTTCTTTTATCAAAACATTTTAAAGTGTGTTTTTTTTTAATATTGCTTTTGTGTTCTGTGTACCTTTCTTTCCCATACCTGAGGATTCAAAAGAGAAAAACAGAATTAGTAAAACTAACACATCTAAGAAGTGAGACATTGTATGGGAGATCTTTGCTTATTTCTCTTCGTTAGGGCCAAGCTTGGCCATTGTGGCTTTATAGCATTCAGTTCTACACTGATAGAAAGTGAGGTTAGTAGAACCAGGAAAAGGTTCTACAACAATGTAAATGGATGGAAAGTGTTTGTTTCTTAAAAATGGAACACACACACACACACACACACACACACACACACATGCATATAAGCTCTCCTCCCCCAACATTTAGTTCTTTTTTCTTTGTCATTAGTTTACTGATGACAATATGAAATTGAAGGTGCCTTGTTCTAATAAGGCAGTTTAGCAAATGTGTCTAATCTCTTTTTTTTTCTCTTGCCATCCCTTCCCCTTTCTCGTATTCTTGTCTGGTCCTGATTTCTTTAAGGTACTTTTTCTCCTACTACACTCAGGTGCATTGGAATTATCTAATCATCTGAGATTCATTATCTAAGTGAAGGAAATAGTTTATTTCTCTTAGAGGAACAGTTTGTTTTAGAATACTCATCTGATTGGCTAAACTAAATTAGTCATCAGTGAAGAATCTTTTTATATTTGGTCTCTTTATATGAGATCTGCCCCCTTCCTCCCCATCTTAAGAAATCACTTTTGTACAAGGAAGAATTGCAGAGTTTTCCTCACATTGGCTTGATATTGTACATAGCAAGTATCTTTCTCGAGTACTGTGATGAAGTAAAAGAATGACTATAAAAGCTTTTTTTAGTGTTTACCATGAGCAGAGCAATGGAGACAGAGCTGGAAAAGCAAGGCAGCCTCCCATCCTGAGGAGCTCACATTCTAATACAGGGGGAGACAATGCATAGAAACTTCAGCTGTAAGTCAGAGGGAAAGACTCCATGATTTTTATAGTGCATTGGGAGAACAGATTGCATTGGTATTAAATCTTTTCAGTTCTGATGTTGATGGTACCAACATTTGATTTAAAGTAGTGTGTGTGTGTGTGTGTGTGTGTGTGTGTGTGTAAGGGAGGGGAGGGGAGTTTAGCATCCGGAAAGTGTTGCTTCTTCATAAGCATTGCTTCATTGAATATTATCTGGGGGGCAAAGGGAGCAGAGTCGGTGATATACAGGGTACTGTTGTTGCCAAGGTCCTACCCATGGGTGGCATTTGGTAGTATTGATGGGCCCCCTCTTGACAAGAGTGGATTCCCAGAGTTATGGCTTTGAGGGGCCAGGCTGGAAGTAGGGCTTGAAGTCTGCTGTTTAAAATCAATATAATGATAGTGAGATGCAGTAGAGAATGATTTTTAAATGAATGTTCCCTCCCCCTTCTACCCCCCACCTGTAATGTTTCTGTTCCTTCACAAAATCATTCCCAGGCTTCTCTGTTAAGGGGGAGGGAGTATAAAGGTGGTTAGTGGTTATGTTATTTTAAGACATCTTAACACTATTTCTATGCTTGCCATGCCAAATTCAGGCATGGTTTTATTTTATTATTCCCCACCCCCCCCAAAAAATATCCTGTAGAAATAACCATTCATATTATCTGACTTTTTTTTTTCCTTTCTCATTCTGTATGATAAGTTAGATTAGTGATTTAAGTGCACAGCATGTTAAGGTTGCGGGGGGGGGGTGTTATGAGAGGGAAAAGGTAGATTTCAGAAACTCTGCATTGGTGTTATAGTGCCAATCCCTGGCACAACTGTGGAGTGGGTTATTAAGTTTGTGCCTTGGGAGCACTTAGAAAAGGAAGCTCTGATTACAACTCCTAAAAATAAGATCTGTGCACATTCCTCACAACAACCCCGGGAGGTAGACAGGGCAGATGTTCCTATTATCCAGGCTTTACTAGGAAAGGACCCGAAATTCTGGGGACTGAAGAATTTAGGATCCTAGGATTTAGAGCCCTGGAGTCTGTATGGTCAGATTCTCCCATTTTACAGAGTAAGCTCAAGGACCAGTCAGGGTAATTGACTTGATCAAGGTCATATAGGTCTTACACAACAGAGCCAAGATTGAGTCCAGGTTCTTCTGATTAAGTCTGTGTTCCGTTTTTTTTATTAATAAATGCATGGCCTCTGTCTCATTGGTAGTTGTCAATAGTCAGCAAACATGTATTAGGCACCTGCTGTGTTCCAGGCACAGTGCTGAGCACTGGGGACAGAAAGATAAAACACGTAGCAGTTTCTGACAGGTGTCATTGCGGTTTGCTCATTTCAGCCACGTCTGACTCTTTGAGACTCTTTGGGCCATCCTGTCCACGGGGTTTTCTTGGCAAAGATACTGGAGGGGTTTTAAGGCAAACACAGGTTAAGTTTGCCCAGGGTCATACCGCTATTGAGTGTCTGAGGTTGGATTTGAACTCAGGTTTTCCAGACTCTGAGCCCTGTACTCTATCCACTGATTCATTTAGCCACCTCCTTCCTGGTAGGTAGTAGGTTCTTAATAAATGTGTATTGTATTGTGTTGTGTTGCGTTGCGTTGTGTTGTGTCGTATTGTATTACGTGGCATGGCACACAATGGTATGGTATAGTATGATAAGGCATACAGTCTAATGGGAAAAAGCAAGTACGAGAACTGGGATTTGAACCTGTGTTCTTCCGCCAAAGTCCATTTTCTTTTTCCTATATCATGTTACTGCTTGTGAGCATAGCTAGTCTAGACTCAATAAGAATACGGCATTACAGGGTCATCTCGTTTCCCTTTGAAATACAATATGGTCCCAGAAGTCTTAATGCAGCTTTGGTTTTATTTAAATCTGTTACAGCTTAAATCTCACTAAAGCTTTTGGGACAGCCCTGTAGTTTAGGATTTATAAGGAACTCGACAGTTGGTGGAATGATTTCCTTGTCCTAGCCCTTGTAAGATAGGTATTGTTGGTATTATTATTCCTATTTTACAGACAAAGAAACAAGCTTGAGAGAAGCACAGTGTCTTTTCCAGGGTCACAAAGATGGCAGAGCTAGTATGCCAAACCAGGACTCCTTTCCCTATCTGTCTAGTCACCAGAGAACTGGTGACTGGTCGATCATTCAGGTACACTTATCATCATACTTACAGATGTCAGCCATCATTACTCTTGATTTCAGATTTGTCAAAGCAATGCAAATCATCAAATATTTATTTTGTGTCTGTTTAGTATGTGATGAGGCAGCCAGCTGGCATGGTAGAGAGAGCGCCAGGCCTGCTGGAGTCAGGAAGACATCCTCCTGAATTCAGATCTGGCCTCAGATATTGTGTGACCCTGGGAAAGTCACCTAACTCGACCTCAGGTTCCTCATTTGTGAAGTGAACTGGAGAAGGAAATGGCAACTACTTCAGTAGCTTTGCCAAAAAAATCCCAGATGGGGTCATGAAGGGTCAGACATGACAGAACAGCAAAAACTATGTGTCAGGTGCTAAGGATCCATAAATGCAAAAATTGGTAGAGTCCCTGCTCTTCAGGGAGATTAGCCTGTGTTAGCAGTAGAACAATGTGGACCCATGATGAGGAAATGCCAGATATGCACAAAGTAATTTTTAGAAGGTAATAGCAATTGGGGAGTAGGGGAAGGAGGGAGGATGGATCAGAATGAGCCTTGTATGGGGGGGGGGGTGATCCTTGCCTTAAGCACTGAAGGCATTGAGGGGCTCTGAGGCAGAGATGAAGCTGTGGGGCAGTACAAGCCTGGGGGCAGTCTGTGCAAAGTTTGGAGATTGGAATTGGAGTGTCATGTGTGGGGAAGAGCAGCTAGGCTAAGTTTCCTGGAATTGTAGAGTGTGTGAGGAAGAATGATGTGCAGTTGGTTGATGTGCAAAATGTTGCAAAGGCCTCTTTAGAGCACTTTGTGATCTGTCTGTGTCTATCCCTCTCCCCCTCCATGCATCCATCCATGCATCCATCTCCTCATCCATCCATTCATCTCTCTATCTACCTACCTGTCTGTCTATCTCTCCCTCTTTCCATCCATCCATCCATCCATCCATCCATCCATCCATCCATCCATCCATCCATCC
>NW_027185777.1:3038121-3063596 GCF_028583685.1 Petaurus breviceps papuanus | reverse complement strand
TCCATCCATCCATCCATCCATCCATCCATCCATCCATCCATCCATCCGTCCGTCCGTCCGTCCGTCCGTCCGTCCGTCCATTTATCCATCCATCTATCTGTCTTTCTGTCTGTCTATCTACTTACCTACCTGTCTGTGTCTATCTTTCTATCCCTCCATCTGTCCGTCTGTCTGTTTTTTTGTGTATCTACCTACCTACTTGTCTATTTATCTGTCTATTTTAGATACTGATAGATACTATGTCTATCCACATGCATTTTATAGCTGAGCAAGTTAAGGCCCAGAATATGGAAGAGACTTGTCTAATTGGTAAGTGACTGAGCCAGTATTCGAATATATCTGTATCTTGTGATGTTTAGCCCATTTCTGATAGCTACATCACAGTGAATCCAGCTATCTTAATTTCATTAAGGAATTTAGCCAGGCCTTTCATGATGTCCTTATACACAAACTAGAGATGTAGACTTGTTGATAGGGTAGTTAGGTAAGTCAAGTCAGCCAACATTTATTAAATGTTTACTGTTGCCAGGAACATTGCTCAGATCTGGGAATGCAGGAGAGCAACCAGAAAGATGGCCTCTGCCCTTAGGCGATGGGAAGGAGAAGGTACTTACCTCCAGCATCCAGAGAGTCAGAAGCCCAGCTGGGAGAGAAGTAGAGGATGCTTGGCTTAGACCCTTCCTGCCTTTGATGGAGGTTCCTGGAGGAAACTTCCCACAAATGGGAGGAGGAGGTTTCTGTGATGGAGAGATTTTCCAGGGTGAGAAGGAGGAATGAAATAGATTTGTAACTGCTCATCTGGGTGGATCCAAAGAGTGTTAGCTAATAAAGCATTCACCGTGGAGGGAGGCCTCTATTACACCATAGGGGTCAATTCTTGGCCATGTTCTGTTCAACATTTTAATTAGGGATTTGAATGAAGACCTAAATAATGTGGTTATAGCATGTGGATGGCATGAATTTGGGAGAGAGAACCAGTTCATTAGATGACAGAATCAGACTCCAAAGTGTTCTCAAGAGACTGCATACAACAGACCCACATTTAACAAGATGACTATGGGTTAACCTTCAGTTAGGTCAAAACCAAAAATCAATAGTACAAGTCCCAGTTAAGAGAGATCTGACTTAATAGCCATTCACGTGAAAAATCCCAGTGGATTTTAGTGGACTGTAAGTTTAATATGAGTCAGCATATTAAGTCAGGGTGAGGTTGCTGCCAAGGAAGCTAATGCAATATTGGGCTGCATTAGGAGAAATACAATGTCCAGAACAAGAAAGTGATAAAAAATCCTATGTACTTGGAGCTAGGCCATTCACAACTGGGATATCCTCCTAAGAGGGACTTGGGTGATGAAAGGAACTTGAAACTATCTCATCCTAGGAGACTTTCAAAGAAATGAGGATGTTTCACTTGGACAGTGGCCAATGTAGGGATGACTTAGGAGCAATCAATCAGTCAGTCACCAAGCATTTATTAAAAGGTTGTTTTCTGCTGTGTGCCACGCTAGGCTGGGAGGACTCCCTGCCCTCATGGAGCTTTCATTCTAAAGGGGAGACAAGGACAACAAAGAGAGATGTGTGTGTATGTGTACACACATATGCACACATATATGTAATATTCTTATAAACATATATATCATACGTATTAAATTTAAAAATATAAATACCAGGTAATTAAATTCAAGGTAGTTTTAGAGACAAAGCACTAGCATTTAAAGACTGAAGAAAGGCTTCATGTAGAAGATAGTACTTGAGGGGCAACTAGGTGACACAGTACATAGAGCAGTGGCCTTAGAGTCAGGAGGGCCTGAGTTCAAATCTGGTCTCAGACATTTACTAGCTGTGTGCCCCCAGACAAATCACTTAACCCCAATTGCCTCAAAAGAAAACGGACAAACAAAAAGAAGATGGTACTAGAGACAGATTCTAAACAAAGGGATGGAGGAAGAAGGGAGTGCCGCCTACCATTTAGGGGATGGCCAGTGCAGCTTGGATGGGAAAGGGAGACTTATATAGTGAAGCTGGAAAGATACATTGGCTCAGAATTGTGAGGGGCTTTCAAAGCAAAGCAGAATGAGTCTCTATATTATACTAGTGTTGATAGGAAGCCATTGGAGGTTATTGAGTACAGTAATGAAATGGCCAGGTCTGCACTTAAGGGAAATAATTTTGGCAGCATTTATAGGATGGGCTGGAACGCGGAGAGACTTTAGGCAGGATGACCTGCCTAATGAGGAAGCTGTTGCAATTATCCAGGTGAGAAGTTATGAGCGACTGAATGAAGGTAATGACTCTTTAGATGTTCGCCTTGTGGAAAAGCAGTCAGACTTGTGCTGAGACCCAGACCTGAACTAGAGTCAATGGGTAGAAGTAATAGCAAAGCTTATTTTGGTTCAGTATAAAGATGGACTTCCTAACAGGGTTATCAAAAAATGGAATAAACCACCTTGTGAAGTCATTGGAGATAACCTGAAAGCAGATCCTCGATGACCATGGTCACTTATCAGAGAGATGTTATAGCAGGGATTCCGACTTTTGGCATAGCAGAAATTCATACTTTAGGTGGGTGGTTAGTCTGCACACTTTCTGTGGTCCCTCCCAACTCTTTGATTCCATACAGGAAGTTCCTCGAACAGTCTAGTGAAGAGAGAAGTGTGTGAATTTGTTGACAGCATGACGATTCACCTGATCTCAACTCTTGCCCAGTAGACTTGCCATGCCTTTGATTTTTTTCCCCTTTATGATGGCAGAAGAAAGATAGGGGTAATTGCTTCTAGTAAGGGGCAACTGCCTTCTAAAATGATAAAATACCACAGGTTTCCAACAGAGGTTTTACTTAATGCTTGGCCAATATAAGTGCATAATCAATATATAGATTGATGGATTATGTATTGAATAATATTTCTGTCTTTGCTAATATGTGTTCTGTAGGAAAAAAATATATTGCTTGAGTTAAGTTTGGAGGCCAAATATTTTAGTATAAAGTTTGTGGAGGAGAGTAATATGTAAGAATATTGGAAATAGAAGAAGGGAAAAGGTGGTCAAGACTTGAAATGCCACACAGAGAAATTTATATTTAATTTTAGAGGTAATAGGGAAACACTGTAGCTTATGGCTTTAGGGGAGGTTACACACTTCAGTCTGTGCTTTAGGAATATCACTCTCTAGTCATACTGAGGATGTATTAGAGCAGGGAAAGACCTGAGGCAGGAAGATTGATTATGGGGCAGTTTATTAGTGCAGGGGAGATGTGATTGGGCTTGAACTAGGTTGGTCATGGTGGGAGTGGAAAGAAGGTGGTGGATGTGAGAGTTGTAGTGATAGAAATGATAAGCTTTGGTGACTGATGGATATGTGGGATGAATGAGAAGCTGCAAATGATACTGAGGTTGTGAGCCTAAGTGATTGCAAGGCTGGTTGGTGGTGCCTTCAGCAGTAATAGGGAAATTTGGAGGAAGCAAAGGTTTTGAGGAAAGATAATGAACTCTATTTTGTACATGCTGAATTTATGACATTCTTAGGACTTCTAGTGTGAAATTTCCAATAAGAAGTTGGTGATGAGGGGGTTCAGGAGAGAGACTTGGGCTGGGTAAATAGAGCTGGGAACCATTTGCATAGAGCTGATGATTGAGCCCAAAGTGAGAAAGCATAGGGAGAAAAGGGAAGAGGGCCCAGGAGAGAAGCTTGAGGTACATATGGATAGTGGGGTGTAGTTGTAACATGGATGAAGCACCAGCAAATGAACATGTCATTCAATCAAACTGAGGAAGAACCAGGAGGGGGCAATTCAGGAAAAGCTAGAGAGGAGAGTAGATGCAGAAGGTGATGGTGACAGATAGTATTGAATGCTGCTGAGAAGTCAGTATAGGAAGATAACAGAAATGTGTGCAATACTGGGGCTCAGCAAACTAAAAGCAAAAGCTTACCTATTAGTACCCAGGGTCCCCAAAGTGAAGTCCATTGTTCTGGTGGGAAGTAGATGAAGATGAGGATGGTGGACAGAGAACACAGTACTTGATGGAGAGATGGCTGAAGAGAGAGATGTAGGAGTAGAGATAAGATAGTCAGATATTAAAGTCGTATGGAGGATTATAAAGTTAGTTTTAAAAAATTTTGTCACTGTTATATGTTGAATTGACTTATCCTAATCACTGCTGAGGAACAATGTTATTGAGCTTGTTCTGAAAAACTCTGTAATGGCCTTGTGTCAATTTGACCCATTCCCCCAAATGGGAAGTTAAAAAAAAACCCAGAAAAGTTTATTTCTGATTCTGAAAACTTGCATTTTTATATTCAGCAAAAAAGTACTTCTGGGAAAGATTTGTCCCCTGTGTCTGTTTCAAATGTCCACAACTAGTCTCTGTCTAATATTAGTTATAAATTATGTAGAAACCAAATATACTAGCTCATTTAAAAAAATCAGGAAACTACCTACAGTTTTAGCACCTTGTGTTAAACCATCAGAAGATGAGTTCAGTTCTTTTAAATGTAAATGAATTAAAATTCAATTTAATTAAAAAACAAACAAACAAACAAATCCATACCTTGTGGTTTAAAGTCAGTGGGTCATATTTGGAAACAGAAAATTCTTCCTTTCAACAGCATTTATAGGGAGCACTCATTCCTTTCTGGCATCTTCAAGTTACCCCAGATCTTTCAGGATGATCATCCTTAGACCCTTGATCACTCCAGTTCTGACAGGTTCAAGCCGACAATGCCAGCTTTTCTTGGGCAATCTCAGGACTGATAGTTGGTGGTCACATGTAATATCCTTAATTTCACTCCCAGCTGGAGATGAAAGCAATTGCCCATATGTCTGTCTCTCTAGGATGGCTCTTCACCTATTTTAAGAGGGGATAGGCTGACTGTGCTTGCTTACTTATACCTATTAAACTTGTTTACTTGCTTAGGAGAAAAAGGAAAAACACTGTTGGGCTACCTAAAGAAATTTGAATTGGATTGCAGGGTTACCTTGAAGCAGTTATCTATAAACTATGAACTATATAACTATGGCTTACTGATTACAGCCCTCTCTTTCCCTGCCCTCTCCTTTCCCCCCTCCCCAAGAGGCATTTAATCCTTTTGTTTAAATGTAACCTCTGCCCCCTCCCACTTACCGAATCCAAAAAAGTTATCAAGTACCAGTGGTTAATGAGGCAAGATCATTCATTTAGGTTGCTAGAAATTTTTCTGGTTTTTATTTGAATGATTGTTTAATGGTTTTAATGCTTTTCATATTATGACATTGCACTCGTATAAAACTTTGGATATCATTCTAAAATGTGATTATTTTGAATCCTCTTTAATTTGGAATGGGATTCATGATAAAAAAAAAAAAACACCTTTTCTTTTTATGTAACCATCATTTCAGAGTATATATTTCCCTCCCTCCCCAGTGAACTATATATTATAACAAAAATTTAAAAGGAAAGAGAGAGAATTTTATTTTTTATTTTATTTTTTTTTTGGGGGGGTTATTTAAAAAAAAAATCAAAATCAGCCATATTAGTCTTGTTGATCAGTATGAGCAATGTTGTGTATGGGTAGTTCCCATGTCTGCAATAAAGTAGGGAGGTGAGTTTTCTCAACTCCCTTCTGAGACCAAATTTCGTCAGTATGGTTTCTACCTGATTTGTAAGTCTGTTTCTATGACTTCCTTTCTCCTCCGTCATAACCCTTGTTCCTAACTTTCTCCACCTCCTCCACCCCAAGGCTTACCCCTCTCTCTTCTTTCTTCTTTCACTCTCTCCTCCCTTTCCTTCTTTTCATACAACTCTTGCTAGGAAATTTTTAGGCTGAGGAGTTAACCTATCAAGACTCCTGAGGAACTTTTGAATTTAGCAGAGTTGCAGTTTGCTAGAAGTTGAAAAACCTGAGAATGAGCGTTAAGGGATTTTGAAGACAAAATTATGCATGTTGCTCCTAGGGAGTTTTTAGCTTGGCTGGGGCCTAGTTTGCTGATAATGCTGATCTCCGTCCGATGCCTGGATAGCAGAGGTTTTGTCAGAACAGCTCATTACTGAAGGTTGGCCAGCCGGCTCAGTGGGTACATGATGCCGAAGGCAGGAGGTTGATAAAATGGTCTGTTGGAAAGATCAACCTAGATTCAAATGCTGTCTTTACCACTGTGAGCAAAATAATTTGTTTCTGTAGTCCTCAGTATTCTTAACTCTAGAAAGAGGGGGTTAATTTAGACAGTCTGAGATGTCTTTTCTCAATCTCAGTCTTATGACTGGCTGCATCAGAAACAAAATGAGTCCCAATTTCTTGGTAGAAAAGCTTCCACAACTTTTCCTTTTAAAGCATTGAGATTGTTCCCGAGACTGTGTTGTATTGGAAAGAGCACTGAATTTGGAACCAGAAGGCCTCATTTGAATCTCTGACTCTAAATCTCATTTCTGAAACTGGCTGGCTGTGTAAGGTAAATGAATTAACCTTTCTGAGTTTTTCTTTTATCTGTACAATAACAATGTTAGCTGCTGCAACTACATCACTGAGTTTGCTTGAAGATCATGTAGGAGAATGTTTAGAAAGCCCCTTGGAAACATAAAGTGTCACAGAGAAAAACTGGATCTAATATCTAGAGCTGGAAGGGATCTCAGGGAATCTAGTACAGCTCCATTCTTTTACCGATGAGATAGGGCCCATCGAGGTTAAATGACTTGCTCCATGGAACACAGGTAAATGGCATATTTAGATTCAAATTCAGATGCTCCAGCCGACTCCAAGCTCAGCCCTATTTCTGCCACACTAACAAGTGTCCTCGTTAGGTCATCTTTTTTCCCCCCTGGCTTGGGTCATTATAGTGGTTATTTTTGTGTACCTTGTAATAGTTAGCATTTGTATAGCCTTTTGCTATATACTGTTCTAAGTCTTTTTGATTATTATCTCCTTTGGTCTTCATAACAACCCTTAGAGGCAGGTGCTATTATTGTCCCCATTTTACAGATGAGAAAACTGAGGTAGACTTGCCCAGGGTTACACAGCTAGCAAGTGTCCAAGGCTAGATTTGAACTCAGGTGTTACTGACTTCAGGCCAAGTGTTCTATCCATTGTGCTACCTACCTGCCCTGTATCTATATATTTTTTCCTGTGTACTTACATTTCTGGGTTTCTTCACTATAGTTACTCTCCAGTTTGACACTTTTGATCTCTGTCCTCCCAATGAACATCCTAAGAGAGTGCCTACTTTACAACTACAGCAGCATGTATAGCTATGCATGGTTGTTTATCTTAGGATTGATGTCTGCCTTCCCAGTTAAGCCCCTGGACAGTGTCTTGTTACCCCTCTACATGCATGAGTGATTCCATTCATTCCTTCCCATTCCTTCCTATCCACTCCAAAAAATTGTCCCCTCACTCTCATTTATCTTCAAAATCTCTCTGTCTACTGGCTTCTTCCCTACAGCCTACAGATATGCCCACATCTTTTCCATTCTTTAAAAATAATAAAAACAAAAACCTTCCCTTGATCTGTTTTCTCTTCTATGACTTTGTGTGACTTTGCCTCACTTAAAAACATTCTGCGTGCAAGTCAAGGCAACCCTCTGTGATGTCACTGGTCCTCTTTGAAAACGAAGGATGAGCAGTGACTGTCTCTGTGTCTGTGTATGGCTAACCTCCTTGAGAAGAATGGCTGCTCTTGGTGGCTCTGCCTCCTTCCCTCTCACTTTGTTCTAAACTCTGGCATCTGGCTTCCCACCTCATTAATCAATTGAAACTGTTCTCTCCAAAGTTACCAATGAACCCATGATTCCCAGATCTAATGACTTTTTCTCAGTCTTCATCCTTTTTTTAACTTTCTGAAGCCTTTGGCACTGTTAGCATCCTTTCTTGATACCCTCTTTTCTTTAAGGTTTCCTGACACAACTCTTTACTGGTTTTTCCTTAGATCTCTGATAATTTCTCAGACTTCTTTGCTTTAAAAAATTTTTTTTTTATTTTATTTCCCCCTAATTAACATGCAAAAAACAACCTTTAACATTCATTTAAAAAACATTTGACTTCCAAATTCCTTCCCCCCACTTCCCTCCTCACTGAGAAGGCAAACAGTTTGTATTTCCATATAAGTCATGTTGTTTAAGAAAACAGACAAAAACAGAAGAAAAATACAGAAAAAGTGTGCTTTAATCTGCATTCTGATTCTACCAGTTCTTTCTCTGGAGAGGGATAGCATTTTTCATCATAAGTCCTTTGGAATTGTCTTGGATCATTATATTGCTAAGAATAGCCAAGCCATTCAGTGTTGATCATCACACAGTATTGCAGTTACTGTAATGTTCTCCTGGTTCTGCTCATTTCATTTTGCATCAGTTCATTAAGTTTTCTAGGTTTTTCTGAGAACATACTGCTCATCATTTCTTATAGTATAGTCATATTCCATAACAATCATATATGATAACTTGTTCAGCCATTCCCCAGTTGATGGGCATCCCCTTGATTTCCAGTTCTTTGCCACTATGAAAAGAGCTGCTATAAATACTTTTGTACATACAGGTCCTTCTCCTTTTTTTTTTTTTTTAAATCTCCTTGGGATACAGACCTAGTAGTGATATTGCTGAATCAAAAGGTATGTACAGTTTGATTGTTCTTTGGGGGGCATAGTTCCAAATTGCTCTACCAAATGGTTGAATCAGTATCTCAACCATGCATTAGTGTGAGAATCCTTTGCTTGATCTTAATGGAGGTTAGACCTGCCCGGGTTGTGTCCTTCAAGGCTCTGTTATGGGCTCTCTTCTCTTCTCCTTCTACACTATTTCTCTTGATGATTCTTTCTACTCCAGTGGATTTAATTGCCATCGCTATTTGTAGGATTCTCAGTTTTTTCTCTTGTTTATCCAGCCTTGACCTCTCCCCTGACCTCCATTTTTGCTTCTCCAATACTTTACTGAACATCCCAAACTGGATCGTCCCCAGACTCCTTAAACTCCCCATGTCCCAAGCTGAGCTTACTCTCTTTTCCTGCAGACCCTCCCCTTTTCTGAACCTCCCTGTTGCTGTGCAGAGTACCACCATCCTGCCTCCAACTCACAACCTTGCTGTCACCCTGGATATAAATGGTTGTTGACTTGACTTGCACTCTGATGACATTAGGCTTCATTACTCATAGGGATTGCTTGTGAAATGTTATTGGAGCTTGTTAAACGTTCTAGAGTTTCTTGGCAAGGCCTGTTCTCTCTTCAGAATCTTCTTTTTGATTCTTCTTCCTTGCTTATTCCATGTGCTTATATAGATAGCAGTTCATTTCTCCCCATCCATTTGTTGTTACTGAGTTGAGGAATGATAAAACCTTCCCTTCCCTTTCAGAGTCCTCCTCAGTGGGAAATATTGCAGAAACTCACCCATGTGACTTTGTTCTCTTAAGAGTCAATGCAAACAATAAGGAACTGGCTTCCTTTATGAAATGTAATATTCCTAAAATCAAAAGCAGCATTCTTCCCTTGAGATTTGTTTGGGACAGTTTTACATGAGATGATTGGGACTTTTACTGACTGAATGACCTCATAAATTGAGTGGAAGAGCAAGGTAAAGTCTGGAATAAACATTTGTGCATTTAAAAAAGAAATGTGTGTCTGTCCTTGTGTATGTATGTGTGTGCAGCTCCTCAATGTGCAGAAATGAATGAAAGCATTTACAAACAGTTTGCAATAAGAAAGAAGAGAGGCAACGTGAACCATCCATTCTCCCAGTATAGGTCAGTGTTGAAATCAAGCTCTTAAAGCATACCCTAAAAGTTGCCTTGAGTGAAGCATTCTAATGGGTACAGTGGAGGGAAGGTCCGATGGAAAGTTCTTGACCTCTGGCTCATTAAGGTGTTGTCTGAAAGCTGATGCTGGAATAGTCATGCTGACCTCCCTTGCCTATCTCTCCAAATGACAGCAAGAAACCTGATACAGAGGTAGAGACAATAATGTGTATCCCATTTTTTCTGGTCTGTTGCCTCACTCTTCTTAAGCTCACTGTCTGTTTCTCATTAGGCCTGCTCTGATTTCTTTTCAGCTTTGGGGACATGGACCAGGGCTTATTATCACAGCTCACTTAAAAGATCAAGTCTCTGAATTTATTGCTGATCATAGGGTCTGATGGTGTTGTGGTATTGTGATAATAGATTAAATGGGGCAGCTCAGTGGTGAGGTGGATAGAGCCCTGGGCTTAGAATCAAGACTCATCCTCGTGAGTCTGAATCTGGTCTCTAGCTGTGTGACTCTGGGCAAGTCACTTAACTGTTTGTCTTAGTTTTGCCATCTGTAAAATGAGGTGAAGGAAATGGCAAACAACTCCAGGATCTTTGCCTAGAAAACCCAAAAATGGGGTCATGAAGAGTTGGACATGACTAAAACTACTGAACAACAGAAGATTAAATGTGTATACTTCAGGTTGCATTATGTTCATCTTCATTGAACACACTCACACACACACACACACAACAAAACTAAAGGTCTTATAACGAGGAATTTTGGGGGATTTTAGATCAAATGTTGCTTCTGAATGGGTACAAGGAGGAAATATTCAGGACTTCCAATCGACTAGCCTAAAAAGATAGCAATCCATACCACTCCCCCTTGGCTTTACCCCCATTTCCATCTTATTTCTAGCCATGATTTCCTTTTATGGAAGAATTCAAGGTTAAAGTTGGGGTTCATTGGTACAGCTGGTTCCACTTAGCAACAAGCAGGAATATCAACAGTACCTAATCTTTTGGAGAAGAGTTTCACATTGAAAATATTGTCTCCGCCACAAAAATGATTTCAGCTCTTGGGCCAAGCTAAGCAGGGACAGAGTGCACATTAGGCAGTGTTTAAACCCCAGGAATATATTTAGCGGTTGTTTATTGCTGGTATTTTTTGATTGCTTGAGTAGGACACACGAGATACACTCCGCGAGTCTCGCTCTCTTGTAAGTCCTCTAATAGATCAATTATTCCCAGTGGTGAAAGATGGAGATGAAGGCTCTGGAATGCAACTGCTGGGAAAAGAATTTTACTGTATCAGAATAATTTACATGTAAAGAATGGTAGGGCTCCTAGAGTTTTCTTCAAATGGTTATAGCTGGTGATGATTTTAATTTTCTTAGAAAATGGACCGTTAACTTGGCATCTGTGAACTTGTTTTTTAAAAAAAAGTTTCACAAGTGTATGTTGATGTAGTTGCTTTCCTTTATGGTACTATGCATTTTTCTTTTTTTTTTTTTTCTGGGAAGGGTCCATGGGCTTCAGTAGACTTCCCATGACACAGGGAAGATTAAGAATTCCTGACTTACCAGAAGAAAGATCATTGTGTAAGAAAGGGATGGTTCAGAGGGTGTTATTCAGTTTTCAGTTTATCTAGCTTGGCTTAACAAACAAACAAACAGACATTTATTCTGTCCAGGTCTTTAATCATAATATCTCTGAAAACCTTTCCAGGCCTAAAACTGGAAAGGAAAGCCAAAAGACAAGAGAAAAGAAAGATAGTTAGTACCTCTTAGAAATGATCAATTATGTTCTCCTCCCACACCTCACCTTGATTTAGACCTTCTGTCTCTGTAAACTTCTTCTGACTGGACCTGCATTGTCTGTTTTTAGACTATAGGTTCCTGGAGGACAGAGGTTTTGTCTAGATTGGATTGAAATGAGTTGCTTTATACACGTATCTCCATTGGCAGGAACTAATGAATTTATATTTGTTGGTAAATCAGTTTTAGGGGGAGAAACAAAAATGTGTGTTTGTTTTATTTCCCTGCGGGATCCATTCAAAATATTTGGCATTATTAATGCCAAAGGTTTCTCAGAAGAAAAATGACTGACAGAAAGCATGCTAATTAATTTGAAGATCCTATCCTGCAATCTATTCATTTAGAGCTGAATAGGACTTTAAATATTGCTAAATTCAGCCCCCTTCAAATACTTAAGTAATGGTTAAGAGGTTAAGTAATTTATCCAAGGTCACATAACCACAAGACCTTGAGTTCTGCTGATATATTTGAATAATTGTGAAGCATAGACTCTGGGCTTCATAGATTTAGATCTGTCTTCACGACTAAAGTGGAAATGATTTGTCCAGTGGAATTTCGGACAATAACCAAATTGCATGAAGCATCCCAATCACTAGAAGTTCAGGACAGGAATTATTGACCAAGTTGGACACTTGCCTCTATCAGGTGATATTAAGAAGCCAAAATCCTTCTCTGGTTGTTAACACATTAATTAAAGGAGGAGTGTGCGCTGTTTCCTTGGCACCACATTGAAGGAATAGAAGACATGATACCTGGACTCTTGGTGTTTATTCTCTAATTGGAGACACAAGAAAGAAAAAATTGGTATGTAATCAAGTGTCTAATATAGTAACCTAAAGCAGGAACTGATCATTGTGGGGATAGGTGGAGGTGAGGGAGTAAGGAATAGCTTACTAGAGGAAGAAGTACTGGAAATGAACCTACAAGGATATTTATTGACCTAAAATAGTAGTTCTCAAAGTGTGGTCTGGGGACCCCTGGGGGTCCTCGACACTTTTAGGAGTTCCTCAAGGTCTACCATTTTTTTGATACGACGAAGATATTTTAATTTCTAATGTAATATATATCAGTAGATATAGGCTCTTTGGGGGAGGAGTCTCAATTTTTAAAAGTGTAAAGGAATCATGAGACCCAACTGTGAGATGGCTGCCATTTCCACCCAGCTGTAGGAGAAGAGGAGGTGCCTTTAAGCACTCATCACTTTTGTGAATAGGTTTTTTTCCCTACTTGGGAGAGAGATAGCAAGAGATCATCTTGCCCATTCTCCAGTAGGGCTGGTCCTGAAGACTTTCTAGGAAGGAGTATGTATCATATTTTTGTGTCTCAGGGAAGGAGATTTTATTTCCCAAGTTCAATAACAAACATTTATTAATAATATTTATTATTAATATTATAATAATATAAATTATATAATATATTAATATAAATAAAATAATAAATAAATTAATGATAATAATTAGCATTTAAATATTAGTTAAAAGATTTGCAAAGTGCTTTATAAAGGCTCACTCATTTTATCCTCAGAAGAGTCCTGAATCATAGGAGCTTTTATGATCCCCATTGTGCAAGTGAGGAAGCTGAAGCAAACAGAGATCAAGTGACTTATCCAAGGTTAGACAATGGCTAAGTGTTGGAAGAGGGATTTTAAATCAATTCTTCCTGATTTTGTGGCCAGTGCTTGGTTCACTGACTTGATACCCAGTAACCTTCTCCCTTAACTGTCCTATGAGCTGAGGGATTGAAGAGTTAGTGTAAAACCAAGCAGATTGGATTGTTCAATAGGAAAGGCACGAGATGGTCCTGTGTCTTGGTGACAAAAACCATAAAACTACCTGCCTTTTCTTGGCTTTTTAACTAGTCAAAGAAAACTTTTGGGGAAGTCAGAGTCAGTTTAGACAATGTTTACAAGGAGTCATGGATGAATATAGCAAATGATTTAGGCAGTAGCTCACTGAATACAAGCAAATAGACGGTGATACTTTATAAATGATAAGTATAGCATCATTAAACATCTGGAAATAATTGGTGTTTTTTCCTCCCCTCTGGGATCCAGAGAGTTATAACACTAGACTTTTGACCTAGATTTGTTTTTAGGATGTATGCATTTCTTTAAAAAAAATTGGTTGATAGTTTAAAAAAAAAAGGCATGGTCACATCTTAACGGCTACCTCTGTGCCCCAGTAGAATCCTCCATTGTAATAAGTACAGTTAAGGGGAGGAAGTGAACACAGTGACCATCTCTAAAAGTGTCTGTGATCTGTTAGTCCACCAGTCCTCTGAGAGCCTGGGAGCAGGATTGTTTCTCATCAGTCATCTGAAGTTGTGACTGGTCACTAAATTGAAGGTTCACAGTCTACCATTGCTGTTTTCCATGCAAATTGTCCTGCTTCTTTTTAATTCACTCTGTGTCAGTTCATTCAAACCCGTGCAAGTTTTACTGAATTCTTCACCATTTAAAAAATAATATTCCATTCCATTATATGTGACAGTTTGTTTAGTTGTTCTCTAATTGATGGGTTCTCCCTTTCTTTACATTTATTTGCTGCGATAAAATGTGGTACTTTAAATAATTTTGTGTAAAATATAGGATCCTGTTGACATTTCTATCTAAACTCATATTTAGTAGACATGTGAATGAAATTCTGTCATTTTGGTGAAAGTGTAACATGAATTTGCAAAGGAATTTGCCAGTGATATCTTGAGTTTTGCTTCACTAAAACTTTTGACTTCATTTGATTCTTTTTTTGTATTTTTTAAATTTGATGCTTAAATACAAAATGAGAAAAGAAAAAAAATTGCCATGTACACAGCAGACTATGAGAGAGGATTCATTATAAAATAACAAATTTCCATTTCAAGAAAACCTATTTAATAAATTCTACACCGTGTTTTCAAAGCTGCCCAGCTTTTCTCTGCTTGCTTGTTTTTTTTTTTTTTTGTTCTCTTCTGTGTACTTTTTACTTTATTTTCCCCTACCCCCTAAAGAAGGATAAAATTAAGTGTGGAGATACATACATACATGCATATATGTGTGGGGTGGGTGGGTGTGGTGTATATGTATATATGCATAGATATACACACATGGATATCTTAACATACTCATACACACGCATATACACTCAGACACTTATATGTAAAACCATGGTGAATTCCTCCTATCATCTGTTTCTCTGAAGGTGAATAGCATCTTCCTTTGTAAGTCCAAGTCTTTCCCTGTTTTTCCTAAATTAACCAGCTTATCATTTCCTGCAC
Organism: Petaurus breviceps papuanus; assembly: GCF_028583685.1. Lineage (NCBI taxonomy): Eukaryota > Metazoa > Chordata > Mammalia > Diprotodontia > Petauridae > Petaurus > Petaurus breviceps. Next base: position 3,048,851 of record NW_027185777.1, on the reverse strand, counting down.
TGCAGTGATATTCCTTTCTGGATTCAAACAGCATTTTCCTTCATAGTACCTTTGAGATTAATTTGGGTATTTTTAATAGAATGACTTGGTTGCTCAAAGTTGTTCTTAAAACAACATTACTGTTACTGTATACAACGTTCTCTTGGTTCTGCTTATTTTGTTCATTATTTCGTGGAAGTCTCTCCATGCTTTTCTAAAATCATCGAGCTCATCATTTCTTATAGCAGAGTAACATTCCATCATGAACATATACTGTGATTTGTTTATCTATCTCCCAGTTGACAGATATCCCCACAATTTCTGGTTCTTTGCCATCACACAGAGGCAGCTGCTATAAATATTTCATAACATGTAGATTCTTTTCCATTTTCCCTAATCATTTTGAGAAACACACCTAATAGTAGTATTTCTATGTTAAAGGGTATGGGAAATTTAATAATTCTTTAGGTATAATTCCAAATCTCTCTCCAAAATGGTTGGTTCAGCTCACAGAGTCACCAACAATGAATTAATAGGGTCCCAATTTTTCCACATCTGCTGTGGCATTTTTCACTTTCTGCTTCTGTCATTTTAGCCAGTCTGATAGGTATAAATTGATATCTGAAGGTTGTTTTAATTTGTATTTCTCTAATCAATAATGATTTAGAGCATTTTTTCATATGACTATAAATCGTTTTGGTTTCTTCATTGGAAAACTGCCTGTTTATATCCTTTTATAGTTGGGGAACCATTTATCAGTTGGGGAATGACTTGCATTCTTATAGATTTGACAAAGTTCTTTATATGTTTGAGATATGAGACCTTTATCTGAGGAACTGTCTACAAAAATTTTTCCCCCAGCTAACTGCTTTCCTTCTGGTCTTTGTTACATTTGTTTTATTTGTACAAAACCTTTTTAATTTAATGTAAAGAAATATTCATTTTCCATCTTACAATAATCTCTTGTTCATAAATTGTTCACCTATCCATAAATCTGATAGGTAATATTTTCCTTGTTTAGATTTTCTTGTAATATCTTCCTTTATATCTAGGTCACATACCCATTTTGACCATATCTTGGTAAATGGTGTAAGATATTGGTCTGTGTCCAATTTCTGCCAGACTGCTTTCCAGCTTTCCCAACATTTTTTAAAACCAAATAATGAATTCTTATTACCCAGAAACATAAATCTTTACACTTGTCAAACACTGCATAACTATATTCATTTGCTACAGTAGATTGTATGTCTACTGTGTTGCATTGATCTACCTTTCTTTTTCTTAGTACCAGATCGTTTGGATAATTACTGCCTTATGATATAGTTTGAGGTCTGGTACTGCTAAAGCTTCTTCCTTTACATTTTCCCCCCATTCTTTCCTTTGATATTTTTAACCTTTTGTTTTCCCAAATGAATTTTGTTAGTATTTTTTCCAGCTCTGTAAACTAATTTTTTGGTAACTAACATCAGAAGAGGGAGAGGGGAACTTTTATGCAGTGATACAAGGGAAAGGGGGAGGGCCAGGAAAAGGGCTATGAGAAATTTGAGCAGGGAGAGATCACTGTTAGCTGCAAAGGGAGGTCAAGCCAAGTTTCATGAGAGTTAGTAACTGAGTTGTTGTATAACGTGAGAGAGAGTCTTCAGTGTTGGCAATGAGGAGGTTAGAAAAATGTTATAGACATTGAGGATGTTCAGAGCAAAGGTGGGAAGATGGGAAAGGGTCAGATGAAACATGGAGGGGCAAAGAATAGTCCATTTTGGCTCATAAATATAGATGTGAAGAGTAAATAGTATGAGAATAAATAGAGAAGAGACAGCCTGTAGAGGTCCTCACTCTAGGGTCTGGAGTTTATAGTTTATTTGGTAGGGAATGCAGAGACATTGTTGATTTTTTTTTGAATAGGGGTTAGGTAGATTTGCAGTTGATTGACTGGTTGAGCCAAAACAGAAGTCATTTTTGGCTTGGTATCAGCTTGGAAGAAGGTCTCTAATGGAGTACCTCTGGGGGATTTGTGCTACTCTATAGTTTTCTTAATGACCCGGACAAAGATATAGTTGTCACACTCATCAAATATGCAGATGACATTTAAAATATGGAGTAATAGCTAAGCCACTGGATGTTGGAGTACGAATCTAAAGAGATCCTCGTAGGTTAGGACACTGGGCTTATGAAGTGTGAAGTTCACCACCTGGTGCCCTGGAGAGAGCCCTGAATTTAGAATTAGAGGACCTGTGTTCTACCACCTTGGGCAAAATAGCGAATTAGTCTAGGCCTTCGTTTATTCATCTGTATAATAAGAGATCGCATTAGAAAGTCTCTAAGGGCCTTTTTAGCTGTAAGTCTAGGATCCCATGATCCTGAGATTGAGGAGATATGTGACTAGTTATCAATCAAGCAATCAATCAGTAAGCATTAAGCACCTACTGTATGCCAGGAATAGTACCCAGCACTGAGTTAGCAGTTAGTCTGAAAAAGAACCTGGAACTTCACTGGTTAGAAAAGTTCAATGAGTTGACAGTATGAAATAACAAGATGTTTAGGGAACCTTAGGCCATCTTATGAAAGTTATAATTAGCATGCTTCTCAGTCTCCTTTGCTGCATTAGCATCCGGTCCCTTTGGTTTTTATATCCCCCCAGGGCTCTGTCTTGAACTCTCTTCTCTTCCCTTCCTCCCTTAGTGATTTCATTTGCTCCTGTGGATTCAGTTATCTATGCACATGACTTCTAGACCCACATATCCAGTCCCCATCTCTTCTTTGAAACTTAGTCCCAAATTGTCAGCTGCTTGCTGGGCAGGACCTACCGGCATCTCAAACTTAGAATGTTTTCAACGGTGCTGATTCTTTCCCCTAAAGACACCATCCAGATTCCATGTTGGATTCTTAGACAGGTCAGAGTTATCCTTTACTCTGACTTCTTTCTCATTATCTCCTATCCAATCAGTTTCTGAGTCTTACTGATTGATTGTACCTCTGTAATTCTCATAAAAGTGTCCACTTTTCTATATCCATATACCACCGTGGACTACTATAGTCACCTAATCATCTTCTTTGTTCACAGGAGCTTTCATTTCTAATCTGTTCTCTACCCTCCTGCTCAATTCATCCTTTTAAAACTTGGTTCTGAGCACGTCATTCCCTTATTCAAGAACCCGTAGTCACTCCCTATAGCTTATAGCAGGTGTTCTTAACCTGGGGTCCCTGGACCTCCCTTTCCTCCCAAGAGGGTCCCTTGGTAGATTTCAGGATGTTTGTGAACTTGGATGAAACAGATTCCATTTTTATTTTCACCAACTTCTAATTGAAATTTAATATTTTCTTCACTATTCTGAGGAGTCCGCAAGTTTCACTAGACTGCCAAAGAGATCCATGGCAGAGAAAAAGCTAAGGACGCCTAGCCTATAGGACAAATGACAGATTCTTCAGACCCTTTGTAATATGACAACCTTTCTTACCTTATTTCTCACTTCCTCTCTTCACAAACTCTGGGCTACCAGTTGTTCCCTTAGCTTGACACTGTATCTCCCTCTTCCATATATATTCACACTGGCCATTTCTCATTCTTGGAATGCAATCATCTCTCTTTTCTTTTATTCCTCATCTTGATCTCCCTTAGAGTCCCAATTCAGGTACCACCTCATTGAAGGCCTGCTAGAAAGCCTTCACTTCCTGTTCACATCATTTGGTATTATACTTATTTATGAATTTTCCATATCCTTTTAGTGGAATGTCACTTTTTAGAGGTCAAGGACTTTTTTTTTTAAACTTTGAAGCCTCTCTTACTTTTAGCAGTGCCTTTGCATATAGAAGATCTTTAATAAATATATATTGATTGGAATGGGTGAAAGACTGGAGGATTGAAAAGCCAATTAGAGTTATTAGGTGGCTGTTTCTGTAGTCTAGAGGAGAAAAAAGTGAGATCCTTACCTGGGGTGGTTATGGTATGAATGGAAGTGGTAGATTTTTTGGTTTTTGAAAGTAAGATGATTTGAGATGTGATTGAATATGGGAAGTTTTGGAAAAGACTAGACTTGACTAGAAGGATTGCGGTAGCATCAAAATCAGTTGTAAAATTAGGAGAATGAACTAGGTTTTCAGGGCCCAAAGGACCATAGATTCAGAGTTGAAATGGCTTGTAGAGGTCATATGGTACAACCTCTTCAATTTTAAATTAAGTAAATGGCCAGAGAGTTCTCATGAAGCTACCCAAGGTCACTTAATCCGTAAGTAAAACAAAAAAATTCCAGGACTTGCACCTGGGAACTTTCATTTCAAATTTAGTGCTCAGGAAGTTCAGACCCTCCCTCTGACACCTCCTAGCTTTGTGACCATGGACAGTCATCTAACCAATCAGAGCTTATTTTCCCATCTTTAAAACGGAGATAACAATACCTGTAGTACTTACCTCATTGGGATAGTGTGAAGATTATATGAGGTGATGTGTGCAAAAGATTTTTAAAACCTTAAAGTAGCATTAGAATATAAGCTGCTTTATTATCCTGTGTAATATCTACACAGAAATTCATAGGGCCATTCATACATCCTACTTTTTATATAAATACTTCAATTAAGGGGTTGGCAAATAACCCTATTTATAGTTAGAAAATCTCAGGTTTTAAAATTGATACCGAGACGTCTGGGCTTAGGCAGCAGATAGATCTGTGATTCCTTTAATATTTGATGATGAATGCCATTTTTACTTGTTGAGTTTGAGGTGCATGAGAAATAACCAGATGTCCAGCAAGGCACTGGGGAAGCAGTGCCTTTGAAACTTTGGGGTGTATGTGACTGAGCATTGAGATTTGGGAATTACTTGGATAAAAATGATCATTGAAATCATAAAAATGATTTAGATATCCAGTTCACCAAATTACTAAGTACTATAGCCTTCCAGGTGCCATGCTAGGCAGCGGAGATGCAAAAAAAGTAGAAAGAAGTAATCTCTACTCACAGGAAAAATGCATTTTAAAGGGGGAGACATCAAATACGTAGGTGTGTGTGTGTGATGAATATAGAGAATAAGTGCAAATTAATGTAAGATAGTTAAATCCAAGGGTTTTGCACAGAGAGAAATAGAAGTGGGAAGGATCAGGAAAGGCTTTGGGGAGTAGACGGTGCCCAAAGATTCTTTGATGTGGAGTGGGAGAGGAAGTGTATTCCTGGCACATAGGACAGAAGGTGCCTGGACACCGAGATAGGAGATGGAGGGTAAGGAGCAGAGAGAAGGTCATCTTGGCTGGATGGGGAATGATGGAAGTTCAGGTAGGGCAGTACTCTTCACTGAGCCTTGAGAGATAGGTTGGGCTGCGAAGGGTCTTAAATGATAAATGAAGCCATTTGTATTTAATCCTAGAAGCTTGATTGAATTGAAGCTTGATAGGGTAAATACAAATTTAAGGAATCACTTCAGCAGTAATGTGTAGGGTGGACTGTAGTAGTGAGAGGCTTGTTGATAGGGAGACCAATCAGGAGGCTGTTGCCAACATCCAGGCTAGTGGGGATGAGGGCCTGAACAGAAGTGGCTGCTATGTGAGACAATAGAAAGGCTTTAACGGCAGAGATGCTTTGGAGGTAGAAAGAGTGAGATTTGGCACCTGATCGAATTTGTGGGGTGAGAGGGAATGAGGACTAAAATAATACCAAGATTATGAACCTGAGAGTTTAGAAGGATGGTAGAAACTTCAACAGAAGTAATGGCTTTTAGAAGATGATAAGCTTCAGGAAAAAGATGCTGAGTTCAGTAGATGTGCCTCAGGAACCTCACTATCCAGTGAGATAAGAATTTTAAAATGCTTAGCACAGTGACCCGAACATAGTGTTTTAGGTCTTTGGCATTGTAGAGTGCCGCTGACCCCTTATATTTGTTATCAGCATAGAATGACTAATTACCCAGAAACTTTGTCCCTAGAACATTTTATGCGACATATCACCCAGGATCACAACTTTGGAGTATTCCTCAATGTTTCCCTTGACCTCAACCTACATACATCCAGTATCTTCCCCACGTGAGAAGGAGGAAACACTGATAGAGGTGATCATAAGTAAATTATTAATTTGTGCCTGAACAAATAAAAATCCTTATAGGACTGGTGAGGTTAAGGGCCGTGATTCATCTTTAAGGAAGACTAGTTAAGAGTGCTTACAAATATGCACTACACTTTATCAATGTAAAAATAATTTTAAGCTTCATTATCCTGGGTTCCACAACATTAATGTTATTTTTAAACCAAGAAAACAGTCTCGATTGTAAATTTCTCCCCACTGACTAATTTAACTACTCAGCTATGCATGTACCAATTTTGACTGCAGGCCAGCTCAACTTCAAATACTGGAATAGATTTTACAACAGACTTTTATGAAGGTCTTCAGCCAAAACAATCATCCATTTGATTATATATGCATTTAAGCATATCCTTATATGCCTCTTGCTGTTTAAGTGGATGCCTTCAATTGTGCTCTTAATGCTACCATCTTTTCTTTATGCCTTTGGCTGCCTAACCAGCAGTATATTTGATGACACTGGTGTTATTTCCTATTCTCAAATTTACCAACTCCTTTTATAGTTAGGATTTAATCACATCTCAAATCTTTCAAATGATATTCTCAAAAACCCTCACAAAATGCTTTTCATTTCCAGGTATGCCATATCATTATGTCACTGAGGTTACTACTGTTTCTTTCTTTCTGTCTTCATTTATCTCTCTATTTTATTTGTTTATTCTTTCATTTATTTATTTGCTCACTTATTTTTTTATTCATTCATTCATCCATCTCTCTACCCATCTATCTATTTTTGAGGAATCCTTCTAGTTTCTGATACTCTGGTCTCCATTTTTAAAAAATTTAAAATAGTTTTCAAGTTAAAGTTAACTGAGAAGGCCTTGGCCACTGTTGTATTTATAGCATTTTTTTTAAAGGGAAATAATTAGCCATGGCTTGCCACATTGGTTGGACAATAGTCTGTGAAGCATTTTTCTGATTGGCACTAAGTTGAGAACAGCCTGAACTTTGAATCCTCCTGCTTTAATGGTCTTTAAACAGCCTCTCGAAAGCTCCTTTAATTATTTGGCCATGCTGTGCCAAATTTTACTTCCTTTTTTATGACTGCTTTTGAATAGGAAAAGTGGGATGCTTGTGGTTTGCATGGCTTTGCAGTGAGTATCTGGGGGCTCCCCAGAGCTCCAGTGAGGATCTGTGTTGGGATTCTGAAATGTGTCTCATTTAACTTGGTTGGGAACTGTTTTCTAATACATAAGAGTGGTTCAGTTGGAGCTCCTTGCAATGTTATGCTTTTATGTCTATCCTGCTAGAAGGCTGGGGAACTAGGTATGTGAAGCAGTGAAAACAGTACTGCGCAGAACGTCCTGATGCCTTGAATGTCACTGGAAATAGAGGCGCCAACAGCTGTGGTGGGTACATTTCACCATTTAATGAACTGTTAGTCAAACTCATTTACTTTTAGATCCATTAATGAGTGTAATCTAGTTGTTGGAATTTGTTCTCTCTTCTTTTTGGGTTAGAATTACAGTATGAGTAAGTGAATTTGACCTATAGTTTATTTATTCTTCCTCTTCTTCTTGTACAGGGAGGGAATCACCCTGGTGAAGGAACTTCAGAAAATTTTCAAAGATAAAAGAAAGGGCTTGGGAAATGTAATAGGATAAAAAATTTAGATTTCCATAGTGTGCTATAGATACAAAGTTCCTTATCTACTGTCTTGAGTCTTCATCATCTAAATAATCTCGTGAAAATTATTAATAATCCTATAATATTCCTATCCTATGATAGCCTTCGAGAGATTTAAGTGAGTTTCCCATTTTTCTTCTTCTAAGATTACGGGGTTCCATGACTCCTAGCCAATCCAGTATGGTGTGAGGTCTTTGAAAGCGGGATCTGTTTTGTGGTTTTCCCTTTTTATCCTCCGTGACTAAATACTTGTTGAGTGACTGATTAATGAATGCTTATTAGATTGAATTGGTACTACATGGCATCATCAAAAGAATGCTGGTTTTTTTTTTTTTTTAGACTTTTTAATTCATGGAACAGTTTAGCACCATCAGAAGTTATATGCAGTTTCACAAAATCATTTCAACCTTCTCTCTTGCTCCTTTCTAATTTCGGGTCAGGTTCCTCAGCCTCCTGCAGTTCCTGTCTGAGGTACCTAACCTGATGCATTAAGTCCGTGAACTGCCCATCTGTCTGCACGAACACTCAGCCCTCATAGTCTCTTTATCTTTTGCTCTGTTTGCTGTCTTCTGTGCTGAAACATGACCCTTGTCTAGCAGCAATTTCAAGAGTACATACGGTCCATTGTTGTATATAAATCTGTTGTAAAAATCACTTTTGTCCTTTTATCTGTTTTCCTGCTTATTACCTTCTGAATTATTAGCACTTCAGTCCGAGAGTGGCTTAGGGAAATTGGAGGTGAGATAAGGTGTACCATCATCAGCCCTGGTACAAGATTTGGTGGGAAAGAATAAAAATGATTGACCCAAATCAGCCTTTTTGGGGAGACCTTTGGTTCTCCCTGAGTTATGCCATCTCAAGTCTCTATTAGGGATGGTGTATGTATTTTTCAACACTGGTAAAGTAACCACGTCTTAATATTTTCTCAAGGTTATAGTCAAAGAGTCAATAGATTTCAAATACATATACATATATTTAATTAGATACATTTGAGTTGCATTTGAAATAGCTGTGAATAGTAAAATAACATTAATAATGAAAATAATAGTACTGAGCATATGAAAGTACTTTAAGGTTTGTGATGCTCTTTACAAATATCTCATTTTATCTTCACAACTCTAGGAAGTAGGTGCTATTTTCGCACCCTCATTTTACAGATGAAGTAACTGAGGTAAACAGACGTTATTACTTGCCCAGAGTCACATAGCCAGTTGGTGTTTGGAGCGGAATTTGAACTCAGACTGTCCGAACTCCAGATCCCATGTTCTATTTGCTGTCTCATCTAGCAAGAGTATATATGTTGTAGAGTGTTGGGGCAGCAAGGTGGGTCAGTGGGTAGAGCGCTAGAGTAGTAGAGTGTATATACCTGTTCTTACATGTGATGGACTAAATGGCCTTTGAGGTCTTTTCCAACTCTGAGATTCTGGGACTTAGCAAGTTCATAGGACCACAGATTTAGAGCTGACTTTGGGACCTTGGGGGCCATTGAGTACATGTTCCATCTTATTTATACATGAAGAATTGACGCCTGAAGAGTTTAAGCGACCTGTTCCAGGACACCTAGATAGTAAGTTGGTCAGTAACAATTAGTTGTAGATCTATATGTAGGGACATTTTTCATTCAATAATGCAATATTTCCCCCTTTCATTTCCATTTCCATTCTACCACATTGACTGTAACTTACTAATACAATACAAATGGACCACCATGAATGACTTTGTTAGTTTGCAGCAACCAGTCCTTCTTTGGGACATTGTCTCAAGGTATCGTCTCCATTTCTTTATGTCACTGCCCTGTGTTACACATCATCATTGCTAATCACATGCTAATAAACAGACATCACAAGAGCTTTGTATTAATCCTTGGTTTCATTAAGGAAGAATTTAATTTACCAGTGTCTTGGCAATTGTCCTGACCATTTTTCTTTTATGAAAGTCTGATAAAGCTTAGGGTAGGAGGCAATGTCAGACAGAATTACACTAAAGTTTAATTTATTTTCCCAGGTTGAGACAGGTTAAATAGACTGGGGTTGACTTCTTCTGTTATTCTAAATAAGCTAAAACAAAGCAAAACAGCTTAAGTGACAAGCCTGTAAAGCTTTGGTTAACCCAGTCTATTCTTTCTGACAGAGATATGCACTTGTAATTCAGTAAGTAAATAAGTGAATGATAGAAAAAGATATAACATAACAATTCTTCCTCTTAAGAAACTCAAAGTCTAATGGGGCTAACCAGAGTTTCAGCTATAAATAATATGTATGTATGTATGTATGCATGCATGAACACAACACAAGTGTGTATGCACATATAGACAGATTTAGATGTACACACATAGACATATTTGTAGATTATGTAAAATAGATATAGTTATTTATATATATATATAAAATATATATGTATGTATAAAATCTTTTAACTGAGTGTCTTGAATGGGAATTATTAAAAGGGAAGTGTTGTCAGGAAAGAATTCAAATAGTCTTCAAAAATTAGATCTTGGACAATTGTGTTTGGTTTATACAGTTTGCTTTTCTTCACCCTAGTTGAACCAATACTGCCCCTTCCTGAGTGCCCATTGCCTTTTATTACTCCTTTTATAAAGAGGTGGGGAAAACAAAGCCTTATTTCTGCCTGCTCCTCAGTGTTACCCTACCTACTGCATTCTCCTGAGATCTCATAACAAGGGACAAGTGAAGCAGACTATATTAAATTTTCCAGAGTATATTAAATTTCTTTCAGGTATGCTACCTAATTTCCTTCATATCTTTTGGACATAATTTCTTTCAGTTGTTTGCATATGGACACTCCCCCTCCCCCCATCTGATTTGGGTAACATTACATCAGTTTTATTTTATTATATGAATTTTATGCAAATAAAAAAAAGGACAAAAATTTTAAGATTTGCTTTGAGAATTGCTGAATCATGATGATAATCATTTTTGGGTATAAGTTTTTCTCTTTAGGATCATCTCTTTAAAAAAGTTTTTTTTTTAATATCATCATAATTTTCCCCAATATCCCTTCATCTACCTCTTCCAGAGAGCCATCCTATGTGTGTGTATATATAT